>NW_005054480.1:139016-184448 GCF_000277835.1 Geospiza fortis | reverse complement strand
CTCAGCTTACTCTGGATTATCACACAGCCTCTCTGAACTTTGAACTCCTGCCCCACATGTCCTTGTGCAATGGGACCAGGACGACCAAACGCCCCACTCGCCATGGATTGCTTCAGGAGTCTTCCCCACTGTAATGCACTCACCAGAGAAGCACCACTGAGGAAAGAAGAGAAAGCACAAAGAGCTTCAGATCATTATCACAGGAAAATTATGAATTTTTTGAGTTTCTGTGAATTATTTGTTATTTCAGCTCATGAGGTTTGAACACTTAAGAGGAAATGTAAAGGGAGATGTCACAGGATGACCCTTCCTTCACACTCAACAATAACAGAGCTACTCATGGCTCATCTCTGCACTTTGGCAGGCAGCACAGCTTGCCAACAGCGTGGCTCACAGTCACCTTGTTTTCTCCACAGCGAGTGCCATCTGCAGCAGCATCCAGTTTGGAGCGGCAGGAGCCTGTCACTGTGCACCAGAGGGTCTGGCAAAGGTTCTGAAAAAGGAAGAAAATTGCAGCAGTCTGACGCAGGGTAGAACTCCTATGGCCAACATTTTCAAAAGCCTCCAGAGTTTTTTACAGCCACTTAAAAGGTCTTGTAAGGGTTGTATTTCCAGAGGGGTGTGAGTTTTTCACAAGATAGGAACTACCAAGGGTCCAAATTTAGCTACTCGTCATTACTGTGCAAAAAGGGACTATTTGAAAAATTTAAAATATGGTAAATACTATCAAGTGAATTCTCTGAACTATGTGACTTCAAATATTCTCCTAATTGGCTGCTCAGCTCCTAGGAAAACACAATGGCTTAACAAACTCTGGTCACTGCTGTTTGCAGATAAGGTGAACAGAAAATTGAACAATTTTCATTTGACGAGTACTAACCAATACCATCTTCAATTCTGCATTGCTGTCTGCCTGGAAACACACAGTGAAATCAAAGGTTACAGAAGCCAGGCAGGCAAATACAAACAACATCACATCTCCAACAATATTAATGGAGGTCCCAAAACCAGATGAGGAAAAAGTGATCAGGCTTCTTAAAACATCAGCTTGGCAAATGGCAAGGAAACGATCTGAAAAAAAAAGCAGTCAGCTAGTTGGCAGAGAAAAAAGCATAGTGGGCTGGGAAGGGTAAAGGCTCTGGTTAGTGAATGTTTGCATTTTAAGTAACTCACAAACTGGTGCCAGTATGAATGCAGTAGGTTGCCAATAAAACACAGCATTCCAGATGCTGCTCCATGTGCAGCGGCTCCACAGAACAGACAGAAACTCCTGAGAGGCAACAAAGAAAGCAGGGCAAGAAATATTCCAGCCACCTTTTACCAAACCCACTTTGCTCAGCCAGGACTGTTCTCCAGAAAGGGAGCACAGAGCTGGAGGGCCATTTCTCCCTCTTCAGTTCACATGGACACCAGCTTTTCTTTGTTTGGCATGCAGGAGCCCTGCATGCTTGGAACTCCTGACTGATCAGGGCTTTGCACGAAACATCACTTCCAAAGCAGAGGAAGCAGGGCTCTCAGAGGGAATGCACGCTGCCAGCAGGAACAACAGAAGCAAAAGCCCAGGTCCTGACTCAGGCTGTTTGGATGTCATAGTCCAGTTCTGGAAAAGAGAACAGAGCTGGCAGCATCAACCCGTGAAGAAGGGATGGCTCCAAATGCCATCAGAGAAAAGAGTTAATAAGAAGGATCCCACTAGCAGCTCCCACTGGGATGGGACACATAACCAGATTTGGAAGTTAACATATAAACTGCACACTTCCAAAAATGCAGCCCTAATGAGCTAGCAGCAATGTTCATCCAAATGGGAAATGTAGAGTTTGGCTGCCCATTTCTGATCTCCTTCTGTTTAAAATGGCTAAGCTTGGGCACAAGCTTTGAGATAGTTCACTTTCATTTACTTCCTCCGTTGTCTGTTAACCTTGACTTGCCAACAAGAGCACCAGAAAAAAGCTGATGGCATGGAACATCTCAAAGCACTCCAGCCCTCCAGCTGGAATACAACGCCTGGACCACTTGGGCATCTTGGTTCGCTGTTTTTGGGCAATGTTTTGCAATTCTCTACTTACAGCTCATGGGTAGCATTCCTTATGAAGGCCTTGTGAAGCCATCATTGTCAGGTTCTTAAGGCAGAGCTACCCAAGTGCTCTGGCTGATGAATTCTCTCTCGTTATCAAAGTCACCCTTTATTTTAACTCTTGTACACAGAATATATTTTGTGGTTTTAGTGTATAAAGTGTATTTTGTGGTTTTAGTGTATAAAGTGTACTCTTGCACCATCCTCACACAATATCAGAGAAACTGCCATAGAGAAATACAGCTTTTCATTGGCAGTTACTTTTATTATTAGGTGCACCCATAGATTTCCAAGTCAAGAATTCACAAAGGGAATTCTTTAGCTTTGTAAGGATTTTTCCATATTTATCTCCATATCCCATAACTGTTTTTCGTCTCTAAGAATACTGAAACGATAGCAGAGGAGATGCACTACAATATGAAAAACAACAATATGATAGAATGCACTATGTACTGCATGCCTTTAGAGGTAACACACAGAAATTCATGACTCTGCTATGGACTCACTGCAAAGCAAGCAGGTTTTCTTTTCATCAGCAGTATGATATACACTTTCCACCCAATCTATGAGAATAGGGTCTGCACCTTGAAGAAAGATGAATCCAGTAAGAACCTCTGTTTCATGGAAGCCAATGGCATTTTTGGAGAAAAAGGCATTAAGATGAGTATTCTGATATCGTACAGGCTGTTCTACAGAAAGCTATGGGTCTAGCTATGATGGGGAAAATTCCTCCATCTAATACATATTTTGCTTCTCTTTGCCTTATTAGAGGGACAATATTTATATACTTCACAGGAGAGTTTGCTGCCTAAGTGCTTCATGAAAACCACTATCTGAATTATAAATACTAATTTTTGCTAGGTGAACTCCAGGGCATCTTCAGCTAAATGCATACTGTTCTCTCAAAAAGGATCTGTGGATCAAATTCAGTCAGACATTAAAATGTACAAAACAAAAGCAGCTTGTCAGTGAGCAAGGCTAAGTAAATAGAGGAAAGGCAAAAAAGAGTCAGACCTCTTAGACAAAATGACAAAAAGACTGATGATTCAACATTCCAAGTTGACCCTACTGTTCTCAATTCCATCTCCTGCCAGTGCAACTACCAGCAAATACAGGCCTTTCAGTAAAATGCAAAATGAGAGGATACCAATTAATTTTCTGACATATGTCCACCTGTAAAATTGGTTAATCAGGAGATGCGAATGTAAAGGCCTATTAGGTTCAAACTCAAGGAGAGACAGACTGAGCCACTATTGCAAAATTACATCCTAATTTTCTATCTGTGCCAACAGACAAATTACAGTAACTAAGGAAACTGTAACAGCAGGTAATGAAAGCAATCTTTCAGTACCTTCTTCAGATTCAGCGGCTGTAGTTCAACACTGGTAATCATGTTATCTATTAAGGTTGAAAAGATTAATCAGAAATAATTTCTCTAGGAGAAGGGTAGATGGAGATACACACAATTAACTGAATGGAATAAACAGTCAACATCAGCAGTGCCCAGTCCAGAGCTGTGTTCATACCAGCACTGCCAACAACCAAAACACATCTGTGTTTGACAGGGCCAGTAGGCTGGGTGCTGTCTCCAGCATTTACTGAACATTGCTGCTCAAAACACAGGAAAATTAGTGATAATTTAGCTAGGCTAGCACTCGGAAACATTGTTGCTGAGCTGTTCTATGTATAAATATGCTGTGTTTGAATGCAAGAAATAAAAGCCTCTCTGAGTCCCTCAGAGAAAAATAAAATGCAGGGTTTGAATTAGAACCTCTAGAGAAGCTGAAATATATTAAGCCACACAGACATGAAACAGAAGTGTAAGTTTTAATTTTAAGTAAGTAGAAATATATTTCAAGCGCCTTAAGAGACTGTGTCAACTAGTAAAAGGCCTTAAAGCCTGGTTTAACTTAGGTCCAGGCATAACAAAAACATGGCAGAACATTGCTTGCATTTCTAGATAGAATAGATAGAACTACTCATGTAAACAGGTAAAATTATATACATAGTTTTTGGGTAAGAAAACAGCACCTTTTGCATAAATAGATAAAATCATGTACGTAGATTTTGGGGAAGAACTTACACCACTTTCGCACATTAGAATTAAGCTCAGATTGGTGTAAGAAAAATGTTTTAGAATCATGCTTTTAGTTAAATGGATGATTTATGAATAAAATCCCTCGTACTGGGGTGAGAAAGAAGAAGGAAGAAGAAAAAAGGTGTGGGGGCTGCTGCTGTTGCTGCTGCTGTTTTTGCTCAAAACAACTTTGGCCAGAAAGCTTTTAGCATGGACTTTAATACTCTGAACTCCTTGCCTTCCAGACTGATGTACTCACTCAAAAAAAAACTTCACTACAACCAGCAACTGCTTTTGTCTCTTTGCAGACCCAGCACCCATGATAATCTGGACAATGCTGTAAGGACCCAAAGACCTCTGAACATTCTACGTACCACTATTCTAGTAAAATACCATACCACTGCATTTTAGCTAATACAACCTGTTACTCTGCAGGGCTCCACAATCTTGTGAGGGTTGCTGTGACTGCACTTCTCCCTTGCATCTGCTCACAATACTGCTTTGCTATGCTGTGAGACAGACCTCAGGGCACTCTATGAATTATACACTTCTGCATAAATATCTAATGTTCCATGCAAAAATATTGGTTTTTCAAAATAATTATTTTGCACAGGGACTGAAATATTCTTTTGTTTGTTAGATCATAAAGAGTATGAAAAATCAGGATGTATGGGAAGAGAACCCTAATTTCTTCAGAAAACTCTTCCTGGAACTGAAGATTTGTTCCCAGAATGATTTGATCAATTAAAAGCCACAAGGTTGAAGAATATTTTAAAATCGGACTTAAGTTGCATTAACAATTTACCTTAGAATTACTATTACAAGTTTAAAACCAAAACGACTCCACTGCAGAAGGACAGGCATGTAACCATAGATATCGTTGAGATACAGAAAAGATTTTGTGAAATACAATGCAAAGAGCATAACAGCTCACTTCCAGAATAGGCAGAATTAAGTGTGTTAGGCAATGCCTGCACTGCACATCTAGCCTACGAGACTCTAAACACACTGCATTCGTAAATGAGGTGCACTGAATACACTTCCATGCTGCTTAAGAATTTTGAATTCTTACTAGGAAAATGAAGAAAAACATCGAGCACTTACATCCACATCTTCACAGAATGTAGCATTGGAACCATACTGAAGCTGGCATTGATGGTGCACATCATAAATCACTCCAGGAGCAATGATTGGGGACTTTAGAACTTCTTTTTGGGGGATGTCATCCAGACAGAATCCCCACCCACGACTAAAAGACAAAAATTCCATATTAAAAAAACTCCCTATCACCACAGTTTTTTGATGTTTCTATACAGACTTTTAGTATCTATTTCTTAGGGGTAATTTTGATTGGCCCATGTAAATAATACTTCCAGACTCCAGCCAAGTTAGGCTGAAATGTTGCAAACAAAGTAGTTATCCTGTCCAGCAAGAGATGGTTTTAAAATGGCAAAATACAGCTTGTCAAAGAGGAAACACCATGAGCTCAGTATGGTTTGCAGAGTGGCTTCAGAGAACCCCACAGCCTGTGGTTAAAGTTGTACCACACTGCTGGTCTTAATAAGAATGGAACAGATTTGAACAAGTCAGTGAAGCCAAACACATGGCACTGTGGCCAAAGGCAAAGCCTATGAAGCTCTGTCAGGGCCCTCGATGGAAAGGCTTCTTTCTCCTGGTAACTGCAAAAAGCTGCAGATTGCACCAAACCCGAGCCAATATGAGAGGACTTGAGTTCACTTCCAGACTACACTGAGCTTTTCCCAGATAAGTAAGCAACAGGACAGTGGTATGTTGTCCATAAAAAATAACTCAAAAACACTAAGACCTCCTACAATAATCAATGCAATAATACAATATATACTTTGAACTCCAGCACAGTTGTGCTCAATTTAGGCAAATGCTGCAACCTGACCACTCACTCTAGGAAACGTGTGATGTACTCCTTGCTGCACTGGGACCAGGTGAGGGGAGTGGGATCATACTGCAGCTGTCGGGACATGATATACGGGCGCTTTCCAGCAGGCTCACAGTCGTTCTCCTTTCCATCGTGCTGGATTCCAAAACTGGAGGTAAAAAACAACATCTAGTAATTCCAGCTGAATGGCTGTACCACAACACCTACCTAGAGGTTCCACTCTGTGCTTAAAAAGACACGTTGTTTCCTCCCCTGCAGAGCTGTAGTTATCTGTTTGCTAAAAGAAAGCGTAAACACAGAACATACGACCCAAAATCTATGAAAAATCTACACCTCCACAGGCTTTCAAACATGTCTGTTATGCACAACAACATTGCTCTGCACAAAATAAAGAACACACTGTCACAGACTATACTTCTGTACTTTTAATGGAGTCCAAATACTCATACCCAGCTGGGGCAGAAATCAAAGTTTAAACCTAAAAGTTAGGTTACAGCTGTTAGAGCTCAGACTGCTCCCTAACTCTTGAACCCAAACTTGCACCACTTCAACTAAGATGAGGCTTTGTTATATTCTGTCTTAGACTCTCTCATAATAATGTCTCTACTGCTTTTTTCATTTCTAAAACTTTTGACAGACTGCACCAGAGACACTGCCTACAAAATTATTGAATGTTCAGTGAATTTTCCTCCAACCTCTATTCCTTCATCCTATTTAATTTTCTCAATCTATGCAAGCAGATGTCCACGGCAGGTTCCTGCCAGCATCTCTGACTTGCTGAGAAATTCTTTTATTCAAGAGCTTGCAGAAGTCATAAACACAGAAGTTTGGAAGGTATTCAACTGAGTAAACATACATGCCCCTTCATCACCTCAGAGTGAGCATGATCGCATAATATAAATAATAACATACATAGATGTTGATATATGAAGATGTTGACACCTACATTGTTAACATCTGGAGTAAGTCCTGAAAGCAGTGAGAGCTTACTCAGATCATGATTAAGTCACGAATCAGATAAAGTGTGTTCAAAATACTTAAGACTACGTTTCTCAAAAATGTAATCATATCATGACTCAAAAGTTCCGAAAGTGGAGCTAATTTCAGTCAGAACCAATTCCAGTAATGAGTCAGAAGCACAAATGCACGGATGTCCCCTTTCTGACAGGCTCTTTTCCACAAACAGGGTCTGTTGAATGCTAAGGCTGCAGACATCTAGACAGACAGTGTGGGGAAGAGCTGACTTTTGGCATTCATCTAAGGTACGGGAGCATGTCTGTCTTCGTATTTTTTGTTCATCTGTTCTTACAAACTTGTCCATACCTGAACTTCTCAACGTGTGCACACTAGCCTGGCTTGAGGTCAAGAGGGTGACAACAAACCCTGCAGTATTCAACATTCCTTATGGAGACAGTCCTTAAGGAAAGGCCCTGCACCACTCCTGCAAGGGCAAGCACAGCAGTACTGAGCCCCACAGCCTCCAAAGGACACAGAGTCACCAGCCAGCCAGGATAGACAAGGAGAAGGTCACAGATGGATCAGTCTGTGGGGAAGGAATCTCCTCAGATCATTAGTGTGAATGAAAACAGCTCCCTGCCAGCAACAGGCTATGGGGACCAAGTGACTTAAACCCACAGCACCCAGACCCAATTGGAGTGATTTCAGCATTACTTATTTGTACAATTTCCCTTCTGGCAGTGCAGAGGTTGAATAAATAGTGGCCAATTAATGGTCGACAGGATCATCACCATCATCATCATCATCATCATCATCATCATCATCATCATCATCATCATCCTCATCCTATGAGGAAATAGAGACTCCATCCTGATTGGTGGCTGGCGCACAGTGAAATTAATGTCATTGTAGATAAAGCAATGAACATGTGACTTAGCCAAGCAACAGAGTCCAGTTGAAAAGTGCAGGAATTACAGTCAAACCAGAGTATCCATGAGATAATGCTCTGCCCTGAGGAAAACAGCTGTGTCAAAACAGTTTCAAAAATCAGGGTTTTTTCAAGTGAGTTAATAAATCATCTAACCAAGCAAAACACCTCCAAAAATCTAAAATTCTGAGAAATTTAGTTCAAACAGAAATACCCTATCATTAAAAAAAATAACCATATCTAAAACAAAATATCTAGGAACTTTATTTATCTTAGTCTAAGTGTATCCACAATAGCATTATTATACAGAAAATACCATTTACTAAGAAATGCTCTAAAAAGACTTTACTGGATCATTAAAAAAAAACGGATATAACAAATATTAAATATATGATAAGCTTATACATGTTTTTCTATAGGAGTTAAAAATGTTTTCTAGCTAATTTGCACTACTGAAACACCTTGATGTAGTGAGACAGGTTTGTTTTCTCTAAGTGCTTATTGGATAATGTTCTTTTATCTCTCTGTAAATGGTTTTTTAGATAATCTGGAGATTATCTAATGTAATTGCATAGAAATCTAGCACGTGTTTGGAAAAATTAGCAGGGTTGAGTGATGCTACTTCATTCTGATGAATAGCTGTATATGTGAAACACACATCAAAGGCTTAAGAGGTTTTTTTTTGCTTTTAAATAAACTTTGATTTTAATAATAGAGACATTAACTCACTTTTTGTTTTGTTTCTGCCTCACAATTTGAGTATTAACATGCAAATAACAAATTCGACTCAGACAGGCTCCCCGTTCCCAGTCAACTGTACCTGTGTCCAAGTTCATGAGCAATAGTGAAAGCCAAGGGGAGGCCAGAGTCCTCATTGATGTTGCAGCTCCTGTGAGGCTGACACATGCCTGACAGGTGAGACAAGCCTAAGGTTTCACAGGGACGGTTCATGCCAGCACAAATGTCCTTTCTAGAACCACAGAAGAGATGCGCCATTTAAAGAGCTTAAAACCAACTCTGTCCCTGGAGTGTCACTAAGAGTGGGTAGCAAGCTTCCATCTTATAATGTGCTAATTTTCATCTTGAGTAAATCATAGTGGTAAGTCTTTTCACAAACATGTATGGAACAACATGCACTTGTTCTACTACTATACTATACTGTTATAATTTGTAGCCAGTATTTATGTGGCTGTAGTGCCTAGATACATGCACTCATTACCAACTCCCATAAGCCAAAGTTTTAGAACCTCCATGTCTGGCAGCATTTTAGAGCACGGTTTACTAAAGTCACCACAGCTCAGCTTCATTCAAGTGAACTGTCTGAGTGCTTTATATTTGGACAGTGAAATCTCACATCATTGTGAGACTTTATCTCACATTCTTATTTTAAGATTTCTGACTGAGAAAAGGTTGAGAAGCTGGGGAATGAATGGTCAAAGGCTGCACTTGATGATCTTGAAGTTCCCTTCCAACCTAAGATTCTGTGACTCTTTTTTACTGAGCCACTTGAGGGGTGTTTTAGGTTGGGTTTTTTGCCTGACAGACTTTAGCCAAGGCCTGTTTTTTTTAGACCACAGACTCAATCTTTTCTGTATCAATTTTTACAGACCTGGAGAAGTCCCATTTCATGCTATGACATAAACTCCCTGCATAACCTCAGACAACCTCACTTTCAAGTTTTCTGTTCCTCCTGTGCTCAGACATTAAAAATTATTTTGTGTCTACTTAAATATGGAGATATTTAAAAATCATATGCTTTAAAGCTTAAAAATGAATGGCACTCTGCATAATACTTGTCCTTTCAGAGCTGCACCTGCACATTTCTTCAGGAGTTGTTCATCTGCAGGCTACCTTGTTTTGGTGTATGGGCTCAAAGGAGAATAGAGCAGTCACTGAGCACAAAATGAGACAGGATCAAGGGGGGAAAATGACCTGAGCTGTGGAAGTTGTTCACCTCTTGGGACCCACAAATCTCTATTTTGTGACTAAGAGGCATCTCTAACCCGTATGCACATGTAGCGTCATCAATATTTCAGCCACGTTTATGAGCTCTGTGCAGGATGAACTAAGTGATGGCCTGAGTCTATAAAGGAAATATCCTCACCAAAGAAATGCAACTGAACAGCAGCCAGTCACTGCTGTCATACCTGGTAAGAAGGACAGCCACATCATGGTGTGTGGGGTTGACATCACTCTTGGGATTGACACTCTTCTGCCACTTGCAGAAGCTGGCTAATGTCTTATCAGCATGGTGCACTATCTTCAAGCCTTGCTAATGGGAAATGAAGGAATATATTACTGTAAAGACCACACTGCACTGCAGTAACACTTCAGTGAAGTCAGCTGTGATGATGGGTAATCTACATGTAATTGATTATGCTTTTGCCTGAAGTTAGAGCCATCATTAGGAGCAATGACATCTATTTATCTAACATTGAATATTAAGTTAAAATGCTGACATTCCTGTAATTGGCCCAGCTAAAGGAAAAATTACAGAATGCAGAACTCTACATATATTTTGACAAATGAGCTTCATAAGATCCAACATTGAACTGAAACTTTCAAACATTTTATATTCTCTTGAAATCAAATTTTCTCTGAAGAGAAGGTGAAGATTACTTATTGTGGGACTTTGTGATCAAATTTGTCACTCAATGTTATGTGAACACTATCATATTCAGACAACAATTATAGCTTCTAACAGACTATTCATTTCACCATATTTTTCAATTCCAAAGAGAAACAAAGCAGTCATAAATGTTTCTTCTTCAACTTATTATTATACATTTTACAGGCAAATTACTGAAAACCTTAAATAAAAAGTATGGAAAATTAATTAATCCAAAATTGAATTTTCCAATTTGTGGTCTTGGACATTCACTTTGTCTTGCCTCAGTTTGCTTTGTTTTTAACAAGCATCAAAGTACGGGATTAAGTGTTACCAGACAGTAATTTCTGGGGAATCTAAAACCAAATTTTGAGACGTATTTAACACTGTTACTTCCACCATTGCCATTCCTTCAACAGGAATCCACATTTTTTATCCAAACAGCCACAGAAGTTTAGCAAATGCAGTTAATTGGAGGTCATCATGGATCTCAGGTCCTGATTGTCCTGTTTAGGTGGAACCTCAAGTTTTTGTCTGACTTACGCTGAGAGCAGTAAGGACAGACTCTATCCCAACAAATATTTCTGAAGACATAGCCATGAGGTTTGGTTTACTGCCTGTAATAGCACTGGTACCATCTGGCTTGTGGTTATAAATTCTAAGCCACTGAGAAAATCCCTTTAAGGTGTACCTCTGGTCAGAGCTAACTCTATCATGCATTGCATTTAAAAAATAACCACAAAATCATGACAATCAGCATGTATTTAAGCATACAGTAACATACTTGTGAGACAGACACATTGGAAACTATCAATATACAGCTAGTTACAGGAATTAACATCTACTTTGTCCTCATTTTTCTTTGTTTCAAAAGAGATTTAAAAAAGAAAAATATGTGTTTGAACTGCACAATAAGAGATTTACCTCTTCAGATATCTGCAAATACTATAGCACTATAGTTCATAATACATTTTAGGCAAAGCTAGGTAATTAAATCCTGAATGTTGATGTATAGTTTCTGTTTCTTATCTAGTCTTCTTTGGCATCCCATCTTCTTCTGACACTTGGGAGATTCCATTTCCCCATTCTTAACCTGCCTGTTTTAATTACAGTTTCCTATGCAATTTTATGCAGAAATATCTGAAGTCATCAGCTAAAATACTTTGCTATCCAGGGCAGCATTTCTCCTAAAACCAGACGTTGTAGGTTTTAACGGAGTAAATTTAAAACATTATTTTAAGCAAATATAATTCCAGCCCAATGCATTGAACCCAGAAGGTTTGTAAGTGATATTTTGAGGTAAATAAAAACCTTACCTCCACCTCCTCAAAGAGGATGAGCCGCACCAGCACAATGTGAATTGCATTGCCAATGCTTGGATCATGGAACAACCCTGTGACCTGTGCCAGAGCCAGGAGACATGAGATTAACTGATTCCTCTACAGCAGAACACAATTTTAGAGAGAAAATACACTTTCTTCTAGCATACTGTTGATCTGGGGATTGGTTTGCTTTTTAAATTCTCAAATCATTGAAAGTTTACTGAAATAAAAAAAATATGACAACTACTGCAAAGGCTAACTCTGCCTAATGAATGATGACACAGCCTTTGGCTAAAGCTACTAAGCTAAAGAGCAAAAGCCCAAACAAGATTAAAAAGATTCAAAAATCTCTGAGTTCATAAAAAATACTAGCAGAAAAGAACACAACATCTACAGTCATACAACACTGACGGAAAGGTACATTCAGGGGGCAAATAAAACAGCATATCAAATTGTCCTGATTTAAATAAACAGGATCCTCTCACAAAAAAAGCAAATTTAGTCAGCACTAGGCAAAGAGAAATTAGTTGAATAATGGCTACTCTTGTGTTTTCAGAGTACAGGAGAGGCTGATTAAGTACAAAAGCAAAGATAACTCCATTCAAAAAAGACTCCACATAAAAAGGAACAAGAACTGAACTCTGCAAAAATGTGACCCAATTGTTATAAACATCATCAAAATATTGAATTAGGCAGGAGGAAAAGGAATCAGAGCAGAAGATAATCACAATGTATCTATACATATCTATGTGCGACCTATGCCATCTATCACAGGAAATATGGATGAACAAAATGGATTGCCTTTGGGTTACAACTGTTATGGAGAAGACCACTAAAGGAGAAATACCAAAATGAAGTAGAAATTGTGTTTACAGAGGTCTGATTTGGATATGGATCTTTTGCAAGGTACTCTACTGGAAATTGAAACATTTTAAATAACCCTAATATCTAAGGTCAGACTGTCGAGTCTTGTTTGTTCCTGAACCTGATAATGACTGGGTTTTATTCCAAGAACTTTTCCCTGTGTGGACAAAACCTCACGTGCTCGAACAACCTTTGCACCTATTTATTCAGGCTCATTGCCTCAGCAGCAAGCTGGGGCGCTGCCTGGGGCACAGCTGGGAACATACTGTATAAACTCACAGGACAGATCAGTCACCATGGTTAGAATTACAATCTGATTACCTCCACAAATATTGCACATTTCCATGATAACCAGACAGAACGCATCCTCAATGTACTCTCAAGCTCAATATCTACCATGATACACATAATATCGATAACAGGCATTAATAACAGAAGGCATATCTATGGGCAAATGCTATGGCTTTTCCCAGGATCACTTCTATTTTGAAACTTGCCACAAAGGAAAGCATCTAAGTTCAACTTTTCTTTCTTCCAATGTGAACTTTGTACTCCAAGAAGGATACTTATCTGGAAAAACAGTTGTATTGGCTTCAACTGGGACAGTTAACTTGCTTCATAATAGTTCATATATTGCTGTTTGGATTTGTGACCAAAACAGTAACAAGCTGGTTAAAAAAAGCTAAAATGGTATTTTAGCTTTTGCAAAGTTACTACAATTTCCAGCAAGCTCCTGTGTGCCTTTCTCATCCACAAATATGTGAAAGAATTTCTCTCTGCCATAGTCAAAAATCTGAAATCACCACTGAGCAACAAGTTCCAAGGGAGACAGAGAATTTCAGTGAAAAGAAAGCTAGTGCTAGAGTTTACAGCTATGAGACTGATCTTGCATAAATCCAGAGAAAAATTGTGCCTATACAAAATACAATGTAAAAAACATACTGAAAAATACAGAGTTTCAATTCATATATATTAATGATACTACATTTTTCTCCATGAGCAACACTGCAGACCTGTTAGAAGATCAGCAGCATAATCAAATTCAGGTTTGCTTCATTCGCCTACCCACAAACTCCAAAACACTGTACATACCATATTCATTATTGTGAGGATATATGACTCCACATGGTCACTCCCATGATATTCAACCATTTTGCTGTCTGCCACCACAAGTGTCTCCACCCATCGCTCCTTGCTGACAGAGCGCCGGGAAACCCTCCTGGCAGCTGTGTGGTTTTGTTCCCATCTCTCCCTCCGATGCTGCTGCTGTTTGAAAAAGCTGTGGGTATCTGAAAGAATAAAAAGCAATGCTGTCTTGAAAATATTTTCAAGCTTGAACTGTATGGCTGTAACACTTACAGGATGATATTAGCTGGAAGTGACTTTTCTGGCTGCCACCCACCTGACCCACTGCAGAGGCAACTCCAAAGTTACTCCAGACTACCAAGGGCACTGTCCAGTGAAGTCCTGAACTTCCTGAGACAGATTAAACACACACCAAAAAGTCACTCCACTCAAACACAAGGGATTAACATTGTGAGACAGAGCCAAGCTAAAAAAAAAATTGAATTGGGGATGCCCTTTTCAAGGAGTTTCTCTCCTGTCGTTTGGATCTAACCTCTCCAAAGACACCAGCTGATAGTTTAAGATAAGGGATATGCTTTCTTCACAGGAGCTCATTTTCCCATCAGGATGGCACATTAAGTCCAATACATTCTTGGCACATCCAAGAATGCCTTGCTCTGTGCATGGAGAACATCCTTGACAAGCGGGGACATTTGACCAGCAGGTGTCATCTAAATACCAGCAGGGCAGCCACGGCATCTCTGCTGCCGTCCTGCCCAACAACAGAACAGACACTGCTTCCACTGTAATTTTGGGATCTGTGCATCTAATGCTTTTCAGGAAGAAGTTTCTGCTCTGTACGGCTGCTAGCAACCTTGCACTGTGTTCAGTGGGGCTAATGCCTCTCCACCCACTCTAGCTTTGAATACCAGCTGTCCATGTTACCAGGGAAATACCAGCAACTTAAATAATGCAGGGCCTAAAAACCACATGAGATGCCAGTTTTACAGCAGCTGCTGGCATTTTTCCAACCCATGCCCCTGAGAAATGTTTCTACAGTGGTGGGATTTCCTGAGTCCTACAAAGGATCAGCAGCACTTGCTTCTGTTACATGTATTGTAGTAGTCCCTTGTCATCTCAGTCATGAAAAAAGATGTCCTAATTCCAGATGGGGCACATCCACAGGTCGGAAAGGCAGCTCCAAGTGCTTACAGCCTTTCCAGCATCACCTCCATGACTGTGGGGCAGTGGACAGCTATCTAACATCACCTCCATGTCCAGTTCCCAATGCTGAGGAGCAGTTCCCAAACACTCTGCCCTTGAAGATCAGATGACCTGGCAGCTGGGTCCCTTCACACCAGCTACACCTCTGTCATGAATGAGCTGTCTGCCCTTTAGACCCAAGTGCAGACAGAACAATCACGGCATCTTGTCTACCTAACAAAATGCGGCACCACAGGATGTGTGTACCTCTTGGTGTAAAAGATGGTTTATATATTCAGGTCTTCAGAAAAGTGCTCTCTGACGTAAGCCTGAAAGATGCCTCAGCCCTGATAACACATAATGTGTGCAATTGAAATATGCCACATTAATAAACAAAATAATACCGACCACATTTAGAACTGAGCCACCGTGCACAAGTGTCCTGTACACGACAGCAATGAGCTATCACTGCTATAACCTGCACCCTAATCCCACTAACCCCCACTGCAGCACCACTCCAGCTGTCTCCCTCAATCTCTGTTCAGTTACAGCAATCATCTCCCCAATGAGGGGCTATTTATGAGCTGGTATTCATTAACCTCCCTTGCACATTTGCACAGTTTTCAGCATTCTTATTTCTATGAAGCACAGTTCTCATTATCTACATTTTTAAGGGTTTTGTGCTGAGAAAAACCTTCCCCACAGCTATCTGAACAAAAAACTCCGTTCAAACTGCTGGTTAAGTGCTTTGTTTATGGCCAAATAAAACCTCAGGCCAGCTGTCAGGTTTTCTGTTTACAGCTAGTAAAAAGTATTGCTAATTGTCTGGGCAGCTGATAGCAGTGGAGGTAGAAATATTTAAAGTCATAGAGACTGCAATGGTGAACAACCCTCAGGGAAATGTTTAGAGTCCTGGTTAAGAATGAGGTTCTGTATTGTATGAAAATCTGAGAAGAGGTGAAAATGAATGCCAGATAGCCAGAGGATTCTGCAGAAAGAACTCTCCTTAGTGATGGACAGCCTCCTGTGCAGCGTATGTCACCTGGAGGTGACATCTAAGGACTGGATCCCCACTGCGTGACATCTCCTGGCAGCTTTTTTAGATAGACAAAGCAGAGAGGATAACCTCTTGAACCACACTAAAATACAGGCAGCTACAAAGTACAGTTCTACTTCTGCCTTTATGTCTCTCCAAATTTTGATTGTCTCTTTTAACCATCCAGCTGTGAAGTTAAATAACCTTACCTCTAATGAGTAAAGTGTTACAAGTGATTTCAGATTTACTGAGAAATCACAGGCACCCTGTATCCAGGCATGGAAGTCTTGACTGGGAGCCCACCAGTTCAGGACTATCCAAGAAGTGAGGAATGGCCTGAGACTAGGAACAGTGCTGCCTGGGGAAAGCCTCTTTTCCATCATAATTGCTGAGCACAGATAATTTCACAAGAAACAGAAGAGAGAAAGGGGGTACTCCTACCCTGAGGGTTTCCATGGATTTCTGAAGAAGAGGTATAACACAGATAGGAACAGTGCTGGAGTCCTTAGGAACAGAAAAGGAATGTAGTGCTGAGAGAGTAGCCAGGACAGTCTAAGACTAAACAAAAACAAGGCTGGGAAGAGATGCAGGTAACAAACTACATGAAATTCAAGCAGCAACACTCAGAAGCTTATAGCTGTTGTGGGAGATAATTTTGCAGATGTGAAGCTTTCATTAGAAAAACTGATTCAGCCCAACAAGTAACACACCATGTCCCAACATGGATATGTGATATCCAGACATTTGACTGCATAATCAGAAGGAATGGTGTAGATGACAACATTTCATCAGCTTCTAGATAGAAATGGCTGATAAACTCCAGCAAAATGGTTGGGTTTTAAGATCAAATTCCAAATTATTTTTAGTGAAAATAAAAACATCCCTTGAAACTACCCTACAAATCCAACTTGACTAACAACAACATAAAAGGCCCTTAACTTTCAGCTATTAGGAAAGATTTTGAGTTATCCGTAAGATTCACCCACATAAGAAAAAAAGCAGTACCGCACAAACTTCTTCAGGACAGTTTAAAGCTGCATGGTTTGTGTATATGAAAAAAAGCTCTACCTTCTAACAAATCAATTTAATTTTTCATCAGGTGACAACATAATTTGCCACTCCTTTGTGAGAAAGAGCTTTCTAATCGTTAACTATAGATGATCTCACTTAAGAAACCTCCACGTAAGCTCTTCTTCACTTAGAATAACTTGTCCATTCAAAATGAGCTTGATTGTTAAGCAGTTAATTTCTGCTTGTCTTCTACCACTCCGAATTCCTTAAAAGAGCAAACATGACTCACCTCACTTAAAGGCATTATGTAAGATTTCCATAAAACAAGCTTTTTCCCAGTTTTGTTTCCTGCTGGTGCTGCTCAGGGAAGAGGGCAGCACACAGTGCAACATAAGGGGACCTCCAGGTGCTAACTACACATCACCAGCCTTCAACATCTTTGGAGGTACACAGGGCTTTGCAGAAGCAAGGGGAAAATGTCTGGAAGCTCCCAGAAGAGGAGAATTACTGAGTTGTAGAGGAGAACTCTCCAAGTGAAGACTGTCACACAAAACGTAGTAGCACTGATTTGTGTCTTCACTTTCTACTCTCAGCTCCCTTCCCTTTGAGCAAGAGTTGTGCCATTTTTGCCACTCTTATACTGTTCACAGTCAAAATACTACAACCCCAGAGAGGAGGTGTGAATTATGCCAGACAAATAAATTCCACACTGTTCGTAACTTGCTACATTATGACTCTTCCAAAACCATCTAAGACACGCCTTTAGTTTAAGTATTAACAAAATCATACCGTTTAGGGGTGAGTTTTTCAAGAGGTCAATAAACTGTTGAAGCACAGTCACTGCACAAGCGATACTCTCTCTCACTCATAAGAAAGTGAGCAACTTTCATAGCTGATCTACTTACTACTCTAGCTACTTCTTATTACTACTAGCGAGAACTTACTAATTGCTTACAAATCAAATGCAGCGAGCAATCCTCTTCCCTGTTCCCCTCCTGAAATAAACAACATAGTTTTCTACACACAGGATCTGCTTATAAACAGACAAAACTAAGTCTGGATCATGACAATGTGAGAGTAAGAACTCACATAATGGGAAAACTGTTGTAAAAATGGAAGCAAGCGTGTGAATTTAAAACTGAACAGATAACCAAACCAGGTGTTTTTGCAAGCATTTCTAAAACAGGCCAAGCTAAGACACAAATGCTTTCTGAGTGTGAAGAAGTGTTCACACAGGAAACTATTACAACTACTTAATCACGTACAAGCCCATGCTGACAACCCCCAGGTCCCAGCAAAAACAAGCACAGAGAAAGCAAACAGCACAGCAAACAGTGAAGTCACACCACTCTGAAGTAGAATGAAGCTAAAACTGGACCCATCTTGACTGATGCACTTAATCAGATACTGCTGCTGAGTGTCTGCTGCTCACTACCATTCAGGCTCTAAAGATGGAATGAGACATGCACTGGGCATCAGGAGGTACACAGAGAACAATATCGTGGGAGACATATGCCTGAAGTTGCCAATGTCCTGCATCAATGATTGTCCTCCTGACTGAATGTTCTTATTTTTTTACTTAGGAATTAAAACCAAGACAATAAGGGACAAATAAAACTTAGAGCTGTGTCAGATGTTTCCCTAGGAGTACATTACTCCATGTAATTGGAACTTTCCATGTTCATTCATTTGTCAACTTTAGTGTCTGGTGCCTCTTATTTTGGTGAATACTTTAATGAAATGGATTAGAAGTGACATTTCTATGAATTAATCTAGCTCTTGATAAAATGGCATCTCAATACAATTTAACTTGCAGCACAATTCTATTAAATTTTAAAGAAAAACAAATATCATCTAAAACAGAATACACTCACTGTGAAACAAATTTGCAGATTACAAATACCCAATGAATTATGTCTATATAATAATGTCTCTTGCCAAATAACTTGAGAACTGCTAACCTAAAAATAATGGGGTACCATTATGATGAAAATGAGAATTAAAACATATGGGCTTTATTAATAATCTTTCTCTTTTTATGTCTCTCTAAAAATTCATTCACAGAAAATTTATCCAGAAAACCTTGGAGTGACATCTTAAAGTAGTTGTCTGCATTGTCAGTATTGATCTGATTTTCAGTTTGGTTTTCCAAATAGTATCCAGGAGCTCTTGAATCAGACTCCAAGAATTTCTGTTCCATATTTTTGTTCCAAAAATTTATGTTCCATAAATTTAATTCATATAATAATGAAAAAACCCCAAACTGGTTACATGCTGGCAATCAGAGGTCACCAACCAGCTGCAGTCAGGACCAAGAACAAGGGTAAAAGGCTACAATGTCTTATTCATTACAACAAAGACACGGACATGCTGGAGAGTTTCCAGAGAAGGGCAACGGGGCTGGGGGAGGGTCTGAAACACAAATCTGATAAGGAGCAGCTGAGGGAGCTGAGGGTGTTTATCCTGGAGAAAAGAAGGCTCAGGGGGGACCCAATCACTCTTTACAACTCCCTGACAGGAGTGTGTAGCCAGGTGGGAGGTGGTCTCTTCTCCCAGGTAACTAGGGACAGGAGAGAGGAAATGGCCTCAAGTTGAGCCCACAGAAGTTCAGGTTGTGTATTAGGGACAAGTTCTCCAAAAGGCACGCCAAGCACTGGAAGAAGCCCAGGGCAGCGATGGAGTCCAAATTCCCAGAGCTATTTAAAAACATGTAGACGTGGCACATAAGGACATGGTTTACTGGTGGACTTGGCACTGTTGGAATAACAGTTGGACTCAATGATCTTAGAGGTCTCTTCCAGCCTAAAAGATTCTGTGACTCTATTCGCATAGCTTGTATGCTGCAGGTAAATTTTGTGCTGGCACTGTGGAACTCAGCAGTGAAAGAAAGTGCTGAAACATTCAAAGGGTACATATTTTATGGGGCTTCGTGGATATGAAGAGAGTTATGAACCAGCAGGATTCAGAAACTGGCAGCAAAGGTCTCTGGAGTGCCCAATAGTTCTTTAAGGTCACTTAAAGGATTTTCACAAAGGCACTCATTGCAGGCTGCCCTAATGCCAAGCTCCAAGAACTGGCAAGGCCACAGGAATGAAGGACAGAGCATCAAGGCAAGGAAATGTGCCAGAAAGAAACTCCAACAATTATGCTGGAAGAAGCAAAGAACAAGAAGGGACTACTAAAGATTGTGATTCCAAGGATTTGAGCACTGTGAATGCTTTACATGGACGGTTTGCTCTTTAAAAGTGGCTCGGACAACAGAGAATGTGGTTTTCAAGCTGTGAAGATTGCAACCAGCCTCTAAGGGGACTCAAGGCAGCTCAAAGGAGCCTCCACCTACTGGCTCTAAGTTTGTGAGTACAGCAGCAGGCTGGGTGCTGTGCCACAAGGACTGGGAAGAGTCATTCCTCTCGCACAAAACCAACTTGAGCCTCTTACAACATTCATAGGAAAGTTCACCAGACCAATTGAATCTAATCCAAATAAGCATTAGCAGTCATCTCCTCATGAAACAGGAACTGAGAATAATCACATTTGATTCACGGATTCAAAGTAAACTCATGCATTTCCTCTTACTTCAGAAATCGCAGCTCCATTTTTATCAGACACCAAAGTACCTGCAGCACTGATACCTATCAAACCATTTTGTTCTGCTCCCAACAGAACCAGAAGCTGAAGAGTAGCAAAGGAGACAGCTATGATAGCATAATTCTCTGCTCTGGACTGTAACGTGCTTTCTTCCCCATCTTCAGCCAGGCTTTCCTGAGATTTTACCAGGGATAAACTGATGCAGAACTGAAGGGGAGCACTTGGGTTTCCCCACGCAGAAAAACAAGAGGCTTCTGCTCACACGTGCTTTCTTGTTTAGCTCACAGAATCTAAGAATAGCCCTTTGCAAAGACCTCAGTATGTCACTGCCCCTCCTTGGAGAGGACAGAATGCTGCTCCATACACCCAAGGGGCCCATATTTGCTTTCAGCCTTGCAACAGCCGAGGAAAGTCTTCCTCCACACAGACACCCTTTGCAAAATGCTCCCTGTAATATCCTCATCATGCCAAAACCAGTATGTTTAAAGGGCTTAAAGAGTACAGGTGCCTGTTCCAAGCACTGTCAAGGCCACAGATGGAACTTGCCATAAGATAAATCACCACAGCGAGAACTTGAGTTAAGCACAGAAGAGAGGAATTTGGAAGGTGCTATTCCAGGCCTGGCAGCAGGATCTGGTTAGCACATTGAGTGGTTAACACATCCGGACAAAAATTCCTCCTGTGGCAAACGGTGGAAAAGGAAGCACCTGCTCATCCATGTATCACCCCACGTCGTGGGAACACCATCTGTGACCATCCTGAGGCTCCCTGGAACTTGGGCTGTATGAAAGTGGTACTCCAGGACACCAGGTGAAGAAGGACCAAAGGGATGGTGCTTGATCCATAGGTGGTAACTATCTTCTGCTTGATCTCATCCTCCCTCATCCCTTCTACTTCCCTCTATTTCTCTACCTCACATTAATTGTTAAATAAGATCTGTATTGTTAACTTCAGCATATAGTCTTGTTTGCACCCTCATTCAGGCAGAAGCATCTCTCACAAATCAGATTATAACATACGCCCAGGACTGTTTTGCCTGCTTATGCTACCCCATGCAGAATCCCAAATTTAAGTGGGTTTAAGGGCCTCCTCTAGGTCCCTAAGACCCAACCTGTGCACCACAGGAACTCCTCACTGGCTCATCATTTCTGTTCAAGCTAATAAAGCAGAATCAGCCACTTGCATCTCTCTGTGCTTGCAAATGATGAGTACAGAGCCAGCTGGGACCAGCTGCTCCTGCCTCCTCTCCAAGAGGGATAGGAAGGAAGTCAGAGGCAAACACACACAGGCAGCACAGCACAGCACAGCTGGGAGACGCTACCACTCCTGTGATTACCCAGGCTGATAAGTAGTCCCAGAAGAGGATGCAGCCTCCCTGCACTCTGAGACACTGCTCCAGCTCACGGCTTCACCCTCACAAAAAGCTGAATCTCAGCAGTTTGGTTAGAAACTATGTGTGAAAGGTACGGCTGATGAACTACAGCTATTTCACATCATCCCACTACTGAACTGCTCCTTGTCCTGATCATATAGCATTCTTCTGCACCTCCTTCCCTAAGGGCACCTCTCTCTTTCCCAAAACACCAAACAACACCCCTCACTGAATACTTGGCAAGATTCCAGCTCAGCTGTGACCCTCAGGAGTCCAGGCACCTGAGCCCCTCACACCATTTTCAGGCCAACTCTCTTTCAAATGTCAGCACTCTCTGCCCTGACGCCTCCACTGTGCTCAGACTCATTCTGGGTCAAAGACAGCTCGGAAAGTGCTGTTCAGCTCATCCCCCAGGAATCTCCAAACAGCTCTAAGAGTCAAAACCAGCAAGCAGATAGCTGTGGCTGTCAGACCTGCTGTGACTGTGTGAATGTTCATAGCAGAGACACAGCCCAGCCATTCCTCTCAGCAGTCAGGATCCCGCCTCTCTGAGCAAGAGACGGAGAAAATTTAATGTACTTACAAAGAGTGCTGTATGCTACTTGGCTGCCATGCCAAAGAACACTGGAGTATTTCAGTGATTAGCACAAACATGATCTCATTGTGTGGGAACATGAATATCCACAGTGTTCCACAATGAGAACAAATGCCAGCTCAGCACTTACCTTACATATAAAAAAGTTACATGGTGAACCAGAATACACATTGTAGAGTATACCACAGGCATCTTTCAAATACAATTCTCAGGCAAAGTTATTAAAAATGATGTCTTTATGTTCACCATATAAACTGCCTGATTTTGCAGCTGTTTTATACGTTTACAATGTCAGGTTTCTGCTACACATTCTGGTATTGGATTAGTATTTGACTGTGTATTTTATCATTCAGTTACTCAAATACAATCACATTTCTAGGAAATAAAAGTTTCTAGTTTAGCCTTCAAAAAGGGCTGCTTTGACTGTGACATATTTCAAACAATCTCTTTCAAGATGTTAACAGAGAGGTTACTGAATATGCACATGCAAAGGAATTGGGGAGCTTAGTTGAAACTATCCCCACTATTAACCCACGACTTTTTGGAACTGCCACCACAAAAACTGGGCCGATTTCAAGACAGATTTATCTACTGTAACTCCCTCAGATGTAAAAGTAAGTCAATAACTCAGAATAAAACACATGGATTTGAGAGAGTTCTCCAGTTGTAACACGGTAGTCCAGTTATGAAGCCCTAGATAGAAACATATCATTTCAAGTCTAAGCATAAAGCAGATACAATTTTTTTTTCTTTAAAAAATGGTTCCAGATAGAAGTTTGTCTTTGTACTGGCAGATATGACTGACTAAGAAATAATCTGACCTCATTGACTAAATATTTATGTATGTGTGAGGATGCATTTTCTTACATAAATTAACAAAGCATCCAGTAAAATAAACATATGGTTATTTCAGTGAGCACTGGCAATGAGCATTTCCTGGGCTTACAATCAATAGTTTAAAAATTGTCAGTTAGCTGTATAGCTGACTTATAACACAAAAGGGGAGGAGAATGTTAAAAAAATAATCTAGATTAAACTTCCCCCCCTTTTTCCAGCATCTTATCTAAAGTCTCTTAAGTAGGAAGACAGATCCCTGCTTTTTTCAGAACTAACCAGAAGGTATTTTCTATGTCAGCTGTAGAAGCACCTGCGGTACAGCAAAGAAAATATATCATACAATTTGTTAGCAAAACACACAGAGGGACAAGAAGGTGGAAGAAATGTATTCTAAAACCAAATATAAAGCATTTGCAGCACTCCCCATAGCTTTTAAACAAAACTATTTCAGTCATCCAAGTACAGAAGGTCCATTACGGTCCCTTTACAAATTGCCAGATTTTATTTTAGTGCTGCATTTCAACATTTTATTTAACTTATTGGTATAAACATATTCCTTTTCACATTTATTTTCTCAAAAATATTTTTTCATAGTTAATAGGTAGTGTGCACTAAAAGGACTTGAGAGTGATTCTAAAAGGTACAAGGCAAGACAGTAATAAGTGTTCTACAAATGCTTTGAAACTCATGGGAAAAAGAGGTGTCTTTGGCTTTCAGTGAAGCGAAGATGAGATTTGGTATTTACATCAGCTATTTTATGCGTCATTGACATTCTCAGGATTTCTCCAACGATCCCATTCTACAAACTGTACCTGCTCATTAATTCACTAAGGCTAAGTTTATGGAACCTGTTGGAGCATACAGGATATGGCCCAGCAGACAGGCTGAAACACAACAGAATTCAAGTCATGGTGCCAGTTCAATGTGAGAATCAAAGAAAAATAGCCCTTTCTGAGACTCCCATATTGCCAGAGCCATCTTAGCTGTGCTCCCTGCAGCCTTCACCTCCAGCAGCTTTTCACCCCCATTGCAATCCTCTCTACACATAGGATGCTCAGCTCTCCCCTTTGTTTTCTTCATGTAAAGCAGCAAGCTGGTAGCTAACTGCAAGCTCAGAAAGTTCTGCAGATCGAGAAGAAACAGCAACCTCCATGCTCAGGAGGGCATGTAAATCACATATTGGACCACAAAGTGTGATTAGAGAGCAAATAAAGCAGAGCTGTGCTTCCAATGCAAAGGGTAATCCAACAGTGTCTGGCAAACACATTTTATCTGACAGCTACATCTGCTTCAGCCCGTCCAGTCTGTCTCGGTCACCATCCTGCTCTCACCTCAGGATCTTAGAAATAGGGCAGTACCAAATCAATTTCCGTAGCAAGACCCAAGCCTGAAAGAGAAGCACCTCTAACCACTTCATTTGCTACCACTGAGTTTTACTACCTAAAAACCTTAAAAATTACAAATCAGTCTAAAGATGCCAATTGATAGTAATATTCAGAAATCATTTACCTGATCTAAGCAGAGCAAGCAAATAGGTAATGCCATTAGTTTTATAACAGAACTAATTAGCTGTTCTAATGGACTGCACAAGCCCTTAGGCTTGACTCATAATGTCACATTTACAAGACTTAAATTTCAACTGCTTCTTCCCCCTTGTTTTTTCTGAAATTATTAAGAAAACAGCACTTTTTCCAGACATCACTCAAAGCTATCATGACTTATTTTCATTATGAGAGGACTGTGAGGAGCAACATGAGCATGAGCCATTTTGTATAAACAAGGGTGAAGGCTGGAGAAAATGCCTGGCTCCTACTCCTTGCCTCATCAGCCATCCTTAGAAACATCCAAAATAAATACACATTTCCATAAAATACTCTAGGACGTTCAGTCTTCTTGGCACCCTCACATGAGATGAAATTTGAAAGGAAGATGGGAAAGGGGAGAGCACTGACTAACAGGTATCAACTTAGCGAAACTCTGAGCTCCATTTCCTCCATCTCTCAGTCCTCTTGCTCCTATATGAAGACCTTCATGCTTGAGGTATGCTGCAGACACAGAGGCCACGTTCTCAAGAAAGCACCTCATCAAATAAACATTCCCTGCACCAAAGCTGATTTTTCATGAACAATAGCTACTATAGTTCATCCATAATTTTTGAAACTTGACATCTCAGTTTTAAATGTTCAAACCACAGTTCAAGAAGTGTAAAGTACCCCAACTAAATTAATGCACAACATCTGTGATGTGGAGAGAAACAGTTACAGAAAGGCGAACAGAATAGTCTTCGAAGTGGTAGTTAAACAATGACTTTTAATTAGTTTGGTTTTGGATTAGATTACTAAAAAAAAATAAGAGAAAGGCAATCTGGAATTAATATTGAAACAGAATTATATTCTTTCAAGGTTTGATACAATATCACTGACACCACTTATGCTATAACCTTCTTATCCCTGGGCTTACACAACAGAGTTCATTTGGCCTTTCTCTGGACCAGCTGTTGTTTTTTCCATTCCACTTCTCCACTGCCTTTAAAATACCAATCACACCAGTGTGCTCAAAGAAAAAAGTATTTTGAGGGGCCTCCTTGTCCCTGGCTGAGGCCAAATGTCTTAAATATCAGATGATGTTACTAAGCAATACAGCCTTCAAAGGCTCATGCTCAGCCCCAACCCTGCTGTGCCTCTGCTACAAACATCAGCACTTAAAGCACAGCTCTTGCAGAAGAGAACATCCCCCCTGAAGAAGGGAAGGGGTTGGTCAGTCACCAAAATGAATTATGTTAATATCTTGAAAATCTTAGACACACACTGCTGTTAACATTTTCTGTCCTTACAAGCAAGTCCTGATAACAACATTTTCCAGCTTCACAACATTTTGAGAGATGACTGTTGAGGTTCTCCTGTTCCAAGCTGGCAAAAGATTTCATTTGTCTGACTGAGCCCCTGAAGAGGCACCTGTACACAGACAAAAGACATTGAAGCAGCAGAGCAGGGACAGACTCTGTCCTGCAGCTGGGGAGAGCTGACAGAGGCATCTGTAAACTCCTAGAAGGAGCAAGGGGGAGGAACAGCATAAATCTCATCATCTCAGGGGAGGCAGCCAACAGCATCTCTGAGGTGAGAGGTTAACAACTCCTGCCACCAGCCTGCATGAGCTACCCTGGTGGGGTAACACCAGCTTCAGGTGAGCTGTATCCCACTCAGCTCTTTGTGAATACCACTGCAGGGCTAAAGGATGTTTCCAGTTTTAGCCAGAGCTTTAAGGGTGACTTTTTCTTCTTATTCCAGTTTCCTATTAGAGACTGATTGTCAGAGGCACTATAACTTGTTGGACGTCATAAGCCCATTAATTTATTTGTATTTCTGTCATGCATGGACTGGAGGTTCACCAGTAACACCAGCTTTAATTAACTGAACTCCCTGTGTTCATTACTTACAGAAAACTATGCTAGAATCCTTCACAGACAGGAGCATTGGGGGCTTCCACACTTAAATGCCAAGGAGTTGGAAAGTGCTTGCTGAGAACTGCGCTTGAACTTTGAAATTTTTACTCCTGTGGAAAGAGAATTAAACAAAGCCCTGCCAACACATTGAGCCTCTGGGGTTTTTTTTTAATGACAATTTCAGTTTTTATTTGCAAAAATTCCGTGACTACTATTCTCACCAGGAAGCCATAAGATGATAAAGGTAAGTAAATGCATTGGACCAGAAAGAGGGAAAAATGTAGGTTAACCTGAAAGAAACATCCAGTTCACATTCACCATAAAACAGTATGAATAATTATAGCTTAAGGAGACAAAAATATACAAAAAATAGATAATTATGAACAAAACCAAGTTACAACCCTAAGCTGAGGAAGAGGTTGTTTAGTAATCAATTCCCCAATATAAAGGTTATCTCTACTTGGACAACTTTCATCTGCCTATCAATGTTACCAGTCCAGGCTTCGCAGGAACTCCCTTCTTTTACTGCCCTTCTTTGCTATTACCTCCCTGACAGACGAAATTTCAACTCTCCCATCATCTTCCAGTTACTCTGAGGAAGACCTGACTGACAGAAGCACCTCACCATGGGCAATGGATGCAGCTGGGATGCTGAGAAGAAAATGCCACAAAGCAGAGAGTGGTTCAGTGAGTGTTTTAGCTGGAGAACATCAGGAAAATAATGTCAAGCAAATCATACAGAAAATGACAGGAATGATCCCTTGTTGAAACCACAGTATTTGAAAGAAGAGTTTGATTCAAATCCAAAACCTCCACGGAGCTGAAGGGAACCCAGACTGGGGGCTCAACCAACAACAGTGCAGATCAGAGAGGAAGGATCCTGATTCAGCTTGTTTTAAAGTTTGGGCAGGCAAGAAACTTGCTGCTAATTTCAACTTTGGCAGAATGGGAGATAGGCTGACATTGTGTTTTAGAAGTGTTTAAAATATGAAAACATCTCTCTCTGTAGCTTCAACTCAAAAGCTGCTCTGCAAAAGAGCAAAGTATTAGACCAAGACATTTTTTACAAGAAAGATTAATAAAGGACATATAAGCTTCGGACTTTTTATTTTGCACAAGGATTATTTTTGGGACAGCGTTTGTTGACACTGATTAGAACAGTTTAGAAAAGACTTTCTGTAGGAGTCTAATTTATGTGTACAAAGACCTCATCACTGCTGCTTAAAGAGCATAGGAACACCTATCTTTTTTTCAGCTAAGACACATTACACGTCGTTTGCTGAAGTAAGTTTAGGCTGAGTATTTGCAAGGGAAGTGGTAAGTCTAAATGAGACTGTGGGAGGAAAAAAATCACTCTTTTCTCCTATGGTCTTTCATAAAGAAATCTGGACATGCAAGAAAACAGCTCCACAAAATCTTCAAACAAGTGCAGTATTTAAGGGCAGCAACTAAAAACATTTTCTATATCTTTTACCACAGCAATCTTCTGTCCACCTTTTTTTGCATAAAGATTAATTCTTTGGGATAATTCTATTTATTAGGAAAAAAAAGTGTGTAATCTATATGACCTTTCAGTGAACAGCAATTCTCCAGCCTGTTATTTACATACAGTTTATTTCAGGACAGTACATAAATAACATAGGGGTGCAGGATATTTGTGCAGCCCAAGCAATTGTGCATGATGGGTGATAAATGCAAATGGGGCCCCACTTATCCCTAAAAAGGAGGGAGCTTACAAGCTAACTGAAGTAGTAGCGGCTAGAAAAAATAACCTCCCAAGTTATGCAGTTCCTCTCATTCCCAACTAACCATAAAGCTAAAACCTATGCTTAGAGTAGTATTACTAATCCCTCTGAAGCACAATTGCTCCAAAGGTGTCGCCTCAAGCACACAAAATGGATTCAAGTTCAGGGACACAAAGAGAAGAGAACACAGTCACAAGCAAGGACATAGTGTTTCACGCAGAAAAACTGAACTCAGACACCTGTTTAAAGCAGGTCATCTACAACAGAAGGCTCATCAAGGATATGCGACTCCAGAGAAACTACTTTTGGACACTGAGCCAATATCAGTTCATCAGCCCCACAGAGCGAGTCCAGCACTTCTGAGAAGAACTGGAAATCTGTCATCTGCCCAGAAATAATAAGGTAATTGTAGTTTCTTATTAGAAGGTTCACAGTGAGCTTAGCATGACTGAGAAATCTGGCCCTAACCAGACTGAAAGCTGAACATCTCTGCAAATACTACTCTGTTAATGGATCAAGTGTTCTGACCAAATTTTCAAACTCCTGCATTTAGAAATGTTTAACCAAATGCAACTTAGCTTTCTGAGTTTTCTATTTCACCTCTGAAAATGTGGTTTACAATTATTCAAGGCCACTGTTATTTTAAAAAAGGGAAAGGGATGGATGCGATATGTAATAGTTTAAAGTGTACTATTGCTCTCCAAATCAATACTGCAGCAATTCAACATTTATATTCCCAAGGCATTTGTTTACCAAATCAATTGCTAAACTCAAGAAGTGCAATAGCATCACACACAGTTTGATAAGGAAAGCTACAGGTACAGAGCAAGAGCACAATATATTCCTCTAAGACATGACTACAGGGAAGTTCTGTTAGACATGCTGAATTAAGTTAGTCTGGATGCAGACTGAGACTCCTCAATCTGATGAGCAGTTAAGCAAACTCTCAATGAAGACATGGAAGAGATCACAGACTACCCTTAAAATTACAGGAAAGGAAATACAGTAAGCAAGCATGGTGTAGCAAACACTTTCTTTCCAGTGGCACGGTGACTAACAGAAAGACTGGTGAATCACAACGAAGAAAAACTTTTCCCTCCTTACAGGTTTGATTCGTATTATTTGGAAAATGGCTTGTCACAGAACTTTAAAATTTATTCAGTCTTTGAGTGAGGTAGCATCTATGGCGGCAACAAGTAACAATTATGACCTTATTACAACAATCCTGTACTGTCAGATTTTTGTTCCCCACCTCGTGCATAACACAAGAACTTAGGGAATTCACTTTGCTTCAGTTAACAGGAGCAGGTGAAATACTGAAAGTAAAATTCCATCAGAAAAGAGAAGAAAATGAGAAAACAATCAGGGACAGGGAAAGCAGGTGCCAGTACTCTGCCAGCATTGAGCCATCTCAGGCACTTGCTCAGCACAAACTTCGATCCACTCGGGTTAACCTCTAGTTTTGACTCCTCACTCATTTAACTGGAGAGGAAGAATGGCAGAAAATACAGTATTTTATTCCTTTTCCCTCTACCTGTACTGAGAGCAACTAAAAAAATCCTCCCGTGTATTCCTGAAAAACGAAAGAGAGTTAGAATATTTGGTTCCATTCCATGAGGTTGTCTGGGGAGGGGGGAAGTGTTTTGATATCGGTTAGCAGCAATTGTCACACTGACTGCTGTGATAAGCCAATTTCTTGTCTTTTATTTCCCAGATCCCCGCCTCTGAAATGCTAAATATTGCTGTCCACACGAGGAGGCACTCACTTTTTTCAGTGCAGTGCAAACTGTTTCAGAGATGAGAGGATACTCGGTGTTCTTCTGCAAGCTGTTTGCTAGGTTGTACCTGCTTTAAAATAGAGGTCATTCTGACTGAGTGTCCCTATTTGCTCTTTTTTTCATGATAAGCATCTCATAAACAGCTTAGAAGAGCCAGTTGTAGGAAGAGCCATGCAGGGAGAAAGGTGCTCTTCCCTAAACTGAGGCTGAATTAACCTCAGCTATATTAAATTTCTATGTGCCAACTTACCATCCTATGAATAATTGTCTCTGTGTCCTGGAGAAACCAATTAAGCTATTAAGCTGAGAAACTAATTAACTAATTAAGCTGAATTATAACTGATGTGATTAAATACAGGATAAACAAATACTGGGAAAATATCAGCAACTTTCTTTAAAAGCGCCAGAAACTACAGAGCCTCTACCAGGAGTTCTGAGCTTACAACCAGGAGCTCAAGCAAAGCTGCTTACATTGGCCATAATGTCCTTCTAAAACAAAAGAAAATAGGTTATCGCTTGAGAATAGAATATTGTCCTGGGTTTTTCCCCCCTCCTTCTTTCAAGTGATTAAACAAAGGATTTCAGGGTCAAAAGACAGTATTACTAGTTCATCCTGTACAGTTTGCAAGCATAAAAACTGAAGAGAAGCCTTTGACAGTATCAAGTTAATCATCAAAAAACAAGACCATAATTGAACAAAGTTCTGCAGTCAGACAGAGGAAGTAGAACAGGTAGTAATTGCCTGAAATAGCTTAATGGCACTTAGATTTCTGTTAAATTAATTATGCCATCATCACTCAAAATACTTAAATTTAGAGTGATGATGGGAAAACTGTTAAAAACAGTTTTACACAGACAATGTTGCTCTGCTCCTTTAACTCCCTCTCCCCTCCTCATCATTTCACACAGCAGCCAGCCTCTTCCCTCCTTCCTTTCACTCCAGCTTTATCACATCACAATTACAAATCTGGGGCAAAATTGCTCCAAATGCAAAAAAATAAGTTTCAAGATTTGTAACTTCTCTGCAGACAAAGGGTTGGAGGCCCATGTCAAATCCAAACTAATCCTATCTTCAGATTGATCAAATACTTCAACACCAACATGATGGTAAAATATATAAAATTTTTTCTACACCTAAAGCTCCAATTAAACATTCTCAGAGATCTTTTTTAATACCCTAAACCTTTCACGCCTGAGTTACACTTCACAGCCTTCTGCAGCAATCACTGTGTTGCAATCTGAATAAACTTAACTGCCCTCACCCTCTGAAGAACAGCAACCTGTCCTTCTCTCCAGCCCAAGGAAAAGAAGGCCATCTGTTTGCACCAATCCCCTCCTGGTAGCAATGAAAACAAGCAGAAGAAACAGGAGGCCACTTCTTTTCTTCTTTTTTCCTACCTTCTTTCCTACAGAAGGTAGGAAAATTCCTCTTTCCTTAAATTATATCTCAGAGTGCTGTCAAGCTTTTAAAATCACCTATTGAGAAGAATAAAACAAACTCCCAGATCCGCAGTTTCCTCTCCTGTGGGCACAAAGGATTAGAGAGGTTTTTTATAAGGCACAGGGACAGTTTTCATCTATCTTTTCTGCTACTTCTCACATATATTCCACATGGTACAGTGAGACAGGTTCTAGCAGAGTCCAGTATTGTTATGCCACTTTCAGTATTAGTAACTCAGTTCTGCATGCAGCTAATGACTGAGTCAGCTGGCATTTGCCTGAGCAGCAATGGAAGTGTGCAAAACAAACATAAGTTTTCATTTACGTAATTTACTGTGTTGATTTTTCTCCAAGTATCTGAAACTGTTAAAGATAATATCAATTTTAAAGTAATTAATGTAATCATTGCAAGACTACAGGGAAGTCACTGATTCCAAAACATTATTGCATGTAGGCAAGACAAGTGATAAGCAGGTTGGACACTGGATATTCATGCAGTTGTTGCCACAGTAAAACTTGTAAAAGTTGCTGTTGTACAAGGCTTCTTCTAAGGGACACAGATCTTGCATTAAAGAAAAAAAACCTGGAAAAAGACTGCACAGAGGATTAGCATCCTCTACCTATTCCCCCCTGTAGTAATTCCTTTACTTTGATTTTGTCTGTACAACTAGTCTTTATCTTCCTTGCCTGACAGGCAGATTAGTTTCTGACTAAAGATTTCTATTATCACCACTCAACTCTGTGCACCGACTCATAAGCATCGAGGTGATTCAACTTCTCCAAGCAAAAACCACCACTACCCTTTAACCTGAACACACACCAAGTGTAAGTCACAGAAATAACTCAAGCATCTTAGTTTAATTTAAAAAAGACTAACAAACTCAGAGCTCAAATAAACAAATGCTGACACTTTCATGATGAATCTCAGCCCACAAAGTTAAAATATTTGAACACCAATTCCTGTAAGACGTACAATAGGCAACTCTTCATCAGCTAAGCCTCAGCTCAGCAGTTGCTGAGGGTTGAAAACACAAAATGGAATTTAACCTATAAAATAGAATTAGTTTTTAAAATTAACTGTGAACTGCAAATTGAAAATGCTTTGCTTTGAAGGGATCCCAAAAGGCATTACTCTAAGCTATCTGTGATGTGTATGAGATTTCTGGCGCCAACCTCAAAAAATGAAATCCTGAAAAGGTGGCAGAGTCAACTTACTACCTTTGAAATTTATGCACAAGGTATTCACTAAAGTCTAAGTAGCGAATACATTTGGCACAGAAAGCAAGAATTGTAACACTTTCCCTTTTTCTTCTGTATTTCACTTCTAACAATAGCAACTGCTCTGACAATGTGCAGTATCAATAGAAGATGACACTGAATTCTTTCTTCTATCCCTGTTGAAAAGCTGGCTACTCAGAAATGAGATAAAACACAGAACAGCTTGGTTTGGAAGGAATCTGAAAGATCATCTAGTTTCAACTCCCTGCCATGGGCAGGGACATCTTCCACTAGACCACGTTGCTCAGAGATCCATCCAGCCTGGCCTTGTACACCACCAGGGATGGTGCATTTACAACTTCTCTGGGCAACTTGATGCAGAGCTTCACCACCCTCAAGATAGAGAATTTTTTGCTAATATCTTATTTAAATCTACTCTTTTTCAGTTTAAAGCCATTTCCCCCTTTCCTTTCACTCCAAGACCTTGTAAAAAGTCTCCCTCCACCCTTGCAGGCTCCCTTCTGGTACTGGAAGGCCACAATTTGTTCACTCCAAAGCCTTTTTTCCTCCAGGGTGAAAAATGCTCCAGTCCTCTGACCATCTTGGTGCCTCCTCTGGGCTGACTCCAGCAGGTCCCTGTCCCTCCTGTGCTGGGAGCCCAGGGCTGGGTGCAGTGCTCCAGGTGGGTCTCAGCAGAGCAGAGCAGAGGGGCAGAATCCCCTCCCTGCCCCGCTGCCCACGGGGCTCTGGATGCAGCCCAGGACACATAACACACAACTTAAATATTAAGGCCTTTTGAGGATCCTATGATTGCTATATGCTGTCAAACAAAGGGAAAAAATGTAATTATGAAAATGGTACCTTTCTTCACACTGATTCTTTAACTGTTATGACAGCCAAGATTATGGTTTGGTTAAAAGCAGATATTACCTCCAAGGACTGACTTGAAAAAAAGAAACATAAATTACAGCTGACTACGTTGTTAGTTCATAAGGCACTATCTCTGTTTGTGTGCAATATAATGAACATACTATTACCAGAAATAATTCTGTCACTTTGGAAAGAGTAACATCAGACAGAGAGTTTAAATTGACAAGTCTATTAGAGCAGACTTAGCTAATCTAAGTAATGTAGAGAAGTTATGCTCTTTTTTACAGCGTCCAGGTACAGTCAGTCTTTTTCTGTCTCATTCTGCATGACTTTGAAGAAAGATACAAGAGGCAAAAAGTGAGAGGTAGAAAGAAAATAAGCAGACCACACAAAGCAAGCAAATAACATGTTCCCAAGGATCTCCTATGTCCTCTCCACACTTTAAATTACTGCATGCAGATGTTATTTCATCCATATGCTATTTCATCCATAAAAGAAACGTGGAAGATAGTAGGCAAGAACAACTTCCCTATTCTTCACAGGCAAATCTAAACTAATTTCTCTTGTCTAGTCCAGCAGTCATCAGAAGGAATGAAAATTCAGGGAGCTATTTGAAATTGATACCAATATAAACATTACCTTTAGACACTCCTGTTTTTTTTCAAATCCAGGGTTATTTTCTATTAAGTAGACATATATATTCACTTGATGAATAATAAAATGGAGCAGCATTCATATTAATTCTTATGGCTTCCCCTTTACCTTCCCAGTATCACAGAAGACTGAGTAACTCCCTCATCAGCTTTCTCACTTTTTCCCGCTGTTACCATTTTGCACTACCTTGGGCCAGCAAGCAAGAAGTGCACTTGAGGTCTATGACCAGAAATACAGCGGGGTCAAGCTGTTCTTTGCTTCTTTAATTTACCAATCCATATTACACAGCAGTAAAATTTCACCAGCAGTCATGACTAGGGATTAAAAATTCCTACATTCCTCCTTTCATTTTCCATTCCTGGAAAGGAACGAACTTCTCTTGAATCACTGACCTGTGAAAGACAGAAACACACTCCTGTGTATTCTGCAGCTCTGTTGGTACATAACTTGGGCCTTAGGTCATGTAAGTAATTACTGATTCAGCCTTACCAATACTATGCCTTTCTAAAGTTTGGTGCAGACTCAGATCCAAGGCCTCAAACATCAGAAAACTAACAAAAAATCTGTACATTCTTGGTCTGAAATAAATCAAGGAAATTATTTTACTAAATAAAGGAACTAATTTTGTAATTATGAGATGCCAACAACCCTCTAGTCTTCCAGCATAGTGTACTAGTTTGTTTTCACAAAAGACATGATCCTGAGTATTACTGCACCAATATTCAAGCTATTTTTACTTCCACTAAAAAAATCTTGCTCTTGATGCCCTGTACTTCACTTTCAGAATAACTAAATAAAACTCTTTAAATAATCTGCTAACAATCACAGAAAATCTAGAAATCCTAAATTTAAACCATGGACTAGGCGGGAGTTATTTTATGTTGAAGACAGAATTTGGCATGGAGTGAAACATTTTATTAAAAATAATGCTGACTGTAAACCTTTTTAGCCCAGAACCCCTCAAGAATTCAAGTTTCAAACTCACTGAACAGTTCTGGTTGGAGAAAAAGTGAGGGGTAGAAAGGATCAATGGCATGAAAAACATACCCCAGTTGTCATAAGGAGGATTTAACTTTTCAGAAAGGAACACAGATGGGTGGCTCCTGTGGTGTTTTGATTGAGATGCTCTCGTTTTGCATAATCTTTTCTAACAGAATTTTTAAAAGCCTGGCAGAAGGAAGGCACACACCACTGGAAAACAGCTGCTTAAAAAGATTCAGAAAGCAAACAGGCTGAAATCCAGCAAAATTAGTACCATTCAATCCACATGCTTGTTCCTTTTCCATCACGATGGCCCGTCTTCTCCTTAAAGCATCTGGAAGGTTATTTGCACCATAGATAATGTGGGGATGGGGTGTTCCCTCCTTCTGTGGATGCTTTTTAATGGGCTCAATGAAGTAATCCCCATGGGGCAGATGGAAATATCCAGTCTGAAAATAAGCACAAAAGAGTTAATCTCCTCTGTTCAGTACTAGAAGACAAAAATAAATATACTGGTTCATACCAGCAACCCCAAGCTTTCCTCACAAGCCAGTCATTTATACAGGAGAAATATGAACACAACAGGTTTTCAGTATTTATTCTGCTGCATACATCTAGGCTGTTTTATACCTCACAGTCATTACAGTCCAAAGTGAAACACAAAAAAATACCTCCTTCCTAATAACCTGAAATTGAGTCAAAGACTCTCATATTTTTATAAAGCCAGTAAAAGGTCAAAAGTTGATTTGACAAACATGATGCACGAGGAAGAGCTGCATCTTGTTCTTCTGGTGTTTTGCATCCATTCCCCGGAGATCAAGACTGGAATAGAAGCTGTTTCATAAGTGCAAATCGAAATTCTGCTCCCAGCTGCAGTCCCACAATCAATTATCCAACCCATCAGATGGGCTGGGCTGTGTGGTCCAACTTTGTCTCAGACCATAAACCCTCACTGGCCCCCAGGCCAACACTACAATGGAAGCAATAAGAAGTTTTTCATTAATTAGCAAGCCATTAAGAACATCCAGTAGATCAGCTAAAAAGGCAGCAACATTTCACAGGCTGAAACTTTTGTATCAGCCTCCCTGATTTGCCTAAGCTACAGGTCCCTTGATACCCATCTGGACTGCACAGGATCCTTTTACACCTCACTCTGCCATGATCCAGCACACACTTCCAACCAGGCATGGCCTTGGTCCATTGTGTCTCAGCATTTTGGCAGGGACTGCAAACATTGCAAAACCACTGTACTGTCCTTCCATGTCAAGTGGAGCAGTATTGAATCTAAAAGCAAAGGATCTACTGACAACCCAGACCACACTGGGGATGGGACAGGAGGTGGGGCTATTCCAGTCTTGGCTGTGTTTCCTCTTCACTTTCTTGCTGTGGTCAGTGCACCCCTCTTAGCCTATTCTGGAAGAGGGAAAAAATGCAGTAACAGTCTGTTCCTGCAGCTGCTGTATTCAAACACAGAATGGCAGACAAATTTTCAAATCTTTTTAAATATCCCAAAGACTTGGAGTTTCTCTGGATGGTTGGGAAAGCCAGTATGAGATTAAGGATATGAAAGAAATCATATGAATAGAAGAAAAGCACTCTTATAAAACTAAAATATAACCATGGGCTCTACATACAAGGAGACAAGGGGCAGCTCAGTGAGACACTTTCTGCCCCCACACTTATTGCCACAGGTCCAACACATCCCACAGCAAACTTGTGCAAATAAATAACTGTGTCATTTCACAGCTTATCCAACAGTTCTGAAGATCAGAAATTCCTTCTTTCAAATGGAAGTCAAAGTTTTAAAGCCAGCAATTGGTGCTGTTTTGAAGCTGTGTTTATACCCCTAAAGCATCAAAGGTTCAGGACTCAAGAGTCACATGTGTTTGTTCATCTGGGATTTCAGCTACTGCCTGTATGGGTTTTGTTTTTAAGAAAAAAGAGATTGAGACTTCTGATTCTTAAACAACATACAAAAAATGCTAATGTTTCTTTTTAAATCATAAATCAAGGCACAGCGTCAGAGCGACACACAGAAGCATCCACATTCACACTGGATAAAACTTTCAGGCAAGAGTGAATCCATACAGCAAGAATGCATCTACAGTGGTCATACCAGGAGATCTGTGATGTGGCTTTCTTCATGCTGCTCAGGGAATCAATGCACCTTCACAAATCCTTGCCCATTCCCTTTCATTCCACAGGGTTCAATCTTTCCTGGATATTTGTAATTTTTGAGTGGATTATTTGATTATTTTGTGGGGTTTTAAACCAGTTGGGATGAAGAAGAACTAGCCATCTTCATTTGCAGACCCTGATTTTTGAATGCAAGTGGCAATAGTCACCAGACTACTGTGTCAATGTCTATCTGCAACAAGAAAGGCCAGACAATCCTATAAAAGGTGGAGTAAGCCTATCAGTGGTAACCTCAAGCTCCTTCATCAATGCTTGCATGTTAAAATTCAGCTATCTATCCAAGCTGTATGGAGCAGGGAAAAAAGCAAAACTTCATTATATGAATGTGACTCTAAAAGCCCATTTCCAGTACACAGAGGCGTTCCAAAAGCTTCCAGAGACTTCCAGCACTTACTGAACTCTTGCTCTGCATTTGCACTTTCACCCTGCACAGGCTATCCACCAATAAATTAAATGCTGAGACTAACTGAGACCAAAGAAAAAAAAGACCAATCTTCACATTAAACTTACTTCAAAGCACTGAGGACTGGCAAAATTCCCTTTGCTGATTAAATACGTCTTAATTTTGCTCTTCATAGCTCTTCTTTTCTGACTCACAAATATAACAGCAAGAATTTTTCATTTAAAGTCCATCAGATTTCAAGCTATGTAAATACAATAAAAGCTTTTTCTGAGCCTCACCTGCTTTTGAGTGCATTCACACAGCCTCAGAATACACAAAGGAGGGCAGTTATGAAAGCCTCATTAGAAAACAGCCATTCATATTTACATTAATGAAAGGGTTTAGTTATCACCACAGAAAAAAAAATTACTGCAGAGAAGCTTTCCTCATTTGAACTTTCTTATGTAAAGCTACCAAGTAATACAGCAACAGACATGGTCAGAAAATAGGGGTGGGGTGTGTACGTGTGTTTGTTTGGGGGGTATGTGTTTCCCTCAAAGCCTACAGGTGAAAAATCTACAAACCTACCACAGCATTTTTTACAGACTGTTGTTCTCCCCTCTTTCAAATCTCACTTTTCGCCCTCAGATTCTGACATGCTGTAGCTGCAAATGTTTACCATACTGTATTTGGGAGTGCTGCTACATCCCTTCATGGGATTTTTAATTCATGTGCCTCATTCTTTTGACACAAACAACTCCCTGAACATATCACATCTCCTACATTGCATGTGACTTGCCAAAATAACACTGATGATCCTGGAACACCTCTGACTTAAAAGTTTTCAACCATCTTTCAAAATGTTTTGATTTTCAGTAGAATCTGCATTTTCCAGTGGAAAGCACATAGTCTTCACATATTTCTTTCAGTCAAAAGCTCGGGAGTTTGTCAAAATACATTTTCTGGCATATTTTCTCTTGGTTTTGGTTTTGAAATTGCAATACTACACCAGACAGGAGGGCCTAGAATTAGTGGGTGTTTGTTAGGAGAAAAAGGGAAAGGAAAAAACCAATAATCTGTAGTTTAAAGTTACAATAACAGTATGTTGACAACAATGCTCAAAAAAATTACATCTGTGGTGAGAACAGCGAGTAACTCCATGAAATTAAACAATATTTCTGACAACAAGTCAAACAAGAATTTTGACAACAGGACAGTGACAGAATCTGAAAATACAGCAACTTTTAGAAGCAACACGAAAGAAGAGGACAAGATTCGAGTTTTACCTTTTGGTACTTTGCTCCAGGTGCTTATTATAACTGTAATACATGGTAAGAGAAACTAGGTTTGAATACAAGAATTAAAGAAAAAAACTGTGGCAGATGAAACATGCATTATCAGACAACTACAGCTGCAAATAATCTAAACAGAACTGGTAAAGTAAATGATCTGTTAACATTACACACGCTAAATTTATTTTAGCTAATCACTTAGTTCCTTTCTGTATGTCCCTTTTGTTTTTCCCAGGGATCTTTCTTTTTGAATTTCTCATCTGTTCCTATTTTAGCCAAAAGAAAAACCTAGCATCTAGATTAGATTTTTCACTACATCCTCAGACAGAGCTAGAAAAAAAAACACCTGCCATGGTGCTGCTCAGAACAGAAAGAGGTTGGGGTTTTTAGGTACTGAGTAATTTGATGAAAGATTTTTATGAACACCACCCACTCTAACTCTTACACACTTCCATGGAAAAAATCGATGCTTTTAGCACAATTTAGTGAAGAAAGTGTGATACTGAAACATAGTCTTGTGGTTCAACATAGCTTTGGTTTGAAATAAAAATAGCTCATTTTTTACAACAACATAAGTGAAAGAACAGAATACTATAATTCCATGAGATTTTACATACTTTTGTCACACTTCCTATAATATTTTAGGAACTGACAGAAAACTGGCCAGAGGTGCAGAGTTATGCCCTGGACAATGTGAACTCAGAAAGTTCAGACATAGAAGATAAGGGGGAAAAATAACCAAATTTATTAGTAAGATAGGCTTTTGTGGAAGAAAATAAGGTATCTGGAGAGGAAGGATTGTCAGACATCCTCCAGTTCCCAGGTTCCTAAAGGACCTATCAGTTCTGGATACTTCAGAGAGAGGGGTGTTTCTGGCTGGGAGGATATCCTCAGCCAAGGAGAGAAGACAAGTCTCTAGGGCCATGTCTATCAGCTACCATAAAACTATTTAAGATACACAATCACTCAGAGAGACTTAGCAGAGAATCAGTCCTCTGACCACACTCAACTTCATTTTTTCTATTCACTCTTTCTGGATGAAGGTTATCTAGAATAAGTCTTAAGAAGCTAATAAAACCCCCCAGCTGTTACATGGGGGGTTTTAATGCTGTTACATATTTTGGATTGTTTGCTTCTCTTACATGTTTTTACATGTAAGAGAAGCAAACAATCCAAAATATGCATTCATTTGCCCCTCTGCTATGACATAGATACAGTTTATTAAATAATTCTGTCACTTCTATGGACCTTGAACTCACTCGAAGCTTTGGATCTCACACAGAATCTGAAACAGCCTAGGTACATTCATTTTCACTGAAGGAAATTCTCTGCGACCTTATCTTCTGTAGACACTGCAGCATGCTCACTTGAAAATGCACAACTTGGAGCATGTAATTTTAAAAGACAAGATGTCTTGTTCATGCTTCATTCAGGTCATTGCATCCTCCACCACAATCTTTACTATCTATCCTAAACATTTATTACTTCTATTTTGTGATTTTCCTTAAGAACAAACAGTCCAGCTATCTTATTCCTATTTACTTGTGCATACCCTGTTGCTGCAGCAATATTTGCATTGTAGAAATAGCCCATCTTCTTTTCTCATTACAGAAGATCCACAAATGATGATAATTGCCTGGCCATTAAGTTTCTTTGAGCCTCGTTAGGTAGCATCTCTGCAGCTCTGAAATCCAGCAGTTCATGAAGAACATGAAGCTCCTACATCTCTAACTGTGCCCAGCAGCACTCACTTCATATTGTCCAGCTCCTTTCCACATTCTCACCTTATGCTTTTAGAAATACGTCCCATTGGATCCACACAAGCCAAAACTGTCCTTCTTTGCTGCACTTAAAGCTCAGACACACCATTAAATTCCAACAGGATAAAACTTTTTTGCGCACTAGAGTACTAGCAACTGGACATTTTTATGGTCTTGAAATAGAGCAAAGATATTATTTAATAAATTTTACACAGCGCTCAGCACTGGTTCAAGTAAGCTGAAACAACGTGTGTTTGCCACACACTGAGCATGCAGCAGGTAGATGGCATGGCACAGTTGATTAAAAATTCATTAACTCAATCACAGTTTCAACCCTTCTATTTACCCGTGTGATTTTCACACTGCAGCTGAGTCAGACCACCAAGGACTGCCTGAAGTCCAGAGCACTCTGAAGATCTGAGGCTCCTTCTGTCAGTATTTCCTTATTCCTCAACTGCTGCTGAGTCCCCTGGGTCTTGGAAGAAGACAAGGTCACAGTTCTTTGGGCTGCCTGGTCTGTCCAAAGGTTCTGAGGTGCAGGGTGCCTTGCCAGAGCTCTGAGCCACACAGCAAGCTATATCACTTGAAGATGTTACCTTGAGAATTAAATATGCCCAGATGAGTTTCCTCCTGCAAAAGTCAGCTAGGTCACACTTGCACTGCATCAAGCAAGGACCATGAAAAAGTAATAAAGTCTCAAGCTCTATCTCAGGGTGAATATAATAGCAAGCTAAATATAAATTCTAAAATCAATCAGCTTTGCTATCCAGCTTGAAGGACGCTCTTTGGTGAACAATAACATACCTTTTATGAGTTTTTTACTATTCCCTATATTTATGCTTTGCCCTTTCCCCTCCTCCCCTGTTTTTATATTGGAAGGTTTAATGGTAACTAGTGGGGAAGAAAGTAATAAAAACCCCTGCTGCTTTTTCAAGAGCAAGAGGCTTACTTTGACTTTAGTCCCAAGAGGGTGAGATTATCAAGTTTTTACTTCATTTGGGAACAAAAAACAACTGAGGCAAGTGTTACTGTTCTGAGACAAAGAGTTTGCCCAATCCCTCCAAAGACAATTTGGGAGAGCAAGAAAGAGCAACAGCCATTTTCTTCATGGAAAATACTCTTGGAATATCTCATTCTAATTTTTCTAATCAAATTTGCTTAGAAAGCACTGTATCCAGGGGGCTTACATGGTACTAACTGGGGATTTTTATCTTGTTAATGTTTAAACTGCTGTTCATGAAAATGCAAATTAACTGTGTAAAAATAGTTTGTACTTCTCAGCATTTGAAAACTCCTCTGACACTTTGATTGAGAAGTTTTGAAGCTTTGATTTGGAATCCAGTACATCTTCACCGTTTGCAAAACAGGTTACGTTTGATGGTTTAAAGCCAACTAATGCTGAAGAGTGAAGATTTAACACCAGATTGTTAAGCAGTTCCGTGCCTAAACAGTGGTTTCTATTAAGAATGAAAAGACAGGCAAGAGGATTCACAAAGCAGACATGATCTCTAATAATAGAGACAGAAAGCACCACGGTTGTTTTGGCTTCCTGCTCACTCATATTCTAAAACTAAGGTAGTGAGCACTAAGTGAGTGAACTCAAGCCAGTGAGCACGACAATGTTAATATTGCAGAGTTCAAACTTTATTAGAGAATAACTAAACACAAACATTTGATCAAATGACAAGTGGCTTTGTTTCTATTGACAAGTATTGTTTGTATTACTGTGACCTACAGGACCCCCAGTCAACAGCCAGAAAGCAGAGATACAAATGATGACAGCTGCCACAACGTGTGCAGATGGATGGAAGAAAGCACCATTTTCCAGTGAATGAAAGTCTGTCAGGAACCTTACTCCTCTCAACAGCGGAGCAAGGGAAGGTCACAGCCAAACTTCTTCCTCTCAATAGAAATTATTTTGCTTGATGAAAATTAAGTCTGTGAGGCAACATCAGACTGACCCACCTATTGATGCTCTTCTCCTCTCTTCACTCTGTTCAGCTCAAAACCAAGAAGTGGTGTCAGAAGCAGACAGGATATTTTAGGTCTGCATTTGTCATCATACATGTGTTGCAAGAGGAGGATTCTGCCTCTTTTTTTTCCAAACTCATGAAGCTTCACAGCATAGATGGGACTTAAGAATGAATTTCACCATGTCATGGAAGGGCCCTTCCATCACTTAACATCAGCGTCATTTCACGGTGACCTTAAAGGCAGCCTGTACTGATGCCTTCAGCCTCTTCTTTACTTACCATTCATGTTTCCAGTGCCTTTCCAGAAGGTGACTTCCCAGTACCAAAGGAGCAGCGCAGTGACATGGAAGAATATTCTAATCAATCTATGAGGAGTCATGGATTCTGCTCAACAACTGCAGCTTGAAACACACTGCCCTTCTATCCAGGGTGGTGTGTGCAAGCAGCTGCTCCATTTGCTCTGCACAGCCTTGTGACAGCCTGTGAGCCGTGCTCAAGCTGCAGCTTGTTGTGCTATCCCTGGGGAGGAATGAAGGGGGAGGGAGCTTATCAAAACCAAATACCTTACAAAACAGGAAAATTCAGTCCCAGCTGAGGGCAGCTGTGGTGAGTGACACATTACACCAAAAAGGTTACTCTGCACCACAAACTAGTCTCTGTTTAGAAAGGGACTGAAAGTAGGAACTGGGATGCAGAAGGAGAGGGGAGAAGAAATTAAATGAAACAATAAAAAAAAGACTCAAACTGAGATCCAGTACTTGCAGGACAAAGTGCAGTCTCTAGCACACAGCTCATGCTCAGTATGTGCCACTCTGGGAAGCAGCATGATGGTAACTGGCAATCACCACAGATGTGCTGAACTCCTTCTGGCCTGGGGCAAAGCACATGCCAATCACTTGACTTTCCTGGTTATTTTTGGCAGCCTGAGAAGGGAGAATGATGTGCTTTTTTGACTGCATCTGGCACACACCACCAGGAATGTTTTTACAAATCTATGAATCCCTGTTCCCTCTCATACAAAACAAAGACGGAAGCTGTTCTGATTCAGCACTGGATTCAGGTCTATTTAAAAGCACAAAGCTTTTAAAAGAGTTAGCTCCGAATGTGATGTAAAGCCCTCCCTGAAGTCAGAATTCTGACTGAAATCCATTCCCACTAATATGAGAGGTACAGGGCACACACTGATATATCATCAAATTTACCTGGGCACACGAGACACTAAAGCTCACAGGCAGGAAATTAACTTCTCTCTCAGAGCTGCAGAGAGATAACCTATACTGTGAAATACAAGTTGTGGAAAAAGCCCACTCCCGTAAAAGCAAAAGCCTGCAAGACAAACAAATACTCCTTGGCAGGACATACTCAATAAAAAACAAGTCAAATTTGATACAAAACCAGTAACTCAATAAATACTTAAACAAAGACTAGCATAAAAGCTCAGGTAATTTCCAGGACTCTTCTGCTGGGAGAGTGATCTGATGAAATGTCAAAGGTGTCTTAGGCGATGGATACTTTAAAGTCCTTCTGAAGCTGCTGGCAAATCAACAAGTTCAACACTTTCCAGAGAAAGGCTGTGTGTAATAAGCACCTAAAAAGGCTGGAAAACAGACAACATGGGGAAGCAGCAAGTGGCACAGATGGTCTGGAGAGTTCCTACCTCTTTGCCCTAGCAAAAAAAGTAGGGAGCTTCAAAACAAGCTGGAAGGAAACAAAACACTTTTTCATCCAAGTCAGAGGAGGTTCACATCCCTCTTATGCTGGGAGCCCAGGGCTGCATGCAGTGCTCCAGGTGGGTCTCAGCAGAGCAGAGCAGAGGGACAGAATCCCCTCCCGGCCCTGCTGCCCACAGGCTCTGGATGCAGCCCTGGAAACAGTTGGGTTCTGGCCCAAACATGTCTCTCCAGCTTAGAAACAAGGATGTCATGTGGCACAGTGCCAAATGCTTTGCTCAAGTCTTCCTAGATGCCACAAAAAACTGGAAATCAGAAATGTTTTAGAGAGGTACCAGAAATGGCTGGATAAATTTATGTAGGGAAGATTAGTCCCTCATTTTTGAATAGAAAAATACCACCTGCAGCCCAGAAACAGACTGTATGCCAAGGAGATATTCCTACTTTCCAGCCTTCTCTTAATCCTCTTGCCAAGAATCTGCTATTGATCATGATTTCCTTCTGAAAGTCAGTCACATGCTCAACAAAGGGAAGGGTCTGGAAAATTAAAACCCTCCACCAAGAAGGAAATTTCCATCT
>NW_005054480.1:125095-138958 GCF_000277835.1 Geospiza fortis | reverse complement strand
TCCTCTTTCTTTCTGCAGTCCAAAGGGCTCGTCCCTATTGTAGCTTTCATGCTCAAGGTTTGTATTTTCTTGAAGCTGTAACATCAGCCTCAGATACCCCTCAGGGATGTCACTGCAGAACATGTGCACACCTCTCTCACATCAGACTAATCCCTCTCGTCTCAGACTAACTTTGGGGCAGGTGGGGCTTTTGGGCTGACCTTGTACTGCCATAGGTCTTAGATCCTCAGGCAAGCAGCAACCAATTCTAAAAGAAGTCTCCATTGTACAAACCATTCCTGGGAAATACACTTTTGTCTGCCTGCAAAAAGAAAATGTCTTAGTTTTACAACTCACCTATGACTTCAAAGGATACGGTTTCAGTCTAAAAATTATTAATTTAAGATTTTCATTTCACATTGTTTTGATATGTGTGGACATGTGTGGGTTTTTTCTTTGTAAACTATTTCTGTAAAAAAACAGGTTTTGACGGTTGAAAAAATTACTGGTTTTATTTCAAACTGACGAGAATTAGACCTTACATCAAAATCATTCTTTATCTGCAAAGAGATTAGTTTTGCTGTTTTGGAAATACAACACTTCTTGCAATAAAAGCATTTCATTTTGTCTTAAAAGCAGCAGTCAGCCTTTTAGGTTTGAATGCAGTATGCCATAGCACTAAAAAAAAGGCCAAAATAGATAAGAATTGAGCTATTTATCTGAAGAAAAAATTGCAGTAAAACATTCTTTGGAACCAAGCAGGTGAGGAAAAGTATTTTGCTATAATAATAAAAGGACTCATTTTCTTTCTTTAAAGTTCCACTGTCTTCTTTTGTTCACAGGGTGTTAAAGTTTTCTCTCTAAAACTGGCATGTTTTGAAATCCTCATAATGTACCTCCCAGGAATTCAGAAACCATGAACCCTTTAAACTTAAAAAAAGGGCACAGATGTTCAGCTTTTCTAAGAATTGAGCTGTTTTTTCCCTTAGGACTTTCAATACTTTTTACATGACGCTGATACAGTGATACGCAGGGAAACATGCAAAAGAATAAGAAAATACTTTTAGTACAGATAAGGGAGATGTTGTCTGCACGTCCTTCAAGACATGCTCACGGTTCTGCAAAATCAAATGCTTTACTAAAGAAGTTTACATAAACACAAAATATACTAAGCATCTTCAGCTACTATTCAGCTTGACTCTTACTAATCTAGGAATACTAAAAATTAAAAATTAAAATTAAAAAATTAAACTTAATTAAAAATTTAAAAACTTATTAACAATTGGAAGAAATAGAAGACACTAAATGTTTGTACATAAACAGTCCTGACAGAATGCCAATGAACTTAAAAGCTCTTTAAAAGAGAGGTGTAATTGACTCATAAACCTCTAACAGGCTTTTGTGTAACCAGAGAACTGTTTACAAACAAATTTATGAAGGAATTCTGGACTGAATCATCAATATTTCACAATCTTCCTCTCTCAAACTTAGACAAGTAGTACGTTCAATAAGCAATTCATTCTGTTCTCACTATCGGCTGGAGTGGCATAGGTAAATAACAGAATTTTACTGCAGAAATCTTTTCAACTGAGACATGAGACTGTGACCTTTTGAAAGAAACATTCTCAAATGAGGTTTTTTCTACAGGATGATGCCAGATCCTGACAATTCCAGTGAATCATCAGTAATGGAAATGCTATAATTGAAAAACAATGTTTTTGCACAAGGGAAGGGAAAGGTGCTCTTTTTTTTGCTTTTATTTTGCCTTTTTTTACCCTCCGCATGTGTGTGTGTGTGTGTGTGCATGCATTCCTCTCCAAAACAATTCAGGCAAGATTTTCTCAAGTTTCTCTGTCAGCCTTTTTTATTTCTCCTCTATGACAATGAAAACCAGAAAATAAAAAGATACATCTCTGGCTCTCCACCTCATTGATTTATTTGCAGCAGGAATGGACCTGACAGCCTACATCACACAACAAACTACATGCGGGTTCCAAAGGCAATGAATAATCCCCTGAAGGCTCAGATGAAAACACATGCACTGTTCCTGTCCCTTCTACTGTCACTTTATGCTTGACCATACTCTATGCTCAGTACTCAAAACATAGCAGCACTTACAGGTCCCAAACTCAAATTTGATATGAGAAGACTTTCAAGACCGAATCTGCCAGAGCAAACAAGAATTACAGGGCTGGTTTAGTGCAACTGGCAGTTAAAAATCCCTTTTGGGAGGTTTCTTTCCCCAGGGCTGCTGGCTGTTTTCCAATAGCTACATGACCTAATCCTAGACCAGGTCACACTTTCTTTTGTCCTTCCACAGCCAAAACCAGTTGTTGGGCCGGAGATCTCTGGATTCTGCCTATTTTTCTTCAAAACATCAAGACTCACACGAATCTTTTTACAGTTTCAACAGCTCTGCCCAGGGCTGCTGAGAGGACAGCAGCCACTCTCCTGCTATGCCTGCCCAGACACTGCTCAGATCCCTCCTCGTTTGGCTCTGGACTTCCCTGTGCACTTACTGCCCAAACTGTCCAAAACCCCATGTTTGGCTTCCTCACATAATGCAATCCCATTAATTTAGCACAGTCTTAGATTATCTTTCACTGAGAAGCATTAGAAAAATTATATATAAAGATAAGATGCTTTTATTTTCAGCCTCCTTAGTTTTCAGTCTTTTCTCATGTTTTTTTTTCCATAGTTCAAGTCTCAGCCTTTATCTTCTGTGGCTCCAGGGAAGCTGTTGGGATTTGATTGTCTGTAAACCTGCTAATTCAGGAAGACTGTAACTCATCTGCAGAAGTGAAAGATTAGCTCTAGCTCCAGCATTTGAAACCATGTTCAGCTCTCAGCCACAGCAATGTGCAGCGGAGAAAGCAAGCAAATGAGGAATAAGCAAAAGATACAGTTATACATACACACAGAGATTAAAATCAAGAACACACAAAAGACTAGAAGTACAACAGGCATCTCCGTAGGATCCCTACAATTACAGATGATTTGAGAAAAGCTACAGCTACCCTAGAACTGAGAAAAGAACTCAGCACAATCAATCCTCAACTTGCAACAAACCTTCTGACCTTTGTCTCATTCTACTGGCAATGCATAAACACAAATAAGTCAGTTGAACCAAATCTGCAGTCCTTCAGATGGAACATTTGTTGAAAAAATACATATATATATACTAGCCCTTTTCAAAATGTAGAGAAATTATTTTCTTCTACTGCCATAAATCTTTTAGAAATACCATACTCCTGCTTGCAAGTGTGCCTGTATATGAAAAAGAGACAGACAGAGAGTATCAGCCAGTATTACTGATCCACTAATACAGATTCTTCTACATAAGGAATCCACATGGATTTCTGGACAATAGAGTGAAACCCACAACTCCAAATTACCTGTATGAATAACAGCCAACAAACAAAAGATTCTAACACTAATATTAGTGACATTAATATCCAGTAGCAAACACTGCTTCCTAGGTGACACACACCATCTGCACATTTTAGGGCCACTCTCAGAATTGCCAGCATTTTCAAGCTGAGTTTCTGAAATGAAAGACTCAACAAACTCCAAGAATCAAACAGAAAACTTCATTCCTTTTGCGGAGAGGAAAAGTTAGAACATCAAAATGTATGTCTAACATAACATTTTCCAAAGGAAAACATCCCTTTCCAGCCTGCACTCATCCTGCTGCCTTTTATTCTACACTCACAATCTCATAGCAGTTTTTGGTGATTTTTATGCAGAACCTACCACAAGGCCTGTGACTCAGACACACAGCACTAATAATAATTCACAGCACTACTGCCATGTGAATTATTACTCTTTATAACAATAACAGTAAAAATGAGTAATACCCCACATGAGGAAGGTTTATTTTATTGTTCAGGTTCCCTATAGAGATATGTCTTGAAAAACAATCCAATAAACAATACCATGTACACTCATTTGCCACAATGGGATGCATATGTGGGTTTACAGACCTCCCTGTGCGTCTCAGAAACAAAAAAAATCCACGCTACAGCCAAAGCTACAAGATGTTATGGGCCACATTTTACCTCTTGAGGAACCCATCAAACTCTCTGTGTGGTAGCCAAGGCACAGTTCATTATAAAAACATCCATTCTATTGATCTCTAAGACTGGCCACCAATTAAGCCTTTTCTTTTTTTTCTTTTTTTTTTAAATGCTTGCCAGAATCCAGGATCTGTTAAACAGATAGAGATACACAAAATACAGAGGAATCAGAAGCACATCAGAAAGCCTGTCTATAAATGAGACAATTGTCTGTGTATTAAAGTTTGTCTGCCTTTACTTCCACAGATTCACCGATCCAGGCCACTTCCAGCATCCTGAACAGCAACCTATCCATTTCCTCCCAAACTGTAATAAGTCTGGGGTAAATCTTCTCATTCTTATTTTGCAACATTTACTACTTTTCAAACATAGTATCACATTCCCAGAAACGTTTCACAATCCCTATGCTGCAAATTAAACACACTCTTTTCTTGGATAATTAACACAAGACATCTCTGCAAGGAGCGAAAGAATAAGGGTTTCATCACAAGAGGGCTTCCAAGGGGACTTCTAATAGGAAAGCCTGTGGACTGATTTCAAATAGAAAAGCCCAGACAGAAAAATAATCTGCAAGGAGAATAGTGAAATGCACATGAGAAGTACTTTTGGATTAATTCCTAATAGATTTCTATCCAAGTTCAGACCTACCCACTTAGACCACAGCATCCTTCTACCAACATCTGGGATTTTGAAAATACATCCATTTAACAAATGGCACTTTGTGTAATTCACCATCAAAGAAGAACATCATTTTACAATACTTGGAGGAGTACACAGAAAATTTTATTATGTTCAAAGATCCTGTTGAAAAATATCCCACAGTATTTTCATTCCATGCCTAGGTGACTACTCTTGTGACTGCCTCCTCATGGTGTAAATATCCTTCTCACAGCCCTTTCACTGGCACTGGATGTCTCAGTTGTCCATTTGGACACAACTAACCAAGTTAAAATGTTGGAGAAATAGGTGGTATTGCCATCATGTTTTGTTTTCATGGGCTATCAAGTAATCAAGTAACAAAATCTGCGCTTCTGCTCAACTCACTTGGAAGATTGCTGCAGCAGAATTCTATCTCTCTGAGTCTGCCATCCAAGAACTACCTCAAACCACCTGCTGAGCTAAACCTCAATAATATATTTTGGAAGGACAACGATTCTGAGGGCTCATAGCCTGACGTCATGAAATTGTGAAGCCTTCACAGAAGAGTTGTAGGCATCGGGGTGATTAAAGGTACTGTTCCGGCAGGTCACCTCATGACAACAGGTTAACGGTGGAGATCTGGACTCTGGTCGGAGGGACTTCATGATGGAGGTTCTGTTTTTCTGTTCAAGCAGATATTCCGAGCATCCTTATATCTCTGGTGTATTTCCCAAATGCTTCTGAGGTCAGTGCTCTATGCAGGATTCCAGACTGAATTGCTGTGGGGTGGTAAATGGTGAGTCAAGCTGGAGATAAGCCAGAAACTTTCCAACTTTCTGAAAAGGCAATGTTTAAGTCATGTTGGTGCAAGAAATAACCTTAAAGTCTTCTTTCCTTCCTCCATTCACACTTACTTTGCTCCGTCTAACACTCAATGTTGCTGAATGATATGGCAGGCTTAGCAGAACTCAGCCCTTTCCCCACTGGGACACCAAAGCATCTTTGAAAATTCAGAGCCTGGGAGGGATGTGAATGGTCAAGCCCACAGAGAGGGCTGGGGAGCAGAAAGAGCTACTACACAAAGCCCTTGAGCTCATGTGAAGTTCTGCTGCTGGTTCCCAGAAGAAAACTCAGTGAGGGTACTGCAACCTGCAGTGAACAGACAAGCTCGTGGTTTCCATGTAATTGTGTGGCACTGGAGGAGAGCAGAATGTTTTGCCAGGAAGGTCTTTTGAAAAAAGGTCTTTTTCTCATCTTTTGAGAAACTACTGAGCTTCACAAGTGGAATGTCCTCAAAGTTTCAGAGTGTGATTTAAGAGACAGACTAAGGCCTAGTGATTACTCCAGACAGAATTTAACTTGATAGAGAAAGTTCTCTCAAGATGAATTTCTTTTTTGTTTTGTTTTTAATAATGGATTCAGTCAATAGTCAGGATGATAAAAAGTTTCAAAACCTTTCCTGGTAGTTCAATGCACCAAAACCCACTTGCTTGAAACTATGGGGAGTACTAAGTCACGAAAGTTCAAGAAATTGACTGTGTTTTCTTCTTGAGCTAGAAAGAAACAGCTTTCCTCCCCAGACAATGACTGCCTACGGGCAGTTCACTTAAAGATCTCTGATCTTGTGGCATTGACTAGTCATGTTTGCCCGTCCCTATTCTTCACTGATAAAACCTTTGTCACCATCATGATCAGAAGCACCTGCTCTCTGTCTGAGGGAAAGACACTAATTTCTTTTTATCTGCAACACACAGAATGCCAATACTGGAAGTGCCTTTTTTTATTCTCACTTATGCAAGTCTGACTTCTGTTTTGCAATTCTGATGCAATACATGTCATAATGAATAACAGACAGAGTTAAAATACATCAATTGCTCTTATACCATATTACCAAGCTTCCAGCAGTGACATAAAACAAAAAGGAGCTCAAAACCACCATGAAGAGTCACTATGTGTAGCACTACAGCAGGAGAAGGAAATATATTCCCTGGCTACAGCTGGCCACCAGTTCAAATCCTGACCAAACGCACTTAAGGAGTCATTGTGCAATAATGACCCTGTTTATGCTCTGATTTTTTTCTAAACTATGCTATACAGTAAATTGAGGGAGTTCCCTGTAAATCTTGTTGAGTAAATTCCCATCAGTGGGAACTGGACTCTGGAGAATGGACTCAAGGCTACACTCTGAGGGGTCAGTAATCCCAAACTGAGACACGAGGCAGAAGCGTAAGTTTGAAATGGAAGAAAGATTACTGGTTGTGAAAGAAAAAGAACTCATGCCACCATCTGCAAGAGCCTAAATGAGAGATGCAGGACTCAGGCGGCTCTCCAAAATGCAGTTTATTCCATCCAAGAGGTTACAGCAGTCCAGGGTTGTGGGCAACAGAGTCTGTGCATACAGCTGTCAGCTCCAGCTGCAGGCAGGCCTGGAGACCCTTTGGTTTTGGTTACAACGCATTATATACTTTTCTTTGCTGAGCATCTTAATACAGTAGAACCAATCTATACCTTAAGTATTATCTATAGCCTATCATAACTACTGTAATTACCACATTCATGTTACTATTCTCCAATCACTAAAAGTTAGTACATTACAGTTTAAGCTAGAAGTTGTTTTTCAGTTTTCTTGCAGTGGAAAATTCTGAGACCTTTTTTCTACTTGCAACTTTGCTGACTTGTTTGCCTGTGCTATCTTTCTGCTTGGTAAAAACATCTTCTTGTTTGAGGTGGGTTTATCCTTTGCTCTAAGTCATAAAAACCCCTTCTAACTAACATACCCTTTGCCTTCTTGGTTATCCAATAAGACTGGCTCAGCAATTCTTTTCTTCTGTATCAAAACTTGCTTCCATCTCTATTCCTTCATCAGACTCTACATTTAAAAATCTTTCTGCTAAGCATACATATCTGTGAGACTTTCTTGTCAAACTCTCATCCTTCCCAACAACCATCACAGCCCACATCATGCAGCAAGGTGACTGCAGAGTCCTCAGCAGCAGTTCTTAAGTAACTCAGAAGATACTCTACAGCAGAACCAAGGACGTCTAAAAATTCTGTGGCTACCTGCCAGATGATTACAGAACTACCAAGGAAACTATTACTTTAATAATGTAAACCGATGCCCTGCATTAGAAAAGAGGCCATATATCGACTACTTTTAGGGAGGCTTTTCATTGTCAGTTTTATCCCTTTGGATTCCCTCCCTGTCCCTGCAATGTCTGCACACAAAGAAGTGCCCTGCAAGTGTCCTCTTCACTGATCCTGTAGTCTGGACAAGCTGAGAAGGAGACAGAGTCATATTCCATCCAATACATCTCACTTACAGTGACCTGGGATACCATTGCAGTAATTTGTGTTCCACTGCAGCCTTCTTTCTGCCACAGTGGTGAACACCACCTCTACTCAGCTGTAAAACCTGAGTGCTGCCAAGTCTGTATTGGTGTAAAATTCACACACTTGGGGCTCAACGTCTTCATTTAACTTACGTAAAATTTGGCATGTGTACATAACACTGCAGGCCTACAAGCAATACTGAGAATATTCTCTACTCTATAGAGACATCCTAATCATCACACAAGGAATGGATTGAGATTCTGGAATATGCTTAATTTCTAAATTATGATCATTTGCACTAACTCCACATTTATGAAACTAATGAAACATTAGTTTGATGAATGAGGAGTTACTGCAAATGAAAGGCACTGGAAGCAAAATATAAGAAGTATTTAATTGAGATACACATATCTAAATATTCTCATTAATTTATGTAAATGAATGTCTTTGTGGAATTTTTTTCCACACAGCCTTCTGATCTTTTTTGCTTTTAACATAGGTTTTATGAACTTATTATTTTCATTTATTTCCTTTTGATGACCGTTTCATAATACTGAAGTAACAGTGGCAATACTAGTGAATAAATACTGGATCAGACAGTTGACCCTCTGTGTGGTTCTTATGCCTCTGTGTAAATTTTTGCTGCTGTGAATAACACTACCCAAAGAATACTACCTCCCTGTACTGTGTCTATTCCTATGCCTCACAAAGCAGTCCTGTAAGACATTCTTCCATCCCATTCCAATACAGCTGAATTACAGTGCTCGTTTTCATCAGCAAATTGTAGCTACAATGAAATAAAAAATTTTTTATTTTTTATTTTTATTTTACAAAGCAGTTTGTAAAAATTACACTGCATAAACACTGAAAGATCTTAACCCTGAAAAGATGTCATTTAATCTGTATTATTTTTACTAATTCATATAGATGATGCTTCTTATATGTGTCCTCTTGGTACAGTTTAGAGCACATAGTGCTACACATACTATGTCAATTCTCAAAGCATAAGGTTTGGGACCCCATAAAGCAGATAAAGCTGGGAAACACTACCCCTTCAGACCACTCAGCTCCTTAAAGCTAGATTCTTAAATTAAGAGATGTGCAAGTCTGTGAAAGCACAGCCAGAGTCTGTATGAATCTTTCATTTACCTGGGATTGCTGGAAGACTGAAACATGAAATCTGAGAGTTGTCTGCTCTTGTTTCCCAACAGTGTTATCTCAGATACCAAGAAGAATACAAAACCTTTATGAAAACTGACCTTCTTCAAAGCTGTGCATGGATGAAGGGGAATTCAGTCACAGAGAACTCTGCCAGTGCCTTCCAGTGCAAGGATAGCCTGTGCTTGGAGCAAGGTTCAAAGAGGCCTTGTCAACTGGGTGCAGGACAATTGCATTAAAAAGGGGAGGCAATCCTTAGTTTCATGTGCGTGGAAAACACAAACACCTTCTTCCTCCAAAATATGATGCCAATAAAGCTGTTATGTACTATGTGGTGTGGCAGACAAAAATCATTCCTCTCTCATGTACTGGCTTCTGCAGTGCTATAAAAATACATCTGAGCTAAACACCATTTCCTCAAAGCATTCCTTGCAGGTCCTTATCGTCCTGCAGAATCCTTTCCTAGACAGTTGCAACACCAGCCAGAACCTAATGTTTATTTATCCCTTTCAAACCCTCTTCCCTCTCTTCTTGCTAAGGCTCCCTACCAGCCTTCCAGTAACTGCAAACTGGAGTCAGCAAACAGCAGCTAAATTGGAATTAATGCAGTGTCCCACACAGCCCATGTTTGCCTGGAATTTCTGTCTGCTCCTGGAGCAGAAGTGCTGATTAGACAAATGGGACCTTTCCTGGCTATTTAGGAATTCTAACTGGTTTTAAAATAGCAATATGGGTAAAACAATACAAGGCTCAGTGACAAGGTCTTCACTATCAGTTGCATACAACAGAGTTCTCAGAGTATTTCTTAAATTCTTCTCCATTATTCCACTAATTCCACTAGTCAAAATTGTAAGTTTGCAGCTGAGAAAAGCATTAATTTTTTAGTCCAAATTATGTCTGTTTTGCTTTGCCAGTGCAACAACTTCACAGGCTGGTGATGCAAGATACTAGGGGAATGTTAGAAACTCCATCAATATGAAGTGCAGTTTGTCCAAACAATTAAGCACTAAATAACACCAGAATGGCATTTTTGTGCTAATAACCCGGTTCATGTTCCAAATTCCAGTCGCCCTGTGTAATCATTCCAACAAAGTTGCAGCTTATTGCAGCTATACCTAATATGGCATTGAGTTTCAGTTTTTGGACCACTGCACTGTGCTTATAGGCTATTTCTGAATAAAATCCTCCTCATCAGCCAAGTTATAAAATGAACAGAAAAAAAACAGGGGCACATTCCACTTTGGTTTTTTGCAGTAACTCCATTTTTCCCCGACATAATCAACAGTTTCTCAAACCCTGCGCAAGTATTTAACTAACATTTCTTTAAACATCAATATACAGTTCATGGGCACATCACTAACATAAAACCTCATAAGCAAGCCCTGATAACATATCAGTTTTTTGGTTGTTTGTTTTTATATCAAAACTGCAATGGAAGCTGACAGGAACTTAACATCCAAAAACTTGTGATTTGATGTTGTCAGAGAAAGAACAAATGAGCTCTCTGATACTTTATAACAAAATGTTTTAAAGCAGCGAACACATCTGATTTTCATCTCTCTGTATTCAGTTGGTATATAAAATGGGATAGAACTACCACATTAGCCAATTTAACTTTGTAAAAAATTCATGAATTTTTGTGTGCCACACTGATGAGTACAGAAAAACTCAAAAGAACTACCCAAGTGTGTTTCCAAAAAAAGAAAAAAAAACACTAAAACTAAAAACCCAAACATGTTCTCATCAAACAAAACACAGCAAGCAATGAGAAACTGTTGAATTAGCAATGAGTGTCATTGTGAACACTTGAAAGAAATCAATACAGAAAGCATTTATGAACAAGTGTTTGAAAAATCTCGTACCACATGCACCCTTGATTCAATACTACTTGTAACAAAAACACTGCAGCAGGCATTTCTCAACCTTAAAGCTGTTAAGGTAGATTTCTTCAATAAAACCTTTTTCTTTTTTTTATTTTTAATTTGCTGGGCATTCTTCCCACACATTGTCATCTTTTGCAGGAGTGATATATTTGAAAAGTGCACTATGTTTATTGCTCCAAAGCATCTTCCATCAATAATAAAGGGCAGAATGGAAATTACCACATGACATGGAGTGGCATCTATTAAAAAAAAAAGAACTAAAACCAGAAAGAAAACAAAGGAAAACAAAAACAAAAATAACCCACCAAGAACAGTGCTTTAACTCAACTGTTCTAATTCTCAGTAATAGAATTATGGGATTGTAAAAAAGCCCATACATATGGCTTTCCAGTACCTGCTACTCATAAACACATAAAATCAGCAAAATCTTATTTCTGAAAGCACAAAAGGATGAAGGACACTGAGTCTGCTTCCTAGAGACTGAGCTTTTTACTCTGAGTGAACATTCAGACATAACTAGGCATTCATCCTCTCAAACAAACTTCTGGGTACAATAATCCTTTTTTGTTGCCATTTTGGATCTGTTTTCTTCTTAATTTATTTGCATGCAATCAGTATCCTATTCCTGGAACCTGAGGAGACTTTTTCTAGCTTTCAATAAAATTTCTCCTATCGAAGAAAATGTAGCAGTTCTTCTCACCAGATTCACCTAAAGTTCTTTAATTCAGTTTCCTTTGACACAATCAGAACCAGGGGAGTCCAGCAGGAGTTTCCAGCAAGCGAAAGCTGATCAAAAAGAAACAGATTCACCCACTGTTGTATTGCTAATGTCTATCCCACATTTTTTCTTTGTGCACACTTTTTCAGTGCGCAGACTGTACCATCCAACCACACCCAGCATCTACACCTTGGTCCTAGAAAGCTTTCTCCCAGGAAACTTCTCTCTCAGGAGCTCCAGTAACTGCCTGTGAGAGACACTTTTGTAAAAATTTACCACCTGTGAGAAGGACAGCACTTCTCAACCTCACCAAAGAAGATTTTTAAAGAACAAATAGCAATGATGGATGAGGTGTTCTTAGTGACAGACAGAGAACATCCAAATATCTTCAGGCCTCAGATGCAGAATTCTAAACTCAAACCAGTTCTCCCTAGCTGCTGACATTTGGGATGAGTCAGATATAAATGCATTCCAGCTAAAAGATTGGAAAAAACCACTTGTGGTAATATCCTTCAGAAACAGCCTAATCAAATTTTTAGCTGCATATGGTTGTGGAAAAATCATAGAGAAACTGCCTTCGATGAAAATTTGCCCTTGGCAAAGAAACACACAAGCTTATAAGGATAAAACACATCTAGTTCACTCATTTAAATACAGTGGAAGCAGCAGGAACACAGTTCTGCATAGAACTGCCATCTTGCACCTACAGCAACAATGAATCTGCGAAGACCACTAAAAATAAGAGACATTACTCATTTCTAATGGTCCTTCTAAAGAAGAAATGGTTACATTTTGCATCAGTGGAGATTTCTTCTCAATCTTAACCAAAGGAAAGGAAAATATTAGTTTCAGTCCAGTACAGCCTGGACAGATTTTCAGTAAAAGCCACACCAGCTAGGATTGTAAGGTGCTTGTTTTCAAATGGCATTTTGACCCATCTCTGCCATTTATCAACATCACATATCTTTCTCAGGTCTAGCACGCTGGGTAATTAAAGCATTAAGAAAAAATACAAGAAGCTGCACATCATCCATTTTCGTTTTATTACTGTACTGTCTCACACTGCTTCTCCTCAGCATGCACAGCACCAGCTACTTTTGGTCAGGGATTTTTTTATTGTGCGTTTTGGTTTCATTTTCTTTGTAGGGGTTGGGGCTGGGTTTTTTAAATGGCTATGCATCCTTCTTCATTTCCATAGAGAGAATGGGTATCTTCCCCTAAAAAGAACAGGAACTGAGCTACGTATATGCAGATAAAAGAAAGAGCAAAACTTTCCTGATCATTCCGCTGCTCTGGTTCCCCAAAAAATTCCCCTGGAATTTTTGGAAAAAATTCTGGTTCCCCTGCATATTTCAGGGTTGGGCACCACACAGTCTAAAGAAATCTACAGTCAAAACCAGAAAAACAGTCTCATTTCCCAATCTGATTACATCTGTACAGCTGCTGATATTGGACATTCAGATAAAAGCTGGAGTTGAAGGCTCAGTTCTCTATCTCTGGGATGTTTACATTCTGAAAGCTTGGAGATTTTCCTTTGAAAAGCAAATGAATAAAGAAAACATTAAGATTCATGTGGTCTGTGTCAGAAAAGAGCTACATAATGAAGTCCTCCTCTCAGCTCAGTGGGTTTGAGTACTTCAGATGGAATCAATTTAGTCACCTGTTTAGGCAGACACACCACAGATTTAAGCATTTAATTACAGATAATAGAGATCCAAGGCTAAAGTAAGTCCTGCATTTTCTGGATGTGCCAGGGAAAAATGAAAACCTCCTGAGAAGAGCCTTAAAGTGGCTCACCTATTTACTGAACACAGTATTCTCCCAGGTAGGCTGCAAGACAAAGATAAATGTTATTTCCCAAAACCATCACCATGACTACAATTAACCCCGTCCTGCCTTCACTAGAATCTATGTCTGCAACCAAGCTGCAGGTGAGATGTGCAGGAGCTGTCAGGGTAAGACAGATCCATAAAACCTGAATCCTTCTGTGGGACTGTGGCAGGATTTTACACAGCTGCCTTAATAACTGAATAGGATTCAGGATCTTCATCCATCTGGTCTCCCTCTTTTCCGTTCAGCA
>NW_005054480.1:97026-125074 GCF_000277835.1 Geospiza fortis | reverse complement strand
ACTGTAGTAACTTTTGCCAGAATGCAACAGGTTCTGGCAAAACCTGTTTGCAAAACCACTTTGAAAAGAAGGTAATGTCTTGAACCTACCAAACTACTAATATCCATTTCACTGAGCATTACCGACACCTTTGAAATAAAATTCCTTACCTCTGTCTGTCACTAATGTGGCACTATCAATGCACAGAAGTGACTCCTGTCCAAAATTCTTTATTAGTCACTTGTCACAGGTTCATCCTACAACAGAATTATACAGGTATTATACAGAATAAGAGTGTATCAAACACAGGGTGACCATGTACCACCTACCATATGTATTTTTCAGATACTCCTTTTACAGAAGAAAGGAGGAGTGACTGACATGGAGCTGCCATACCAAAGGAAGGGAAATGCAATCACTGACAACTCAAGGAACAGCCTATGGTCCTGCAACTCTGCAAGGAGAATGTAATTGGAAACTTAGATCTGACAGGCTTTAAAAAAAAGGAAAAAAAAAGAAGGCTGTAATGAATTTCAAGCATGCTTTAGCTGGAAAATCCACTCTTCTCATCCATACCCTCTCCATGCAAGCTAAAGAGCCTTCACCAGTTTTCCAAAGTTCAGCACATACAATAAGGGGACTGTGACCAGCGGAAAAAACCCAAACCAACAACTATGAGTCTATAAAAATGCTTGGGAGACTAGGATTTCTCTAGATTAAGTTTTACCTCTTATTTGACCACAAGAAAAATAATAAAGAAGAGTTTCTTTGAAGATGATACGAAGGAAGGCCATCTGTGTCAGTCACACATATCCCTCCACTTTCTCTAAAAATATGAGTTATTGTTTCAAAGACATTCCTATATACCACCAGGTCTGAAAAGTCTTATAGCCCAGAGCCACATGGAAAAAGCCATTTCAATTTCATTTATTACTTTCACACACCAGAGCTGCAAAGTAGGCAAAAACACAGAGAGAAAACTCTGGACTTTATTAAGTTTTTGAACAGAAATGTTTATTCAAGTCAGAACTAAAGTTCCACACCATCTTTAAAGTTCAGCGAAGTGATCGGACTCAAGCAACCAGTGTCATCAGATGGTAACTTACCAGCTGTTGATAAGAATAAACCTGGATACTTGGCTACTTAATATATTTTTAGATTTCAATAGACTGCCTCCCATTTAAGACTCATAGCAAGGCCTGTATTTACAAGGCATTTAAGACTCATAGCAAGGCCTGTATTTACAAGGCAGCCACGGGGTAAAACACAACAGCTGGTGTTGAATTCACCTTGCCCAGGACAGGAGAGTTGTGTCTGGGCTGCTGTCAGGAGGTAGAGTTTGCTGGAGCTGGCCCTCCTGGCACCTGAGGTCATCCAACCCCTGCTCATGCACCTTGATATTCACAAAGTGCAGAGGAGGTGAGCTGCTACACAATCTCTTGATATGCTCCTTCAATTACCCCATATTTCACAGAAGGCCACAAAGACCTCTTGTCCATCTGAGTAGCAGCTAAACAGCCCTACTGCCTCTCACCTCTGTGCAGCTCTTCACTCTTGGAATATCATTACAGAGTCTGCTCCCTTCACTACAGCTACCTCAGAAGAAATAATTCTTGAACACAGCAGACTTACATGTTATATCAAGAGTAACAACTGGCCCTCAGTTATGAAACCCAGTGTTTTCTACTACACTTTAGAGATAGTTCACTCTCCATTTTAAAAAACCACACCATAAAAGCAGTTTCTAAAATATAAAAGCATTTATAAACAGAGCAGGAAGTCACACTTCTATTTATTTGATATCCTCCTATTCTTCCATCCCTGGATATCTCCACAGCATACATATTAAACATCTGTAGGAGACATCGATGGAAACATCAACCACTCCCCCCCCCAAAAAAAATCCAACTAAAAACCACAGTGTCTGTTTCTAATAATTTAACTTAAGATAAGGAATAATATGTTCATTTCGCATTTTACTGGATAACAGAGGGGAGTGAGAGAAAAGAGTATTCTAAAATTAACTCTCATTTTTGTTGCTAGCTATTGATGACTTCAATTGCCACACATCATTAACTACTTTCTCAACTAAATCAAAAGCTGTACGAAATAAAATGAGAAAAAAACAACCCTGGGGCTATACTTCAAATGAGAAAAATGCACTTATTTTTAACCAGATGGTTCTCCCTCTGAGTTACAAGTTTATAATATGAAATCATTACTCCTCCATATTAAATATTCTCCTGTCTTGCTTGCACATGTTTTTAAATTCTAAGAAATCCTAACTGCTGCATCACCTGCAGCAGAGACTTTCAAAGAAAGTTAAGAGCCAGAACATTAATCTCTCCGGTGTCAATCTGTTTATTGCACCCCAGAGTCAAAACCCCATCAGCTCTGCTATGGTCTCAAGCATACTCCGTGAGGTCAAATATTTGTCAAGATAATTTGTTTTGGCTGGAATGGAGAAAGTAAAGGGAAACAGACAGAAAAGGGCAAAATTACACCATTTTTTCGAGAGACAATGTTAAATTATGGAGCCTTGACTAGACAAATATCTAATTAAATTAGTCAAAGGTTTAGATTTCAGAGTATACTTTTAGGAGCCTCTAGGTGTGGCATAAACTCGGAGCAAAACCAGATTGGCCAATGCAAAAATCCTGGCTGCAGTAACTTCATTCTTCTCTGAATGTGCAGACTTAACCCCTGTTTAAGCCAGAGATAACATCATAGATTCCCTCCACATAATTTTGTGTGCTTGAAATACCTATGGAAATTATTAATTAAAAATAAACATGACCTGTGCTAGAAAAGGCCTTTTCAAGGCTGTAAAGCACCAATAACCTAATTTCAGAGCTCAGCTGCTGAAGGACACTTTTAGAGGCCTTCATAAGGATGACTCTGGCCCTTAGCAGGCTGAACCCGTGCAAACATGCTCCCACCTCACCATCCTCTGGGTAAAGCATCTAAAATAAACCCACAAAGGCGTCTGAAATAAACCCTTATAATCCTGTTCTAAGAGCACTGGTTTAAAGCATCAAAACTCCCTAAAACTGGCCCATACATCTCTCTGAATGTATATGGTTTTGTTCAGCCTCTCTTCCAAATGCTGCAAGCAAACCAGCAGCATGGAAACAACCAGAGTTACCCATCCTACTCAGGAAAGCACAGTTAACATCTGTGACTTGATTTCTTTCAAAATAGAGACAGGACATCAGGCCTCGCTGAAATGGCATATCATGGTGTCAACCTATGCTTCATGCCCTTCTGAGAACCGGTTTCTCAGAAACAGGGGAGCACAAATGTTTGGCCTTCTAATTCACAGCAAAGAATTATTTTACAAGACATTTCAGTAAATGAGTAGCATATCAAATACCATCTCTAAAAAGAGCAGGAGCAAGTTGCTATGTATTTTTCAGCAATAATTAACTGACCATCAACCAACCCTGCAAATGCCACCTACTTCCCTTCCTATGACAACTGTTTTACCTCTCGTTTCAATACGCAGCAGCCTGACAGACACAAAGGCAAACAGCTTTCCAGATCATTGTCCCTGGACTCAAATAGAAGCTGTATTAATGTTCTTTTCCCCAGTGTTAAATGTTTTTGATAGCTAAGAGAAAGGCTCCATAGTGTAAGAGTTAGTTGCTGGATGAGGGCATCCCACTGGGGGCTGTATTTGGCACTTCTTTCCTATAATTTGAAAGCATGACACCCATTAGTATAATTGAGATTTACAAGCCTGCACAATGAAGCAAAACTTATAAAAGACCCAAGAGAGTGAACATAAGCTATCATCAACAGGGGAGAATTTGACGAATAAGCCATAATGCCATTACTAGAGCATTTCTGCCTTTCCTGAAAAACAAAAATTTTGGTAATGCTTGGTATTCATATGTTTTATCTATTTTGTACTATAATCTCACACTGGTTTTTGAAACTAAAAGTGAAAAGCCAAAAACAAAGTCATCCTAAAACACGATACAGTCACACAGCAACAAAATAAAATATCCTTGAAAAGAAGAAATTGATGAAATAAAACCTTCAGGGAGATAGATGTGCAGGTCTTCATTTCTCCAGCTTTTTTATTAGGTATTTTAAAGGATCAAGCTTATGCAGATGGCACAGAGTGAAAAACTTCACTTGCTCTGAGCTACACCTGTGAAAGCGCTACTTTAAGAAGAGTCTAATTCTTTCAGTGCTGCTCAAATTGCAATCAAAACCTGGTAAATCTAAGCTGTAGTTCTGCATTTGTCCACTAAAGCTTTTTTCAAGTCCAGACTGAGTTTAAACAAAATTAGCTGAAAAGCTGCCCATGTGCTGCTGTGTTATTTTAACTGCAATCTCACCTTAACAAACAGAACCTACCTACATCCATTGACACCACGGACAAGCCATGCTACCTGGCTCAGAAACAAAGGACTGGTATTTACAAATTTTCCCAGAAGTGTCCCCAGGTAAAATGAACAGATGCCTAGGTCAGCCGAGAGGAAGAATTTAAAAAGCTCAACTGTTGTAGGCATCTACCTTGTCTACACCCTTTCTACCCCTCAGACACTGATTACACAGGAAGTGAAACACAAATATAAAACACCTGCTGGGAATAACAAATGACAAATACAATCTCTGTTTTTAAATTGAAATCACTGAACTGTTGACACATAGAAGAAAACAAAACAAAACAAACCAGAATTGTTAACCCAAGTGTTATTGTTTTGTAGATGGGAAGACAGTCCTGCAATGTAGTCATACTACACTTACTTTTAAAATAACTAAAGAAAGTGTTAAAAAAGTGAAGCTTGGTCTGTAAATCTTTACATTTCTAGGGCCAGCAAATTTTTATAACTTGTATCCAAGAGCTGTAAAGAGAAAGGTCAAGAACACCTGGGAACTTAGGGTGTTCAACGAATTTTGGTACAAGAGAAATTTTTTCCAAGAACTCAGAAGAGTCAGCTTGTGTAGTATGTACTGCAGGCACACAGCACATCACAGAACATCACAGTCATGTCAGCTTGACATGATTCAGGGTGGGCAGGAAGGGAAATAAAGGACAGCTGATACTAACCAGACTGGTAAAGAATTAACAGCAGGAAGTACGGCCAAAGCCAACAGATTCTATCTAATGAGATTACATTTTTTTACATTTTCTAATCACATTTCCTAATTAGATTGCAAGTTTGACCAGAAAACATATGTTTATGACACATTTAGGTTTTCTAAGGCATTTGTCTTGGCACATTTTAATGAAGAATGTTTTTGTTTTTTTAAAAAGATCAATGCTATGCTCATTCCTCTGACTCAAAACCTGGTAACTGAGAGAGCTGAAGCTACAAATAGAAATGAGGAGCCATTACCAAGCAGGTACATTTCCACCAAAACTCTCTGGTGCTATCAGTTTTGTCACTTCTGGCACTGAGCATTTGGACAAAGGTCTGAAAGACAATGTAAAAATGTTCCTGGTCCCATCTGTAGACAGTACAAACTCTGCAGGAGCACATCTTTCTCAGGAAGACAGGTGATAAGACACACAACCACCACTGCCATTTGCAATCTGACCCCCAGGAAACAGCCCAATTTCTACAAAACTTCACACAAAAGAGAAATTATGCTTCTGGAAACAAGGCTCTTGTCTGCAAAGCAGAAACTCCGAGAGTCTTGGTTTGCCCTTAGGATGGCTGAAAACTGTCCTTAATGTACATCTACAGCCAAAAGGGTTAACAGAATCCTCAGAGATGCACAACAGATCTGGGAATCTCTCCTGGCACCACCACCTCCTGTTACAAGTGCTACTTTACACCTCTTCTGATGGCAAAGCCACCTCTGCTTTGCCTAAGCAATACATTTACTCTGTTTTCACAAACATTCAGGCTTTTCCCAGCACAGAAGAGCTTTGCTAGAAAGCAGGTACCAGACTAGAATTGCTTTCTTTCAACAGAGATGCCACAACAAATTACAAGAAGAGGTGTTCACTTCAAAACTGCACATTGTTATCTACCTACCACACAGTATTTTGTATTTTTCTGCATGGTCTTCTTGTCTGTACAGTTAGAGCTTAATTTACTCAAAATATACTTATTGCTACCCTGTTATTCTTTCATCTGTCAGTGTTGATTTGCTCACATGAGCAGACTCATATTTTCTCAGAAAAAGACTTTTCCCTGTGGCACAGTTACTGCCACTGCTTGCTTCTCTGGCAAATCCAATGCAGTTAACTTTCTTTGAAAGGCACACACAGCTCCTGAAAATCAATGATCTGAACTATCTAAACCTGTCCCCATTATCAGCCCTTCAATTACGACTCTCTGATGTGTGTTTCCACAGTGACACACACAAGGTGTTTTTAGGACAGAGTAAAAAGGAGAAGGAAGGATGTGTGGCAGCAAAGAATACCCTTTGAGTTTTAAACCAGGCTCAAGTCCATCTTGTCCTAGGGACATGAGCTTTCTATTTTTCCCAGTGAGTTTGAAAGCATTACTATGCGAGCAGGAACAACACAAAAAAATACAACTGCTTGAAAATCAACTGTGATTATATTCCCAGGAGATTCTTCCCCACTGCCTCCTCTCTTTCTTACGAGCTTGTTATTTCAGTAAGTATTATCTGCAGCCTGCTGTAGTTTTCTGTATGCAATGAGATTGTTTTCTACTTTAAAATTAGAATATATTAGATTAATAAAAAACCAAACCAAAACAAACAAAAAACCCAAACTAAAACAAAACAAAGGAAAAAAAAAACCAGAAAAAAAAAAAAAAAAACCAAATCAAAAAAGCCACCAAAAACCACAAAACCCCCAATCAATCAAACAAACAAACAAGCAAACAAAAAAAAGTCCCAACCAGTGTGGATGTGTGCAAGCTGTTCTGATAACAGAAGTACGGAAACTGGGACTGAGCTGGTCTTGCATTCTCATATCAGACTTCCAATTTCCACAGCTGTTTACACCTCATGAGACACAGCAATACAAAACAGTCAGAGCTGCAGCAAGCAGACTTCCAGCTCTCACAGGCATCCCCTTCACTGGTAACCTGCACCCCTCACTACTGCCCACAGATGAAGATGCTATTCCCAAACTGTCTGCTCGTTTCCATCCTTTACCTCTCATGCCTGTCTCTTCTAGTTCCTTACAAAGTTTATCAGACACGATTCCAGCATTTGTCTCGTAGATTTGAAAACTTTCCTGTACCCTTACTTCTACCACTAGCAGTTGCAGAGACAAGTAGTTTATTTCAAATCTTCTACTAAGCAACACCTCCATTTTCAAATGGTACTGAACTATATTTAATAAAGCCCTCTAGACACGCAGCTCTTGACAAAACCACACAAGTAACTTGAGCTGCACTGAAGATGGCTGACATTATATTCTTCAGTAAAACAGATTATACATGCCACTCTTGTGTTACAGTCATGTTGCCTAATAATCCTGCAAAAAATGGCAACATTATTTAAAATTCTTGCTTCACTATATGCAAGGAAATCTGCATCAACATACTCAAAGATCTAAAATTCTCAGAGTATACAAAAACATTCAGCATCCCACTGGTGTTTGCCCTTTTCTTGGCTATGCAACAAGAGCAGAACTTGGCCCTCAGCTGTGACCGACTTTTGCAAATCATCTTATCATTTTTATGGCTCAAAAAATATTTTGCTTATAACAAAATCCCCACTCTTCTCATACTCCAAAAGCCCCATGAGATACTATGCCAAACTGATGCTATATTATTAGACCTTTTACAGTAAATTCATGTTCAAAACCAAATCCTCTGCATTTCCATACTGCCTTTAATTTGTATTTCACAAGTGGGTTGGGCAAGAAGCCACTCAGCTGGCTGGGCAGAGGAGCCAGCTGGCCAGTTCATGCAAGGAACCCGCCAGAGACTGCCCACAGAGGCAGCCAAGAAAACACAGCAGGGTCTCCAGCAGCACCCATGGGTCCCTCGTGGGCACCCACCACACTGACTCACCCCGCTGCCCAGCTCTATCACTCCTCCCACCTCAGCCCTGTCCCCACATCTCATCTCTAGTGGGAGCAGTTCTAGCCATTTCCCAGATTTTAAAAATCTGGCACAAACTGATGAGTAAAAACCAGCACATTTTATAACCTGGAACTACTTTCTTTTTTCCAGCTGTACAAAATGAAAATGTCCCTCTGGGCAACCTTTGCTCTGGTAGCTCATAACACAACACATAGAACTGTGTCACTAGTCAGGCATTAAGTTTACACTGCTGCAGAAGACAGGCAGCACATCTCATTCTTCAGCATTAGGATAAAACAGAAGAGCTGGTCTCTGCCTCAGCCTCCACACTAGACAGATTTGGAAGTACTAGAGTGTATTTTCTGTGATGTTATCCAACACCTATGCAGACAACAGAACTTCAAACAATTACAATTTCTTGTTGTTCACATCAAGTTCACCTCTCTGTTTTTAATACAGTTGCTGGAGCACAAATTAGCCTTTCAGAAATTTAAAAAAGAGCAGAGACTACAGAGTAAGCACCATGTCTGCTGTCTGACTAAAACCAGTGCAAGTCTATGCAGAAAAGAATCCAAGCCAGAAAGTAAATAGTCTGCTGCCTCACATACTTGCTCACTAACTTCTTAAAGTGAAAGATGACCCCCAAAAGCCTTTCCAGCACTGGCAAACTGCTCAGAAAATAACTCTCTAAAGAGTTAATCTGGCTCTTACACTGCAGAATTCAGCACGCAAGCACAGAATGCCCAGGCTTCTCTTTCTGCAACTCCGGTGCACTGCGATCATGTAACAAACCAATGTAGGAAACGTTATCTTACTTCAGCAAGAGAAAGCAATGAATCTGAATCCCTAATGAAACCCACACCAAAAAGATACATGATAGTCTTAGAAACTGTAGTACTATTAAGCCTTTTGGACAAAGAGTTAGTGAGCTCCAGGGCACTCTGGGCAGCACCTCCAGTCACTCCCAGGTTTCCCCACTCCTGCTGACAAGCGAGGATACCACCCCAGGAGACAGCAACAAAAGACAGAAAGCAGTAATTGGAGCCTATCTAATTGCAAGAGTCAGAGGCTGTATTTAGACTGACTTGTACCCCATCATCCCCACACTCCCTCAGTGTAGGGGACCTCTGCTCTCTAACAGCCTTCTCCTGCCATCAAATATTCCTGGTACTGCCCAAAGGCACCACAGCACTTTGCTGAAGAGAATAAAAGGATGCCACTGGAGGGGGAAAGGGGTGCCCAGACTACCTCCAAATCAAATGCCATCCTTGTTTTTGGACTAGAGAGGTCATGCAAGTAGTGGCCACACCTGCACCCAGGGGTCAGAGGGAGCAACAAAAGCCAGAGCAAGGGAAGAACAGAGGAGAGAGGGCTGAGCCACACCACACAGGACAGAGTGAGGAGTGACACCTGGGAGCTGCCATTACACTAAAGAGCTGCACTCACAAAGCAACACAGCATCAGTGTGTCAGCCATGAAGGGACAAAAGGGGTCTTAATACAAGGTTATATGAAAACAGAAATGTTGATTTGCTTCAGACAGCATACACTCTAATGGATACAAAATACCACAGCAACTCCAGCAGGACCAAAGCAAAAGGAAAGATTTAGGAGATATTCTTTTCTTGTTACATATTGATAAAAATAATTATGATGGACTCATGTTCTTTAGTGCATCCTGCCTGAATGATGCAGTAACCCTCACTGGTCTGCTTACAGATTCTTCTTAAATGAAGACTGGCCAAGAAGATTTGATACAATCACGGCATCCCAGGGCTTCCTGTTTACAGTGGACAGGTGTGAAATGTATTTGCATCTGTAGGTAAGTCTCAGAATGGGACAAAGGAAGATGATATAAAAACATCCTAAGCCCTGCTTGCACCTCATACTTGTCTCCTTCCTTTCACTGGATCAAATTCCAAAGCACTTGCTGTTGTGGGCACCACACATTTCTCACATCAATGTACTGAGATGCACTCCCCTGCCTTTCTGAGCTAAACCATCCAGAAACCTTTCCTTGGCTGTCCCAAAGGAAAGAGGCTGGGCAGAAGTCTGAGGATTAAAGGATTATATTGGATGACATACAGAGTACAGTCCTCATGCAAACCCTGTTTTCAGGACCCACTTCATTTTTCTCTTGCTGTATACCTGTGGTGGTTAGTAGAGAAACACTTAATACTAAGGAGCAGAAATGCCTCAGATAGGAAAGCAGATGGGACACCCTGAAACAAACTCATTACAAACGTGCTTTTTGCCCAGAACAACTTTTTCTGCCACAAACAGCATGCGCCAGATTCCCTGGCTGCAAAGCTGAGTTACACCACAGCAAAACAGTCCCTGAAGCAAGCCCTGCAGGAATATTGCCATGCTCACTCTCCTCTGGATGTACTTACTCTGCGCCGCCTCAGCCTCCATGCATAACAGTTCCCAGACAACGGAACTTTATGGCTGCCAAGATCTTTACTCTGCAATCAACTGCATGAACAACGCCCTTTTTCTTTTTTTTTTTTTTTCCCTTGTCTTAAAGTTCTGTCTCTCCTTTACTTCCCGTCTCCCCTGCCTTCCTGTGTTACCCACAAGCGTCTCACTTGGTTCGGAAACTTTTGGGTAATCAGAGGGCTGTATTTGGGAAAGGCGTTGGTTTTATTATTTACATCAATCACATTATGTAGACTTGTACAAATACAGATACATTGCACCCTGGAGTATTATCTTCATTTTATTCTATATATCCTTAGAAGAAAGATAAGGTTGAAGTGAACAAAGACCACTCATGAAGGACACAAGATGTTTATCAATCAGATTTCAGAAAAGTGCTGAAAGAGGATGTCTTGACTTCCTGAAATCTCACCTTCATATAGTGCCAGGTATGCCTAAATCATCTCCCACTGTTACCTTATCTCTTATGCTACAATTTAAAACTTCATTTATGTTTTCTTGGTTTTCCAGGTCTTCCCATTTATATCAGCCTGCTTGTTTCAAGAAGAGACTGTGAATCCTCACAAATCACTGAGGTCCCAGTGTTCAAAACAGAACTCAGGCAGCTAGAAACAAGACAAGAAGAGAAACCATAAATGTACAAATCCAGCTGCCAGTTCTACCTTACAAAAACTAAATCTCACATAAGAAGAAAAGGACAGTCTCAGACCAACATCTCTTACCCCCATCCTATTTCTCAAAACTGCTGAAAGCAAACACCTGGGGAATAGTAAAATAAGGTGTGGTACTTCCCACAGATTCTTACCCTTTTTCAAACAGACATGAGAAATGCTTGGTATATCCTGAGTGAACCTTTAGTCACATTTTCCCATATTTTTTTAATCTCTGCTCAAATCCTAGGATCTTTTTTCCTTTTTTTTTCCTCTAAGGTAAAATACTTCTACTAACAACTTACTCCCCAAAAAATCCACAAACTACAAAGCAAATATATTTAAGTCTTAGCGTCACACTTATACCAGATGAGCTTTCAAGATAGAAATGTCTATTATTTGCTAAGTCTAGACTCCACACTATGACACTTGAATTTTCCCTTCTTCAACTTCACATCTTCCACTTCCTGGTAAATGACACAATATCCTGGTCATTCTCCGTACTGATGATACCTTCTAGATCTGCATCCTGAGCAAAGTTGATTCTAGTCCCATGAGTATCAATGAAAATTCTAAATAAAAGTAGCCCCAGAACAGAGACTTAAAGGACCACATGAACAGTCTTTTTTCTCCACGAAATAATAATACCATGAAACTTCAATGTGTCACCCCAAGTGACACAGTGCTCCAAAACACAGAGCTATGAGCACCCTTGACTCGTCCCAAATACACAAGAGTAAATGCTACACACAAATAACCACATACTCCCCGTGCCAGATGTCATTAGCCCAGTTACTGGGATGCAGCCAGGTGGGTGGGGAGGATGATGGGCAGTTCCCAAATGCCTCACAGGACTCCAGTTAGCAATGTCACAGTGGCACTTCGCCAATGGTAGATGTACCATGCAAGTATAAATTAGTGACCTGATTTAATTCTGCAGTGAAGAATACTGCTCCATTCTCTGTGGCATTGCTGCAGATCCTATACAGATAAACAGGTCAATCTACTGCCATGTTCAGGGTAAACTCCTGAAGAGACTTTGTCCCGTAATCAGGTTAAGAAATTAAAAAGAAAGGGCCTAAGAAACCCGGTTGAAGCTTAAGGGTTTGCGGGGAGGGGTTGAGTTAGCGGAGGTTTTCTGCTTTGAGTTTTTGGTTTTGCTTTATTTTTAATTTAGATAATTCTGATCTCCTAACCTGTACACAAAAATAGCCTGTGTGAGGGCTAAGAATGCCAGAGGTATATGGACAATTCACAAATTCCTACATTTCACAGAAATCCACCGTGAGAATCTGAGCTATTATGCCTAATGTTTTCTTCTCATCTGAGCTTCTAATTCGCGCACCGTTTATCCACTTACAGACTCTGTACATCACTTTATCTCTATGTTCTGCATCTTGAGTCTTCACACTGGACTGTCTGGATGAATAATGGCTTTCAATTCATTTTTTATATAGGACTTTATAGTTCAAAGAACAGAAGTTCTTAGTAATGGGGAAACACAAAACATTTGTAAAAGATGAAAAAATGCAACTCAGTTCAGCTAGCTCAGTCTCCATAAAGAAGCTTGACATAAACAAACTTGGCTTGTTTATATTTAAAATATCGAATTGTCATTCAGTCCTTCACAGAACACATTTCTTGAGAAGTGTTATGATAATCAACTTAACTAGAAATAGTACCATATAAAGCAACATTCACAGCCATAACATGAAGAGACTATGCCAAAAGCTGCTCTTCTGCCTTGCCAGAAGATGATGTGTCCTAATTATGAGAAAATGGCCAAAAAGATAACACAACTGGGCTGGAGATAACATTCCTTACTAAAGCAATTCAGAATACTGGTGCAAAATAAATTTAATATCCTAAAACCTCACCTGGGTAAATAACTGTAGCTGATGATCTGGCATGATATTTAATGAATTTAATGTTATTTCTATTTTATCTTAAAAAATACTAATATTAAAATCTATATTCTTTGAAAAGACAGCTACCAATTTCCTGGAAGGCAGTGATTGCTACTGCAGGCAGGAGCTTTGTGGTTAGTCGTAGCTAATTTACACTCTCCTGTTTCATTCCCTCCTCAGAGTTGGATTGCTTTCACAGGTGCAGTAATGGTCATTTCGCCTCATAAAACTCCTTGGCATTTCTCTCCTGAACTGCTACTACTCTCAGACTTTCGATCTTTTTTCCAAAGCCAAGTGAAATCCATTTCCTGATTTGAAAGAGAACACTTAATTCGATAAACAAGTGGCATGCTGTCTCTGTAGCTTAGCTAGCAATAAAATAAGAAACATGCAGTTCTCTGTGTAAGGAGAAAACCTGTATTTTTCTAATTTATCCCATTTTTTCTGACAGCTGAGACTGGGGTCCTGCTTCCAAGAAGCAGCAATAGCTTGTGCTGTGCATTTTGGTGAAAAAAGGATTATAACACACCTGTTGGTTTTTGACAAGCATCTGCCACCAGCTGTGACTTAACAACATTATATAAAGATACATTAAAAATCTCAGCAAGTACTCAGCCACTCTGAACTGACATGATGTAGTAAGAAATACAGTTTCTCTTTTTGATTATAAGTTATTCGGAAAAAGACAACAGCTGTTGCAAAGTATGCGGGCAATGCAGTTCAAACATTTTGGTGCGGTCTATAACCATGGCAAAAACAGTTTAATAAACATTAAAATCTACTGAGGAAGATCCAAAAAAAGGACATCCAGACTCCATATAGAAAGCAAAGCCAGAAAGAGCTTGTATTTTAACTAATTTCTTACGCCTCATGGCAGCAACAACCAATTCTTGCTTTCCCCTCCACACACAACTTTTAAGAGAAGGCACCTGTGTTAAAATACAGATATGGCAAAAACACTCTCGCTTGGTGAACACCTGCTGTAAACCCTGTGCCATAAGAACACAGAAATGGCCAGACTGGATTAAAACAAAGATCCTTCCAACTCAGGAGCCTTTACAGTAGACACAAGCAGATTTTTATGGAAAGGCTGCAAGAACAGAGCAAAGATAAAAGGACAGAATCACTGAACTTCAGATGTTCTGGAAAACTTCCAGTTCGGGATGTCTTGAGTTAAAGGCTACTTTCTCGTCACTTTGCCGGAGTTCTTCTCCGCTACTTGCTCATTTTACCCATCTACTCCCCTGCCATTCAAGATACTTCACTGTCTACCTTCTACACAGCCAACTGAAATGACAGATCTCACAGTTGGCAATTCAGCAATCTTATATTAATTCATTTGGAAAAGCAACTTAATGGGTTTTGTGTGTTTTTTATTAATAATGAAGCTTCTTGGCTATGGCTTTTCTCCTTCAACCAATTTCCTTGTCTTAACATCTGGATTAAAAATTAGTTTACAATCTGTTATACAGGATATTAGAAAACTCTAGGAAGTTATTAAAGTAAGGACAAAGGACAACCAATGAATGTCAGAAAACTCCTGAGAGTGAGCAGCTGGACAAGAAAGAAAAAAAATGTAATTAATAGATGAATGAAAATTCATACAGCACTGCACAGTGAAGGGGGAAAAGCAGCATATGGACTCTGATCTAGATGCTACTGTGCAGAAAGAACCTGAGCTACTGTTTTCATGAGGAAAAAAAATAGAACTATGTAACAAACTAATCTTAACAGCGGACCAACAAAGCTGTCAAGTGTCTGCAATTACCAAGAAACAAAAAAAAAAAAATTAGGAATACACTATGTCACTGAGTAAATAATCTCAAACACTAAACTCAGTGTTTCACTGTTCACTGTGTCCTCCATGACAACAACTCCAGGAAGCATCAAATGAAACTGATTAAAAAAGCTGGTGAAAAACAAATGAAGATATATCTAAATCATTTTCAGTATATAATTAATATGTAAAGATTTATATTTCTAACACTAAGTAAAGCAGTGCCCAGATAATATGCGCAATACTTATACATCAATAGGTTTTCCTCCAAAAATTTGATCTGAGTTGAAAACAGAAGCAAGGATGACCAAATGAGAGATGGCCAACTGCCATGTTCTTACTCATATCCGGATATTTACTTAGTCATTGTTGGACAGAGGATGCTGGGTAAAACAGACACTGACCCTATCCACAGTCTCCATTTTTATGGTTTTGACCAGATTTGGTCAATGACTGTTCTAGATAAGGAAACAGACAGAATTAACACTGCATAAAAATCAGTAGATATTCAAGTTCGGACTGATCATTTAAAACTGCGTTTGTTTCAAATATATACATTTCAAAAGAGGGTGGGAGGGAAGAGTGAATTTGCAAAAAGGAATCTTGAAACCCAAAGCTCTGCGTTAGCCTTTACTGTGAGTTCTAACCAGAATTAGTTTAGATCTACTCTTGGGCTTTCCATGCATCCACAAGCAGTTTATTAGGGATCTACTGTTTGCCATGAGAACTGGAACACACCATGAACAAGTTTAAACACAGACATTGTTTAACTAAGACCACAAGCTTTTTCATGACTACTCACTCATTTTTAATGCTTGTCCTTCTCCAGAGCACACCTGAAGCCAGTGTGTATATAAAGCAACAAAATACCCTAGACTAAATCACTAAATACTTAAATGCTGTTGCAATTAAGAAATGAGTTGGGCAAGTACATTGTTAAGCACCAGAATCTTGGGGGAAAAAAAACAAACACAACAACTTTTTTGGCCACAGTGTGGTAACAAGAAATACATACAGCAGGACAGAAACCTTCTCAGCACACCAAATAGATCTGAACCCAATAGCTTTAGCTGCAGTGCAGCTGTTCTGCAGTGACAGAGCTACATGTATGAATACAGATTTGCATGTGTGTGTGTCTGATGTTTGTGCACATATAACCAAGTCCTTATGCTGACACTGTGCAGAGACTGCAGCTGTTCCTCTCTGACAGACAAAGAGAATTGAAGAGGCCATTGTGAAAATGGAATAAAGAAGAAAAAGTTATATGAACAGCAGAACTATCAAAGCCTTGGTCCCTCACAGATTTGCTTCTCACATGTGCTCCATTTCCCCAGTCCAAGCAATTTCGTCCAATCTCTCCTGAACTCTCAGTGCTCCTCACCATCAGCAGGGACATGGGCAGGACTGCACCTCACTCAGTAACAACTTAGAGCTGCGCTGAGCCACTGGCCAAGCTGAGTGCGCACATCCATCATTTCACTGATCAAAAGTTCTCACCTTCACCTGCAAAATTCTTAAGAACTTAATGGGTTTGATGCCTACACTTCTCTTTCAGAGAATGAAACAAAAACTTCCAAAGATAATAGAAGATATTAAAATAAATAAAGAACAGACTATTTTACAAACCTTACATTATTAAGAATCAAAGCAAAATAGATGTTATGCATATTTTTCACTTCTGCATCCTGAACCTGAAGTCAGAATCTCACAGATTTCCCTCAGTAAACATAAACATTTTGTAAAAAGACACCAAAGTAATGAAATCATGACATAGCAGATTGGTTACAAAGGCTCATGGAAACTGGAAAGATGATTGACAGCTCTGCACATGAACATTATTCCTAAATAATTAGCAAATATATAGATATATATTTAAGCAAGAGATTAAGATTCCTTAAAACTACCTTATAAGAGTAATCCTTTCATATTCTCAAAAAATCATTATCTTGAAGGAGCATTCTAAATCTGAGTACTCCATCCACACAAGCTCACAAAGACTAATCCTTTTTTTAACCTACCCCACTCTTCCACTGAATGTAACACTGAATGTAATGACTCTTCCACTGAAATGTAACACAATGTTATAAAAGCTCCGGTCAGACCCAGCTTCTGGTCTAACAACTTCATATTGGTTAAAGGTGACAAGGCCAAAAGCAGGAGCCACAGACACAGCCAGATTCTCATGTATTGAGATCGCTGATGAGATTCGTTTGACCTGTCAATTAAGAGTATTTTTGCAGACAAAAGACTGGGGGAAGGGAGCTGGCAGATGGATAGCTGAAGCTTAAACACAAAGAAAGGGATGGATGTTAAAGTACTGCAGCAAATACTAATGAAAGTTTGAAGGATTAATCTATTGGGGGATGGGGGTAGACCCCCACAGACCACCACACACCCTGCCTTTGGATCATCTTCGAAAAGAAAAACAAAACTATGCAACACAACAACAACACTAGTCAGTCAAGGAGAATACCCAGATATTTATTACTATAATGGAGAAACAAGGCAAACCAAGCACGACAAAGAACAGATGCACAGCAAAAACTGCATTTACTTTCAGTGTATATTTTTCTACTTGCAATATTTTCCATACTACTGCATGTGAGAAGAGACGTACAGCAGCTACACAACCAGGTTAGTTGGCAGCTCTTTCCTTCTTTAGGATTGCCAGAACAAGTCAAATTGCAGTAATCAGACTGTGGAAGCCCCATGGTATCCAGCCATGGAGCAATTCCCATCCCTGAGGAAAATGCTGGCAGCTTGACCTCATTCTTGCCTCTCTCCAAACACCATATTCCTACATTTTGGTTCCACCAGATCATCCTTTGCCAGACAAACCAAAAGAGGACGCAGTGGAGATGCCACTGACACCAAAGTAAGGAGATACCACTGGCAGAGAAGCAGATATGGCCATACTTCCAAACACAAGCAGGACCCACCCAGTACCATCCCTCAGGGAAAAGACAAGAAGACTGTCTCAGAGGAAGGAAGGAGAGATGAGAGAAGAGCAGGAGATCCCTGAAGAACTTCTGGTTTTGTCTCCCAGAAGCCATGTTCACAGAATGGAATTAGTGTATCTCAGGAAGCACTACAGGAATACATTACAATTCAACTCATAAAATTAAAACAGCCACCTAAACAGCACATGTGCCCAAATGTGTTCTGGGTGTGCCTGTCACAGGTCAGGGATCAGCACTGAATCGAATTTCAGGCGGTCAAAAGTTTCAGTGAGGAAAACATTACATGCCCCCTTTCCATAACAGTCTTCTCACTGCCATATATTTTGCCACTTTTAATAATCAAAATACACTTCCATTGGAAGAGGAACAATTCTACTAGCTGCATGTGTACTACAAGTGAATAAAAAGACACGGTTATTTTTCTGGGCTATAGGAGTGAATTGTGTAGTTCTTTAGCTTTGCTAAACCTTGGTAACTACCTTTAACAACGGATTAGCAAACAAATGGTCAGTAATCAAACAAGCTCAAATGCTGGGAGATACAGAAGCAGATAAAAGTATGTATTATAAGCTTAGCAAGACATTTTAGTCTTCCATTACTTTAGAACAAATATTATAAAACTGTTTTAAAGATTATTTTATTCTCAAACCTCATCTAAGGAAAAAACCAAGTCCAACATGTTGAAGGCTGTTTTCTGTATCTACAGGAGAGGACAGTCTAAACAGCAGTATTAGACCACTATCTGTCACAGAGCCCATTATCACTAAAATATTTTTATGATACCTGCACAGAATTGTTCAACTTGGGACAGATCATAAGACAGCAACACGTGGGTCAACATAAAAACAGCATCTCACATTAACTAGAAAAGCTTATTGGCATGTAGCAGGTGAATTCCCCCAAACTGATGCAAGTCTGCAAAAGATAAAAGCTACACTGAGAAGACAGGTGGAACTGGATGAGTACCAGAGCTCATTCTGGGTTTCATACAACAGTGATATCCTGCAACAGAGAACAGTTACATTCAAGCAGAATTCAGTCACCATTCCACTTCAGTGACAAGTTTGTCACTGGTGTCAGGATAGACAAAGACGTGCCCAGAGAGGTCCCACTTGGAGCATCTCCTACCAGCTGCTACACGAACAGTCATACAGCCACCAATTAAAGGTCTACAAAGGTCTGCCCTGACTGTGGCCCAGCACAGAGAGAATGGAGGTGGGGGAAACATTTCAAAAATCTTTTCAAAGGCACCCAGCACTTCTTAAAAACAGTGATGTCCAGCAGGACAGAGGCAACCCTCTGACTAGCTGGAGATAGCCAAAGCGGGATCTGCCCACAGGCCCTGTATGGCCAGGAGTTTACCAGATACACGGGCACAGATTTCCATACTAATATCCTTCCACTCTCCTCCCTTTACCATGCTAATGCCTTTGAAGATGAATGCATCCCCCCCAGAGCAACTGTTGATTGACATCTCTGCTCTGTAAACAAGTGTCAAGGAAACAAAGCCTTAATAATGCTCTGTCATCTAAAAATACTATAAACAATGTCTGTGTTACTGATGGATAAAAGGGGGCCTTGTTCCTAATGAAGAGGATGGACTATCAGAGGAAAATTCACTTCCCAGCTCTGTAGGACTTGGTGCATACAAACCCAGGATATTCATTCAACTTCACTGGGCTTTGCTCGCTCCCAGCCCTACTGAGAGGACAAGCTGACACCACTGCTCCAACACAAGGGATCCTCAGCACTAGCACACAAATGACAATTAAGAAATTAGTATTGGGAAAGTTCATTGCAGCCTTCTGTGGAAAGGCACTGCGAAAACTCAAAGCATTATTAGAAGAGTGCCCTAAATAGACTGCCAAGACAGCCAATCCAAACATCATTTTCACTCAAAGATATAAAAATAAATCAATTCCTTCCTTTACTTCATCTTGGAAATTTTCCTGTATCTAAGTGATTTCATGTTTGCTCCCCTGCCAAGTGCCACAGCTTGATGTTTCTTGTGTTCCAGTAGTGACTCCCCCACCGGGATTCCCTCATCCAACTGTGACCCAAAATAAACAGTGAGGGCTGTCTCACTCTGCCCATGTTAACAAATGCCTTATTCAAAATGGCTCAGAAGTGCAAAAGACTTTACTAAGCAACTGACCCATAGAGGAAGAGACAGAGATTACAGCATCATGTTCTTCAACCTGCTAAGAAGGTCATGATCAATCTATCATGGAAGGGAAACTAAGATTTCACAAGGTGTAAGAAAAAATTTATTTGGAAATTACATCTTATTTCCTCCAGATCTCTTGATAAATATCCTCTGTATCCCCTTGCCCTGATCAAATTCCTTTATGAATCTTTTTTTCCCCATATATACTTCTGAAAACAGAGACACAGTTACTTTTTTTTTTTTAAAGAACAACGTCACACAAAGACTGTACCACCAGTTCTCATATCTCACATCTATCACTCTGATATTTCCTTTGCAGGCCATTTTGTGAACATTAAAAAATACATCAGCAATGCCTATGTAATGCCAAGGGAAGTAGGAATACATTTCAAAGTTAAAATGAAAGGGAGATGAAAATACATTTCTAGATTTTCTGTTTTCAGTGCACTATGTGAGTGATTTTTAAGACAAACACAAACCTACAGCAAACTCTTTTTGGTTCTTATACACCACTATTGTCCTGGAATATCAGAAACTGTCAAATACAAACCAAACAGACTCAAAATGAGAAGTTATTCCACAAAGAGGACTAGAACTAGGAACACTCTAGAACACTCTCCCACAGGCATTTTTAGGATTTTATTATGTTCCAATTCAGCCCACCATTTGTAAAATTGGAGTGGACATATTCTAAGAAATTCACTAGGGAAGAATTACAAAATAATAATGCAACATTTGACACTAAAAATGACAACCAAGAGGATATTCCATAAAACATATTTATTTAATCAAATCAGTACATTCCAGTTGTATTTTTTCACCAGCTCCAATGACTAAGAAAGCAAAAAAAATGAAGTTTAGGGATCACAGAGTTTCCTGTCATTCATTACCATGGTAAATTGGTGCTTCACTGAGCTTATTAAAAAATGCCTCAGCAACAAAAGCACAATAGGCTTTCATTTGATGATGAACCTGAAGTGTCAAGACCAAACAGCATCAGGGAAGGAGCATCACTAACATTCCTGCTCCCAGTACTTGAAAGCTAAGATTACTGACTGGTTTCCACCAGCTCCTGGGTTATGAGGCTTGAGCACATCAGCACAGTTTTACAACAGCAAACAAGCTAGTCATTTCTCCTCATGCCATCATCTATTCATCTCCTCAGATACTTTAGTATCTGAAGCAAGTTTCTCTAATTTCCTGGTGTTTACTTACTCTCAGTTCTTCATTCTCCTCCCCTTCTTCACAAGAGTAAATGGAAAAAAATATTTTCAATAGAAAAACACAAGTCATCCCAGAAAGAAAAAAAGACAGAAATAGACCTTATGATGAAGAGCAAAAAATTGAGAATCACCAGGATGAAAATAAATCAACTCTGAACTCTGAAATGTGGAGACAACCACAAACAAAAAAAAGTTTCAGAAATGTTAGGTTTTTATTATGAAAATCAGATTTCATTTTTCATAGGTGACAAAATTATTCATCAATAGATGTTTTCATGTGACACTAGATCTTTTGGAATTAGCTTTCAGGGGAAAGGCAAGCTAAATCACCTTTCCCTAGCTTGTGGCACACAGGAGGATCAAGATACAGACCCAATTCTTACTGCAACCTCTTCAGAGCAGCAACTCCTGTACTTCAAAAATCATCACATCAAAACCATCATGTTTTTATCCAGAGGCAAATTCATTTATTCAGCCTGAATTAATTTGTGATTATATATTTTCAAAGTTTCATTTTGGGGCAGGCTGGGAACAGAAAACCTCAACAGTGATTTTTCTGATACAAGTGCTCTTTCAAAACCTCCAAATGAAAATCAAAGTCAAAAAAGTTTGTAACACATATGAAAGGATAACTTTAGAAGGTATTACCAAGCTGAATTTAAAATGCCAACTGTATTTTTTTTAGTTCTTGTTGCAGACTAAATACTTCCAAAGATATAATGAAGATCGAGCACCACATTTTCAAGCTCTCATCCAACTGAAAAATAACAAAGACATTCTGGTAAAGCACAAAACAAAACAACCAAAAGAACTACTTGTATCATCGTATGTTCTTTTATTTACTGACCCTGTATGACCAAAAGATGTTTTGGAGAAATTTTGATCAGTTGGTTCCCACCAGAAATGTAACTTAAAAAATAAAATGCATGAATCTTCATACCTGTGGGACTGAAATTTCTGCCCTCAAGCAATGGTTTGTTTCTCCAGGAAACATGCCAAATGTGTTATCAGCACTTCCGAAAACTCCAGAGTTTCCTATTTCATACATACCAGCACTGTCTTCATGTTGTTTCTTACACACTGCCAGAAGACTTTCCATGGTTTCTGAAAGCTTCACACAGCTCAACAGCAAGGAACACACCTTGATACTGACAGGTCAGCAGGGAAAGGTTACACTTCACACTTTACCCACCCTGGCGTTCAGGCTCAGAACTGAAGCATCAAACCCCAGCCTGCTGCAGATTTGAGATGTGTTGGCCAGAAAGGATCAGTCCCCTGCTTCAGGGGTTCTCAAACATTGTCATTTGACATTCCAGGCACGTGCAGTCAAGGCAGGAGAGCATGTGCATGCTGCACACCTTTCACCATCACCTCTGCCTGTACACTCCACAAACCCTTTGGGTTCTGCCTCTCACACATCACACATGCCACTTTACACACCTTGCTACATCCCCTTCCCACTCAGGCAGTTTGTTCCTTCTTCCCCTCCAGAAAGGCATTCTCAGCCTCATGCTCTAGCGCAAACAGAAACCGAAGCTATGGCTGTGATTAAAAGCCACACAGCATGGAAAAGGTTTCCATCTCCTTTTCTCAGTGTGAACCACTGAAATATTCAACTTCAAGCTCCAGCCTTAGAAGTGCTCTTGGACACAAGGCGCCTAGCAATGGTTAACACTTGAATTCAGAGCTCTGGCTAAGGTTGCATCTAATCTATCATTTATATCTGAAGCTGCAGTGCAGTTCATAAGGAAACAACTGCGTTTTCCCAACCTACCATCCATGGGTGTGATTCACAGAGTAGTTTCAGTGTACTTGAGCTACACTGCTTTTAGAGGAGAACAGAACAGAAGCTCATATTCGGATGCATTGGTAAGGCAATCCAGCTACTAATAGAATCAAAGCAATGACTCGATATTTGGATGGCTTCAAGCTGTATGACTAACAGAAACCTTCAGTCCAGATCACCAAAAAAAAAAAAGAATCTAGCTAAAAGTAAATGCCAAGGGGCTTCAGCATCACCTTTTGACTTTCTGATTCTTCAAAAAACCCGAACAACATCCATAGAATTAAACATTCTTTCTGAGTTAGTAGGGCATCAGACTGGCTCATCCAGTTTCTTAGCAGACATATTCATAAAATACCAGCTCAGCTCTAATGACACCAGAAATAGCCCAAAACCCCAGTAAAGATCACACCACTTACCAGGCCACTGCAAGTGCTGATCGCTGCTGTCCCACTGCCAGAGCCGGGCTGCCACGCTGTGCCAAGGAAGTGGCAAGGAACTCCTGAGTGAGCTGAAATCTTCGCTCTGGTGTGGTTGCCACGTCTCCTTTCTACTACGTAGTTATGGGAAAGAAATCCCATGTGGATAGTCAAGTTAAAAAACAGATCTTTCTCCTTGTGATTAATTTTGTAATATACCACATTTTCACTTTTTCTGAGATGTCTCTTCTTCCTCAGGCTTGAGATGGGATGGTGTAGATTAAAAGAAAGAAAATGCCCACTTGCATCTACTCTTGCTGGATGAACCACGTGGTATTCTGGCACAGTCTTCACAAATTGCTCTGAGAGAAAGGGCGGGGGTGGGGAGAAACAAAACTAGAGTGAGTACTAGCCTGTTCAGTTCTCATATAATTCAAAGGAAAAATCAGAAGTGAGAGCAACTCACCACAACATCCTACTGACAGGCAGTGCGCTGACTACTATGGAATACATTCCTCATTTAGGCTTTCCATTCTCCCATTGTAACACTCAGTTTAGAAGCTAAACATTCTTCTTTTCAAACATTTTGTCCCCATTCATATAAAAGACTGACTGTCATGCACACCCCCCTCTCCCAATCCCAAAGGGCTTGGGAACCCTCCATGACCTAGGTCTCCAGGACATGATACTCTGATCAAGGAGTGTGATCTTCACACATCCAAAAAACTGACCACCTGAAATTGGACAGAGAGCCTTGCAAACACACAAAGGTGAAGAGAACACAAATTGATCATTTGTAGTAACAGCATCTCAGTAGCACCAGCTTTAGCAGCTGCTGCAGCTGCAGCTTCAGAATTTCAAAGGAGGGTTTGCAGAGAATGAAGTAATCGTGCTCTGTTGTATAAGGCGTTCCAAGCAGGGTAAGACTGGAAATCTTATCACTTCTCAGAATCTAGCAGGGAAGAAGATACAGAAGAAACACCAGCTGTAACAAATTTTATTTTTTTAAATTAATGTGAAACGCAAAAGCCCCATGCAAATAACACAAATCCATGTAAAACACAATCCATAAGAATTCATACCCTAAGGGCCAGATCTGCTGGGATACTTGAATTCTACCCAAGAAATGACAGTCTGAACACATTTAATTAAAAAGAAGTTATGATGGCACGCATTAGTCCAGTTCCTCTTTACCCAGAGTTGCTCTTCATTCCCAAAGTCCCAGCCACTCACACATAAAGTGACTACACCTCATTCATTAATTAAGCTGCTTAACAAAGCAATTAGCCTGTTCCAGCTGCTTCCAGGCTAGGTCTAGTTAGACAATCCTTTTAGAAGCATTTCTCCCTCTATTGCCTGTACCTTCGAAGTCATAGAGGAAAAATCCTGCCTAAGCATGCAGCTGTCTGGATTCATCCCCTTCTGGAAGGAGCACATCTCAGCTGCCCTCATTAGCTGCAGTTTAAGACGTGGCTGCTTGAGTTTCCTCAGGCCAAGGACCCCTGAGACAAATGCACTGAAACACTTCCAACTGAAAGGAAAGCAAAACAAAACACACAAAGTCCCCAGCCTCCCAGCACATATAGAACTACATCAGAAATCTGGCCTAGTTTCAGCAGCACCTCTACTTCAGAAGTAAGCTAATTCTCTTACACAACAGATTTCTTTGTACACAAGCCTGCAGTGACTTGGAGCATTTGCAGGACAAGCCACAGCAGTGGGGTTTTGGGCCTTCACAGACAGAGCCAGGTCTTGACAACAAGGACAATAATGCCTACCACAGGTTCTGAGAGACATCTGCCCCTGTCCATTGAGGGGACTGAGACACTGGAAACTCAGTGCACACCTTCATGCCTGCAATTTGCACTGCCTGTGGACAGCAAAAAAGGTGCTGGATGCCTGATAATTCAGCAGCTGAAGCTAACCCAAGCCTCCTCACACTCTACAGGGAAGCAGAAAAGAAAAAAAATACAGGTAGAAGAGATAAGAAACACCAAAAAATACAGCATATCTGCAAATGTTAAATTGTGAGACTTCTGGGAAGTACCATATCCCAATATGGGACTTCCCAGACAAGGGACTTCCATATGGCTAGCAAAGTCAGACTAGCAGAGAATGCTGCAAGACCAGCCCCCATTTCTGTGGTTTTCAGCACAATTAATTAAATAATCAAATCCAATGCCTGAAGGAAAACTTACTCATTTGCTGTCACTGTGCAATTTGCCTCTGCCTGATGTCTTGAACCTAATTTGTTGCGGCTTAACTGCTGAATTCCATGCTAGACCAAAGACTTCTGGTTTTGGATTTAAAACTATGCAAGGAAGTTTTTTACTTCATCACTATAGCATCACTTAGTGTACAGAGGTTAAAGAAAAGTAGGCCATCAGCATCAGTAAGATACGAAACAATGGGGAAGCATTGGATTATCAAAGCAGAGAAACTGAACTTCTTTCATATACATATTAAATACTTGTTTAGTTACTGGAGAGAGGAATTATGCTGCAATAATAATGTACTGTAATACAACTGCAGAAATGAATTATTAAAAACCCTTCAAAAGACCAGAGGGAATAAGATTACAACACAAAAGTCTAACAGGAAGAGGGTAATTATATTTCTGCAAGTAATCACTATCAGTACAGTTTTGCTTAGACACTTGGGTAAAAGGCAGCCCTAACTATAACAGAAAAATCTACTGAGCTCCACACTAAGCCTAAGACAGCATAGTTTCTGCCTGGAGAAGAGCGTAAAACAGACAAGAGGTATAATTTTGGTGATCCCTTTCTGCCCTTCTAGGAAAGAACAAAATTCATGCAACGCAGACTGCTCAAAATCAGGGGCTGCATCCTTCAACACCGAATACTCTAGTTTCATATAGTAACATGAATTCCTATTAAAACACCTCAAGTTTCCATAAAATTTTGCAGCAGCAAACATAAATGGAGAGAACAAATGCCACTGACAAGCTGTGGCACTGGCATGTCACAGCATCCCCCTTGGACACCCAGCATACTCTCCACTCCAGGGGAGTTCTGCCTGTCGTGTGGACACTGCTCAGGATTTACAGTCCAGGAAAAGTGGCTGTGTAGCTCCGGAGAATGTTTTGTCTTTCCAGAACTACAGCCTGGGTATGCTGGCTTGTGTTGGTGCTGTGAATGAGACCGAAACATGGCAATGAGCAGCACACACTTGAGTCACGACTTTGCTCTGCAATCACAGTGTCTGCTCAGGCCCTTGGGCACACAGGACAGGCAATGTTCAGGCTCTTCACACTCGTTTTGAGGAGCTCAAGTATTGTTTAAGTTGTCAGAGAAATCTTCCCTGCAGACCTTTTTAATTCCACATCATTGTAAACATCTGATAATATTCAAAACCACTCCTGTGTGTTCTGCTCCTCTGTGGATGCAAATTCACCACACATGGCAGAGAATTGCCTTATTAAGAATGGCTGTACGCAAAGTGAATAAACTAGGATAAAAATATACATGATCTGTCACACATGACAGGAAAACCACAATTTACTTTAAATACATAACATGTTCCCTGACAAAATTCCTTTAAAATGCAACACACCATCATTTGCCATTGTTTCATCTCCATCTTTGTAGTTTGTGTACATGTGCTCCTCAGACCCTCTGGCTTCTTTTCAAACCATTCCCTGGGATAGGAAATAGTGTGGCTCATCTTGTGAGGAAGAATCACACCCAGGAAACACAGCAAGCTCCAAAGCCCCACAGCAGAGAGCAGGCCTTCAGCAGTCAGCAAGGGCATCCCCAATGTCCCATCCACCACACTTACGGATGTAGAGACAGCAGAACACTTCAGCTCCACCACATAAAAATTTCATTCCACACCTCACACTGCAAGAAACCTTCCTGTGTAAAAAATTAGCCACATTCTTAACTGCACTTTTACTGAATGCTATTTGCAAATTCTTGGAAAAGACTATTTTCCATGCCTAGAAAGTTAAATTACTTCTACATTAATTTCCACATGCCCAGCAATTAAACGGCCACTACATGCTAACACAACCATCCCTGTTCTGTGCCATGTACAGTCACAGGGATGTAATTATTGCTAGCATCCACTTTCAATGAATTAATCAGGAACCATCTTTAGGATATTTGAAAATTCACTTTTCAGGCACCTTATTTTAACACTTTTCAGGCACTTTATTTAAACACCTTTCCACAGTCTCTGAGAGGTACAGAAGATTTTCTCTTTTGTGTTCAAGCTCTTTTGAAAGCACCACAGCTGTTGATTGCATCAGGAAGCAAAATTTCCTCATATACTTTTGGATCTTCTACTGCCAGGCAGAATCTTCCAACTACTCAAAATTCTTCTCCCTTGGGAGTCACGATTTTCCTTAAACAGGCAAAAACTAAAATAAAAAATAAAATTCCTTGCACTCCCCACTCCAAAAGAGGACAAAATAACCCAACTGTGAGGGCAGCCTCAAAGAAACTTCTCCCGCGGGTGAAGTCTGATTTGTAATTTACCATTCTCACTAAATGTGAGAAACTCACAGCGGGTGCTGAACCCTGCTAAAACCAATCCTTCTACAGTGCCGGCTGCTTTGGTACAGAAGCGATGGCTTGCTTAAAAATAAATACACAATCAGGACAGTAAACTTCTTCGCTTTAGTAGCACAGAACGATCCCGGCATTTAGAGAGCTGCCTCTGAACGGCGAAGATCTGCAACAGGCAGGGTTTAGCAATACCTTCATCTCTACACAGCCAAACTCTGCCCGGCAGCCCTAGAAGGCGCAGCCAGA
>NW_005054480.1:89092-96440 GCF_000277835.1 Geospiza fortis | reverse complement strand
GCCCCGCACAGGCCCTGCCAGAGGTTCCCCCGCCGCGGGAGGAGGTGTTCGAGGCATGCGGGAGCTTGTCGCGTTGTCCACCGCTCTCTGATGCCGCGGGAGGGGATGCGGTGGTTTCCCGGGCTGAAGCATCCTGTAGCCCGTGGCCCCTCGGGGCCCAGCAGCCAGAGCCCTGTTTCCAGGCTGCCTGACTGAGCCACAGAGTCAGCCAGGTTGGAAAAGACTTCGGCGGTCATTGAGTCCATCCCGTGGTTTGAATATCAAAATGTCAACCAGACCATGGTAGCAAGAGCCACATTCAGCGCTATCTTAAACACCTCCAGGGATGCCAGCTTCACCACCTCCCTGGGCAGTTCATGCCAAAGTTTAATCATCCTTCCTTGTGAAACAATTCTTCCTAGTGTCCAGCCTAATCCTCCTCTGATGCAGGTTAGGACTCCTCGGGGTGACCAAGACCATTCTGTGTTTTAGCAATGTGCTGTCACATTGGGGTTACTTCTGAATGTCCTCCCTATGAACAGACAGTTCCTAAATAACGTTGGCATCTACATTTTTAAGTGCATGCCATGTGCTCTCTAGCAAGTCTCCTCATCTAGCATCTGCTATGGTTACTGCCAGGCCAAGGATCAACACACTTCAGTGCTGTCCCGTGCTTGAGACCTGGGCTGGGCTCCTTATCTGTTTTGATAGCGTCCTGCTGGCTCCACTATGGACTTCTTGTATACCTTCATAGCAATCTGTGCTTTATTATGCTTGTTTCTCTGCTCAGTTTTCTCAAGATGAATGGCTGCCACAGTTCAACTGCCTTAGCTGTAAGAACTGTGAACTCCAGACTCCAGAGCACAGAAATGCAAAAAAATAGTTAAAGCTCCAAGGTTTTCTAAATCAGCAAAAAATGTGGCTTCCCCCAGGACTCAAACCAGTAACTCTGGGAACGGACATGTTTGTAAGAGTGATAATTGATTTAGGAATCATCATGTGCTCTCTTCTAGATAGTGGGAGGACACAGACCATGCAAAAGAAATATTTGATATTCAGCATGGATTATTTGATATCCAACAGTACTTGCCAAGAGAAGATTTGTTAATTGCGAGATATTTTTTTCAATATTTCTGTCCATATATTCTGCACATAAATAATATTTTCTCATCTGTTACAGTGACAAGTTTTCTGGTGTTCTCGCCATTAAGAGTCTTGGTCTAGTCACACAGTGGGCATGAGGCTATTTTGTGAGACTGGGTATTATAGTTGGCTTAGCTCTTTATCAGTACTTCCCTGATATTAATTTAAAGCTAAATGTGACCTGAAATTGATATTATATATATATATATAATATTTAACATCTAAAACCACAATTGTTGCATAGAAAAAGCCACACAATTTGACATTAATATTTTAAAATAATTCAGTTGGCAAATAAGGAAGTATCTCCACCAAATGAAATAAAAAAAGGAAAAATACTGCAAAATGAGGAGAACAGGCTAGGAGCATGGACAGAAGCTATGACAGTTCAAGAGATGGTCATATGTTTACAAAGTACTGATTTAACATACTTCTTGAAGGCCCTCAGAAAAATAACCCTTCTGTGAGAGACGTTTAACTATTTGCTTCCATTTTCAGTCATCTCTTAGCTAGGTGTTCCCTGCTAGGTGAATCTGATGGGAATTTCCTGCAGGATTCAATCTTGGTTTCTTCCTCTGCAGGAAAACTTAATTCCTGTTGCCTGTAATTCTCCCCAACCCTGGAAGTGGTGGAGAACTAAAAGCTTTAGGAACTCAAGAGAGTTTGTGGGAATGAGTTTTGTTTTGATTTGATTTTTTTTAATGATAAAAATTTGTAGATCAAAAAGTTGTAGAGAGTGGAGAAAGAGAGCTGTGGGAATCTGGTCTGAGACATCCATAACTCCCTGGGCTTTATGCCAACATGCATATACACAGAAAAAATTATTCACTGGGTGTAGTGTCAGAGAATACCCTGGGGGACAGTAGGGTTCCTGCTTCAGGGATGCTGTGGCTGTAGCTGATGCAGTGTCCAAAACACAGCACTGTACCAGCTATTAAGGAGAAAACTACGTCTATCGCAGCTAAAAACAGTCAAGATGTGAAGAAATGCCACAAGTAGAAAGCACTCTCCTGATGTGAGTACATACTGAGGCCATTTTAAGGGAACAGAATTTATGGCACTGTGTCTTCCCAGTGGTTTCCTGTTCCAAAGAGGCATAACCTGAGGTTTTGGAAGTTTTTTTTGAAAGAAAGTGGGTTGTTTTTGCTAACTCAACCTCAGTTATAAAAAGAATACATCACCACATTGGCTGTGTTCTTGTGGCAACAAAGTTGTTGCAGTTCAGTAGGTGCAGCTCCACTCAGAGGAGCTTGTACATTTATTGAAAGGTCACAATGAAGAGACACAGTCAATCCTGGACTGACAAACCAGAAACAATACTGGACTGTTCTAAATTTGAGTAGACTTCCAGGACAGCCATAAAAGAAATTTATGTATTTCAATTTATATATATATGTAGAAATGTTTACATATAGCCAGAAAAGCAGAGGTTCTGAGCAGTGAGGAGCTAAAGTACAAATTATATTATTTGGCATAGAAGAATTGCTACAAAATGAAGTCCATGTGAAGACAGACACGGAAGGATATTTTGCTTTGCTAGGAATGAGAGTCTCCTGCTCAAAATGGAAAGATACATAATACACACTTGCTTTGCTCATGCAGTTGACAGGGAGAGGAGATGATACCTCCGGAGTATAACACATCCTTGCCTGTCACATCCAGGTGAAACACTGTCCAGACCTGACTGTTAGCTATCCTGGCAGCTTAACAGCTTGCTTGGACTAGAAATGATAAGAACATGGATCACACATGATGTGGTGGGCTTAGACTATTCTGTGATTCTGTGACTATTGGCAGGAAGATGAACTGAAAGAGAATGACTCTGAATACCAAGGACCCTGTGGAGTTTGCTGGAAAATTGCCACTGTTGATGTATTATTTCTCTGCCAGATTCATAAAGAAGTTTGTGAGTACATTTTTTTAATCTTTAGTCTTATTCCCTGTTTCTCATTAGAGGTACAGCTTGTTGAAACAGCTAACTATTGGCAACTGAGCCAGAGACACTGTTGAATCTCTCAGCTTCCATTTCATTATAACCTTTACAGATTTTTGGAACTTCATAAGTTACTCTTGCAAAAAAAAAAAGTATTTGCTGACATTCCACTTCTGGTGTATCTGTGGGCAGATTTAAGTAAGAGAATGAAGCAAACTCTAAGTAGTCAGTGATTCTTTAACATGAAATTTTTTGTATGCTCACACTGAGATCTCAGTCTCCAAACATGGATTGGTTTTTATGACTAGTGAGCTAATTCACAAAATTATAATTTCATGCTTGCACCATGCGAATTTATAAGCTCATTTGTCATACTATCCATATTAACCAAATAAAAGCAAATATTTATGGAGCAACAGGTCACTTTGAATTATCTTTTTAAGTTAGTGCCCAAAAAATAATATTCTTAGTAGTCTGTCTAGAAAGTTAATTATGAGGATGATGAACATAATCAAGGATTTTGGAAGGTTATTTGTTTGGTTTGGAGGTATTTTTAAGGGTTTTGTTTAGTTCTGTTTTTATTAAAACCTATTTCTTTGTCCAAATAATACTTTCTGGAGGATATTTCTGTGGTTCATGAACTGTGGTATGATCATTGTGTTATCTGAGATTTTGTAATTAAAGCCTGTATCCATTTCCTACTAGACTTTTAAGAGAAGAATTGCCATGAAAGTCTTTCCATGGTGGACACACATCAAGTCACCCTAAGTTCACTCTCAGGATGGAGAAGGTAAAGCTGTAAAACCCAGTTGAAACTGGGACTGAAACTGTTAACAGTTACTGTCTGAATTTGGTCAGAAGGATGAGATTGTAGCCCTGAGCTCATAAAAAATCAAGAGGGGACCGTATCAGTTCCAGAAATTAGAAATTAAAAACTAAACTAACATGAAATATCCCTTTCCTGTTTTCTAGTTTCCTTCTCCTGATCCAGAATTTTGTTTGAGAGAGGATGCCATAAAAAGAATTATTCATAAAACAGAATTCAATTGCAAGAATACAGCATTTAAATAATGTAAAGCCCATTTAAGCCCCACATACACACACAAATCTTTTTAATAAAATCTGTTCTAGACCTTTACTATTACTAATTTTTGCTTCAGTGTGTCAAATACAAAAAAAGAAATTTAAAATCTCTTAATGCTACAAAAATATCCTGAGAAATAGTCCCATGTTTCTGTATTTAGTGATACATTCAATATTTTAAATCTGCTCTAAGCTACAAAAATGCCTTTCATATTGAAAACAGAACACTATCTCCCTTGCCAAAATATTTCAGAAGAGCATACAGCTGGTTCAGTCACTGTTGTAATCATAATAAATCTTTTGTTTGTGTATGAAGTCTGTAAAGGGAGTGAAAAATTATAGGAATTCTTTGGGGTAAATTGTAGGAAAATTCCCATTTCAGCAAATGCTTATTTGGCATATTTAACTAGAACAGATTTTGATGCTATTTGAGAAACACCTGCAGGACACTGACACAATATAGACAAAACCAGTGGGCAGTTTCTGTTGGTGGTCTGATCAAGTGAAAGCCTTTTAAAGTCTACTGTACTGATTGATGCTGCCTGCTGGCAAACTAGCAATCTCAGCCCTGTGGATTATGTTGGCATAGTACTATATATATGAAAAAAAAGCCTCTGCCTGATTTGTTTGAGATGGACAAAATACACAAATCAGCCATTTTTACACCATTTTTGCCAGAGTGCATTATGGAAGCCTCTGCCTTCCTAGACTTTTCAGAAAGTTTGAGTAAGTAATACCAATTACACTGACACTTGGATAAAAAGAAGGCTCTGGAATGTTGTGTGTTAGCAGCACAGCTTTGGCAGCATGGGTGGAATGAATAGGGAGCAAGCAGACAACAGAACAATAATGCTTATGATTGTATCTGATGAGTTTTGCAATACTTTTTGAAAGTAGCTGATGGATTTCTTTAACATTTTTTCAGCTATGGCAGTGTTCTGGCAGTGTGTTAAATAAATAATTCAGCAAATATTTCTTTTCTTATTCATCTTGGTGTTGCAAATTCCCTTATTTGCCTCTAAAACATCTCTGAAATGAAGAATGACAAAAAAATCCACCCAAGACTAAAAAGGAATTTTTCTGAGGGTCTAAACATGAGCAGAAATTTTGGCCAGTCATTTCACACTTGCAGACCTGAGTTCAAAATCCACTACCAGTGTTCCCAGGAGGTACCTAACTTCACGTTCCGTTGCTTTCTCTGGGTGACTAACAGAAAAAGCAATATAAGGTTGGACATTATTTTCCTCCTCTTCCCCTTTCTGGATCATTATGACTGTTCAGGCTCAGCAATATATCAGCAAGATGTGCCAAACAGAAGAAATGGTAGAAGAGATTATTCTATGCAAGACATGTTTGCTGCAATTTTTCCAGTGACATATTTAAAATTGGGTGTGAAGATAGCAATGTGATGAGAATAGGTTATAATTCAATCTAGAAGTCGTCCACTTCTGCATTATCAACCTCACTAATAATGTATCAAGTCTCTTCATGGCTCAGTTACAGATTGTTTTTTCCTTGGGGGCTATAATAGTGGCAGGGCTAAGTGAGAGGGAAAATTGAACAAGAACTTACTTATTTGAACTTGCTTATTTCAAATGTTTGGTTTTGGGTAAGCGCTAACTCTAGTGCTAAGGCAGTCATTGCTGCTGTGGGCTGGGAGGCACCTCACCCTCTGCTTTGTTTACAGAACCTCTGCAGGTCTGGCTGAAACTCAGCATTTTCACATTGCTTGTTCATATGATGGTTCTTCTGCTGGTTTTAAGGGATCAGTGGCTTTGTCTTCTGCTTGTGCTGTTTTACAGTCGACTGTGCAACGCTGATGGGACTAATGGGCTTGTTGAATTTTACTGCAAGGATGATTTCCTCTGATTGAAAGAATTAGGAAAACTGCAGGCTGAGAGATGCAACTTAATGCTGTGTATTGAAAATGCCACCCAGAGGCAATCCTAATCAGTGATTAAGAGGTATGAAAACCTAGGGGAAAAATCCATAATTTGCAAAAATTGAGAAGATTTGCTGGATTTGGTTGGGTTGAAGTTAATTTTCCTTGAAGTGGCTGGTGTGGAGCTATGTTTTGGCTTTGTGCTGAGCACGGTGATGATAACACAGAGATGTTTTAGTTACTGCTGAGCAGAGCTTACACAGAGCCAAAGCCTTTTCTGCTTCTCAGACTGCCACGCTGGCGGGGAAGCTGGGGGTGCTTGGGAGAGTGGGAGCAGACACAGCCGGGAAAGGTGACCCCAACTGACCAAAGGCATATTCCAGACCTTGTGACATCACCCCCAGGATATAAAGTGGAGGGAAGAAGAGGGAAGGGGGCATGTTGGGCATGATGACATTTGTCTTCCCAAGTGACACTTAGATGTGGTGGGCACTGCTCTCCTGGAGAAGGCTGAACTGCTGCCTGCCCATGGGAAGTGATGAATTAACTCCTTGTTTTGTTTTGTTTGCATGTGTGGCTTCTGCTTTCTCTATTAAACTGTCTTCGTCTCAACCCTTGAGTTTTCCAGCTTTTATCCTTCCAATTCTCTACCCAGTTTTGCTGGTGGGGGAGTGAATGAGTGGCTGCAAGGGGCTTGACTGCTGACAGGAGTTAAACCATGACAGGAAAAAATGTCAGGGGTCCATTTTTTGAGGCCTGATATGATCAGTCAATTCTTTCTCTTTTTCTTTTTCTTTTTTTTTTTTTTTGATCATACTGGTACCAAGCTATTTATTATACCAAGTAATCTGCAGACTAAACCTTCCCAGAGCCTTGCATTGCTAATTCCAGTAAATTGCACCCTCACTCTAAGCAATATGAATAGTGTCTAAAACTTTTAGTTACTCTTGTTCCCCTTTAACACTTCCATACCGTCATCTGACTGATACTTTTACAGGGTCCCTGCAGATACAAATCAAAGTGACAAGTGGACTGCTGATAACAAATAGCACATACGACTATGTCTTTGCAGGAAGTTCAGTGAGATAAATCAATACAAAAATAATATACTTGTTAAATGTTCCGTAAATCTCCCCCGGCTGGCTGATTCACAGTGCTTTACTTAGGTATATTCAGAATCTATTTGGTTTTAAAAATGCGCCGTTATCTTGATTTATTTAGAAGCGGAACAGAAGAAGGAAAGCCTCGGTTCGTATTCCCATCGCTTGCTGTCTGTTTCTGCGGCAGACTTGGTGGGGAAGCGATTTTCGGGCCCCGCGCAAGACAGG
>NW_005054480.1:79437-88205 GCF_000277835.1 Geospiza fortis | reverse complement strand
GCCGCCGCCGCTGGTCAGCCTCTGGGGAAAAAGCTCCCGCGGACCCGTCTCCCACCCTAGTATGGGATGGGCGAGCCCTGCGAGCGCGGTGCCTGCTCGCCAGCCGCTGGCATAAAGGAAGGAGCGGACAGGGAGTCCTGGGACACGCCGCTGGCTTTCCTGGAGAGCGCTCAGATGGACAACGGGAGCAACGTGTCCTTCCTGCAGTTCTTGAAGACCATCAACCTGGAGCGAGCCGACGGGATGCAGGGGGACAGTTCTGACGTGGTGCGGATTGTCATTTCACTGGTGTACTCCGTGGTGTGTGCCCTGGGACTGGTGGGCAACCTGCTGGTGCTCTACCTGATGAAAAGCAAGCAAGGCTGGAGGAAGTCCTCCATCAATCTCTTTGTCACCAGCCTGGCAGTGACTGACTTCCAGTTTGTGCTGACCTTGCCATTCTGGGCGGTGGAGAACGCTCTGGACTTCAACTGGCTCTTTGGCAAGGCAATGTGTAAGATCGTCTCCTATGTGACAGCAATGAACATGTATGCCAGTGTGTTCTTTCTCACTGCCATGAGTGTGGCTCGATATCGCTCTGTGGCTTCAGCCCTGAAGAATCAGCGTCGAGGAGACCCGCTAGGAGGCTGCTGCTCTGCCAAGTGGCTTTGTGCGCTCATCTGGCTGTCAGCTGTCCTGGCTTCCCTGCCCCATGCCATTTTTTCCACCACTGCCACTGTCTTTGATGATGTTCTCTGTCTTGTCAAGTTCCCAGAGGGCCGAGGCAACAATGCCCAATTCTGGCTGGGTCTGTACCACATCCAGAAGGTGCTGCTGGGCTTCCTGGTGCCGCTGGTCGTCATTAGCCTCTGCTACTTGCTCCTGGTGCGCTTCATCAGTGACAAGCACGTGGGCAGCACCTGCAGTGGCCCCAGCATCAAGCGCCGGTCCAAAGTGACTAGGTCAGTGTCCATCGTGGTGCTGTCTTTCTTCTTGTGCTGGCTGCCTAACCAAGCACTTACAACCTGGGGGATACTCATCAAACTCAACGTGGTGCACTTCAGCAACGAGTACTTTCTCTCCCAAGTGTACCTCTTCCCCATCAGCGTGTGCCTGGCACACTCCAACAGCTGCCTCAATCCCATCCTCTACTGCCTCATGCGCAGGGAGTTCCGCAAGGCACTGAAGAGCCTCCTCTGGAGGATCACCTCCCCTTCCCTCACCACCATGCGCCCTTTCACTGACACCACCAGGCCTGAGAAGGAGGAGCAGGCCCTGCATGCCGTGATGCCTGTCCAGCCTGTCCCTGCTGCTCCCCGTGCTGCAGCTGTGCAGGCAGAGGTGGCCTATTACCCGCCCGGGGTGGTGATGTACAGCAGCCGCTATGACCTGCTGCCTGCCAGCTCCATGGAGCAGCACTGCTGAGAGGGCAGGGGGCTCTGGGGGCTGGCACAGTGCCAGATGTGGCCTGGGGATATTGAATGCCTGGTCAGGACAAGGGGAGGAGGGATGAATAAAGGACGACTTCTGTGTGAGAGATGCTCTTTTGGGGTTTTGTCTGCCCTCGGAGACACTTGATGGACATTGTCTGGAAGATGCACCCTGAGCTGGAGAACAGGACGAGGAGGAGGTAGTGGCGGGATGTCTCCATGAAATGCTTTTTAGTGGTTCTGCCTGTGCTGGGGAACAAGGACTAATGAGGGTGATGGGACTCCAGCCAGGGAGGATGCAGGATGTGCAAAGCAGCACAGGGAGGTGAAGGGCTGGCTGGGGTGGACTGAGGCTGGAAGGCCTTAACCACATCCTCAAGCTGGAGTTGCAAGCAGCCCTTCCACCTTGTGTGTTTTTTCTGTGGCAGGGAGAGGGAGCTGAGCTGCTTTCTCCCTGCTGCAGGACCCTGTAAACGTCACTGCTTCCTGGGCTCCACTGAGGGCTCGGGGATCAGACAGCCTCTCTTCTATTTCAAACCTGCCCTGAGGGGGACAGCCAGCACAAGTGGGTACAAAGCTCCTGCTTGTTCAGGCTAGGTGCCTTTCCCCTCTTTTAGGGACTTGGGAAAGAGCAGGGACAAGGAACACTGTGCTCCCCTCCAGATCAGTGCAGGATCTGCTTTTCTAGCTACCCCCCATCCCCCCAGCTGCTGCCAGGGTATAAAGCAACCCTGACAGATAAGGAGAAACCCAAGGATGGAATTTGCAGCTTCATGGGATGTTCCTTTGCCTGGGTTTGGAGGGAGGGTGTGAGCCCCCTAATACTGTTCCCCAGCCTCTCTCCAGGCCACTGAGGGGAAAGGAATCCTCCCAGCCCCAGACCATGGAGATGCAAGACAGCATCTCTCCCAAGGCACTGAGGTTGCAGGCTTAATTTTTCTGCACTTCAGACTGTTCATATTTAACTTCAGGAAATCAGCACAACTGTAAATAAAAAATTTTAAAAGGAGAACAAGAAACACCCTAGCCACTTCAAATCGCTTGCTCTGGGATACTACTGGATTCACTTAAAACCAAGCACAAAGGCTTTAGTTCTGCTGAGGGTTCGCACTGACTCTTGCCAGTTTTTCAAGTGAAGTTCAGTTCAGGTCCTCTAGTCTGAGCAGCCCTAGGGCCTGCAGTGCTTATGTAGCCTAGAGAATGTCAGGGATTGGCCTTTACCAGCCTCTGTTCCACAGAAATGCCTGCGAAATAATTTGAGGCTTATCTGAATCGAACTTTTAGGGGGATGAAAAAAGTGTAATTTTAAGCTGTGAAAGTTTTTATGATGAGGCTATATATCTACTTAAAATATTTTTTTATTATGAGGAAAAAAATTTGAAACCAAAAGTTCAAAGCATTTATTTTAAATGATAGGAAGGTGCAACATTTCTGGTTTTGATTTCAGAACGCAAGTTCATTAATCCCTAGCACTGAAATAAGATGATTATATAAACACAATTTTCAAAACTGTTTTCTATTTCCAACCCCTTTTCTTGCAGTCTAACTCCAGCATCTGCCTGATTCTGCTATAAAGGCATTTATGCAGAGGATTGTGTGTCACCTCTAAGTACTGACATGGAGCAAACTTGCTATTTCTGTCCAGGGAAAGCTGCTACACCATAGTGGCAAATACACTTTTCAGACTCTGCTAGGTGTACTGTACGTGTTGGTAACTCCTGTTGTAAGATTTATTTGGTCTGAAAGCAGCCAGTTCTGCTTCTTGCAAGGAGAAATTTTTTTTTTTTTTCAAGGCAGAAAAGACTTCTCCAGCCTTGGGCATTTGCTGACGGGGAAGATACTGATTTACAAGTTGTCTGAAGAAGAGCAGCAGAAGTGAGCTGGTGGCTGATGGGCACACTTACACAGATGCAAAGACTCCGAAGAAATCAGACATATCCACAGAAGAACTTGAGCATCTTAGTGCTGTACAACTGCCTCTCTAACCTCCTAAATCCTGACTTGGTTGACCAGTGAAGTCTGTAGGTACTTAAGTTTTTTCTAGTAAAATTTTTGTGCCTAGAAACCTGTTCCAGAGCATGCCTAAATCTGCTTAATTCTGTAGCACTTATTTCTGTGCATAATGGGGATATTTCTGTTGGGACTGGCCACAGTGTATCCTGTGAGGGAGGCAACTCTGCATCCTGACATAGAAGACCCTGTGCCAGGCCACACTAAGTCAGAAGTGGCTGTGAACTCAACTCATTTCCCCCATCCCTTTGAATCTGTGCCTGGATGTGCTGTTTCTGTTCCAGCTTCAATGTATGTGCAGATTATACTCCTTCCCCCTCCCTTGTGAAATGCTAAATTAGTGGTCACAGCTATCCCCCACAGCCTGAGTGATTTGCTTCCCTTTTCCACATCCCAGGGGAGTGGCTCAATCTCTGGGCCACTTTGTGAATGTGTGCATATTCTCTGGCTTGAAACAGTTCCCTGTTGCCTGAGTTGCTCAGTGTTGCTGGATCTTAATGACAACAAAAGCCCTCAAACTCTGCTTGGCAGCACAGTGGTTAGGGTGCAATCTCCAAAGAGGAATTGTGAGAGATTTTTTTCAGCAAACACAGAATAGAAATTGGATCCAGATCTGGGTTCTAGGTCTCCCTTTCCTGAGGACAGTGGTCAACTTCCTCCCAGGTCCTGTTTCAATTAAAGTTCCAGTATGCTATCCAGGAACCTGAAGTCTTTCTAGATCTGCTGCTAAAGCAGCTTAATCTGCTAAAGGATTTGCAAAAAACTGTATTTCTGGTATGGGAGAAAGCCCTAATTTCTGTGTTGCAGGTGAAGAAAGTTGCACAGTTGTATGAGAAAAGGATACCATGAGCTCTTAATTCCAGAGTTCAGAGAGAAAGATAATCATGTTTCTGTAGCCCGGGAGAAAGTATCTAAATTAAGAACATGGGAGGAATCTCGCAGCCAGATGCTTTTCTTACTGTTTGCTTTTGAACAGCGTAATTTCTTGCTTAACTTGCTGGAAAATTTTTCCCTATCTGATGTTTAACTGTTCTTGTGCATTAAATAAACAGCTTTCCAAGCATCTGAAGTGTAACTATGAATTTCAGTAGATAGCAAGCTGCCTGAAAGACAGCCTCTGTGGTGCTCAGCATGGCAAAACTCATGTGCTTTTATGGGTGTCAATGTAGACATAATTTTGTGCCAGGAAAACAGCACAGTAAATACAACAGGTGGTGTTCAGAACAACACATAGTTAGCCCAGAGGTCCCATGTACCATTGTCAGAGGAAACCCCAGGTGTCTGATCACTAGAGACATAAAAACCTCCCATTTGGCAAATCACCCAAACATGAAAATACCTTGAGAGTGTGTAGGGACTGGACAATGAAATTAGCAGGCAGCTCTCTCACAAGCCACTGATCACCCAGTGTAAGTCATGGATCTGCTGTTTCAAAGAGGCACAATGCATCTGCACTTGGCCAAATGTTGATTTAGGACAGACCAGCAGCCCAGGCTGTGCAGGTCAGTGCATGTCCAGCACAGCAGAGAGCACTGCTCTACCAACGCATGAGCAGAGGGAAATCCTGCTTCACCTCGGCTGACAGTGTGAAATCTGTCTGTGTGCTGCATGGGCAGGCGCACCAGCCTAGGTCTTGGCAGAAGGTGCAGTTGCTCTGTTTGCATAGGGTGTGCAGCCTCAGCAGAGGATCATTCCAGCGCAACAACAACAAATCCTACTGAGTATCCCGGGGTTTCATAAGTAATGACTACAACACCCTTCAAAAACTCTGTTTCCTACAAATGTTCATGTCTTTGTTTGTAACAATCATCTTTTCATGTGCTAAAATAAACATTGTTGAAGGATACAAAGCAATACTTACAGAATTTTTGACAAGATTTTCCTGCTTGGTCTCCTTCTGTTGCAGAGTCCTGGTGGGGTGCTGGTGGAGAGGTGCACTTGGTTATAGAAGGGTAGGGACCTGAAGGTGCAGGCTGACATCTAGTGACAAACTGAGGGAACCTTTAAAGACCAGATATTTTCATTAAGCAAAGACTTTGATTCTTTAGGGACGTTTAAGTATCTCAGCCCCTTAAATAATTAACCAAGGTCTTAATGTAATAACAACCTCCAATTGCATTTCCAGGTTTCCCTTTGAAATGCTTCCTCCCTGGAAATACTGTTTCACTTTCTCAGTGAGTTATTTTGGCACTCACTTTAAAGTCCAGTCCCCTTCATTCCCGTTCACGACTGTCTGCTCTAAAATTGATTATTCAATTGAGAGTGTGCACAGAAGCTCTGATCTCATTTGTATCCCTGAGCTGGAGCAGGAGCAGATATGGGTGTGGTGCAGCGCAAGAATGTTAGATTGAGAGCTTGGAACTTTTTAGTGAGGGTTTTTCCCTCAAAAGAGAATTCCTATTTTTCCATTTTAAGGGAGTTACTGAACATGTCTTTTTATCATGATGAGAGCGGTTAAAAGAATCACTTCTAGGTACAATCCCAGTAGCAGTCAGTGCCATGAGTAGCCAGTTATCTCATTCCCGTGCTAAAGTGTAGCTGATAATACTCATCAGCAGATTTCCCTATGTCTGTCCTTCCCAAAATCTCAGAATCTTTCCCAAAATCTTAACTATAAAATATAGACTCACAGGATGGCTGAAAAAATTGGGCCAAAAGTTCAGCTGCAGGCAGAAGCAGTTTCTTCAGTTAACATTTTTTTTGAAACATTGGCTTCCTGATTGGAAAGGACTCATTACTATTCAGTGTGGAAAATCACAAAATAAAGGTATCTTACTCAGATACTAGCTCTCTCCCTTACTCATCCATTTCTTGGGATAATGAGATACTGTTTCTCCAAGGACTTGTGTTTTTCCTTCAGATCAGCTGAATGAGTATGGTCAGTTGTACAATGGCCAAATTACCTGTTTAACACTGACTTCTAAAATCACTTCTCAATGAACCCTCCCACTTTTGCTCAGCTGAACCTCACACTGGATAAAACTGGAATCTTGTGGAAAATTACTTGTGTCTGTATTTGTGAAGAAGTCTGATCAGCACACTGACATCAGGTGGGTGATTCCCACACCAGGGGGTTATGCCACCATTCAAAGGGTCCTTAATGGGCTGAAGAAATGTTGTGACAGGAACCTCAGGCATCTGCACTAAGGGGATAACAAAGTCCTACACTCTCTGCACCAGCAAGGGCTGAAGCCCAGTTCACTGGAAAGCTGAGAAGGAGCTGGGGACAAGGTGGGCATGAGCCAGCAATGGGCCTGTGCAGCACAGCCCAGCAGCATCCTGGGCTCCACTGGGCAGGACACTGCCTGCAGGCCAGGGAGGGGCTCCTTCCCCTCTGCACAGCCTGGTGAGACACATCTGGGATGCTGTGCCCAGTCCTGGGCAGGTTACCCAGTTCTGGAGTATTTACCAGGGAGGCTGCAGTATGATGGAGGGCTTGGAGCATTTGCCGTGTGAAGGGAGGCTAAGCTAGAGGTGTTCAGCCTGGACCTCAGAAGGCTTTACCAGTGTGTGTAAATATCTGATGTGGGTGGGGATTAAAGATGAAATCAGACTCTTCTCAGTATTGTCCAGGGAATGGACAAGAGGGAATAGGCCTTTCAATTCCATCATTGAAATGTAAGAAGAAAAAAAAAACCTTTCAAATGGTGTGGTCAAGCACTGGAACAGGTTGCCTGGAGAGTTTCCAACTTTAGAGATGCTCAGAATGTGACTTAATGCTGATTATACTTCTTTAGCAACCCTGTGCTGAGCAGAGGCAACCCCAACTATTCTGTGCTTTTGTGTGATTTTCTGATAGAAAATAGATTGCTCTGGATGTGTCTTTGTTCCAATACAGTGGAATTAGCATTAGTGTCCGTCTTGCTTGATGTTTATTCTGAAAAACCTCTACAAATTTTATGCCCTCAAATCATCTACTACTGTGTATTTCAAATCACCTATTCAATGAGTTTTAAAAGTGTTTTAATTGCTTTTAATTTCTGCTGAAATGGTGGAGGGAGTTTAGAGGAAATGTAGTCTTCCTCTTGCCCATCAAAACTCACTTTCTTCTGAAATCCAGTCCCTTGTTCATAGGCCAATCCAGTGATGGATACAGAGGTATAGAGAGTGAACCATGAGGTCCTGAAGGTAAAAGACATCCTACAGCTGTAGTAAATAACTGCTCGGTTTGTAGAGTGGATCGTAATAGGGAAAAGAAGAATCTGGTTTAAATTTCAGATCTCATTTTTAGAGATGTAAACTGAAATATCGAATTCTGAGCATGCTTGGTATAAACTAATTCCAAGGAAAATACTCCAAAATGGAAAATTCCTATCCAGAAAAGAACATCACCCTTTGATAAGCTGCCATCTTTTTCACAGAGAGAATCATTGGAACAGAGAGAATGATAGTTCCAAAAGCTGTTCTCTCTCACAGAGAGAATCATAGTTCCAAAAGCTGTTTTATTGCCATGTTTTGCAGTGTTATGGTAATCTAACAATGCAACAATATTTGGGAAATATTTCTTAAAGGCCTTCTTATTGGGATTGGGGTGTTTTGTTGGAACTGCAGCAGTTATTAAAGAAAGAAGTGCCTCTGTGGAAACTGAATAACTTGCAAGTTGCATTGCAGGCTAACATATATTTTTTTTTTTTAATCAGATCTGAATGTTGGAAAAACCCCAAATAATCTGAGATACATTTGCATTTAAGTAGTGATCTGCCAGCCATGCAACTCCAGTGTAAAGCTCCCAGACTTCAGCAAAAGGCATCTCTGTCAGAAACATTTCCCTTCCCTCTTGTCACTCCTTAGACTCCACAAATCTGCCGTTTGTCGCATTTCCTTCTCACTGTCTAAGGAGCAGAGGGGCCTTGAAAACAGAGGTATCCAAGACTCTGATGCTGCCTCCCTCTGTGTTGCCCCCATGTCCCCCCACCTCCTGATGCACTTTAGCTGAGCCAATGCCACAAAAACTCCTCTGCCAAACAAGCGGGGAAAGGCTGCACTGCAGGACTGCCTCTTGGCTTCAGCACTGAAGGCTTCCAAGGCCAGATCCTGCCATGAGTTTGATGCTAAACGTGTCCATGGGGGGCTCCCACCACCACATGTCCGTAGGGCAGTGCCTGCAGTGCATCAGGTAAGCGGGCTACAGCTGGGAACGAGCAGCTTTCCTTGGCTGTTTAAACATAAAAAAGAAGAGAGAACTGGACGGCAGCAGTGCCCCGAGGTGAGGAACCCGTGGAGGGGACAGCGGAGGGCAGCGGAGGGCAGGGAAGGGGACAGCAGAGGGGACAGCGGTGGGCAGGGCTGGGCAGGGCTGGGCAGAGCTGGGCAGGGCTGGGCACGGCTGGGCAGGGATGGGCAGGGCTG
>NW_005054480.1:58083-79109 GCF_000277835.1 Geospiza fortis | reverse complement strand
AGGAATGGGGCTGGGAATGAGCCTCGGGAATGAGCCTCCCCAAAAGCTCCCCGTGCTCCGGAACCTCACACCACGGGAAACAGAGGGCTTGCTCATCTCAGTCTGCTGCGCAATCCAGTGTTCCATTGTTCTCAAAGTAAAGAAATTCTTCATGTTCGGGTGGAACTTCCCATGCCTCAGTTCCTGCTCATTTTCTCTTGTCCTTTTGCTCAGTACCACCGAGCAGAGCCTGGTCCCTGCTCTGACCCCTCCGTGCAGACACTGACAGACATTAAGGAGGTCCCCTCACATTCATCTCTTTAGAGGGTGAACATGCCCAGCCCTCTCAGCCTTTCCTCATAAGAGAGATGCTCCAGTCCCTTGATCACCTTTGTAGCTCTCTGCTGGACCCACTCCAGGAGCTCCATGGGATTTTACTGAGGAGCCCAGAACTGGGCACAGCTCTCCAGACGAGGCCTCACCTGGGCTGAGCAGAGGGGCAGCATCTCCTCCCTTGGCCTGCTGCCAATGCTCTTCCCAGTGCACCCCAGGACACCTTTGGCCCTCCCGGCCTCAAGGGCACTGCTGGCTCATGGACAGCTTGTTGTCCACCAGGAGCCCCAGGTCCCTGTCCTTCTGTTTTCCAGCAGGTTGGGCCCAGCCTGTACCAGTGCCAGAGGTTGTTCCTCCCCAGGTGCCGGACACTGCGCTTGCCCTTGTTGAACTTCAGACAATTCCTCTCTGCCCATCTCTCCAGCCTGTCCAGGTCCCTCTGAAGGGCTGCAGAGCCCTCTGGGGTGTCGGCCACTCCTCAGCTTTGTGTCACCAGTGAACACCCTGAGGAGGCCTCTGCCCCTTCCAAGGATTGAGGTGAGACTGACTGGTTCCAGTTCCCTGTGTGCTCTTTCTTTCTTGCTTGTTTTGAAGACTGGGTGACATTTGCTTTCTTCCAGCCCTCAGGCATCTCTCCTGATCTCCATGACCTTTCAAAGATGATCATGAGCCCCCTGGCTATGATGTCTGCCAGCTCCCTCAGCATTTGTGGATGCATCACAACAGGGCCCATAAAATTACAAATCACTTTTCACAGTTCAGTCTTGAACAAGTGACCCTGAACATTTTCCTCTTAAATTAACAAGATGGAGCAGCTAGAGAATGGAAATGAATGCTGGAAACTTAGAGGGGAAGATTTTGTTTTATGGCTCATTTTTTATAGCTTTGTCATGCCAAAAACATTTACAGACATTTTACAGCAGATACTTCCACCCAATCCTTCTACAGTTCAAAGATATCAAATGTCACCATTGCCACATTCACTTGCACCATCTTTTGACATGCTGCAGGGACTGGTAGTGATTCATAGGCACCAATGTGAAAGCTGTGAGTTCTCCCAAGGCGAAGACATTTATGATTCATGCTGGCTTGTGTAGCCTTTCTGGAAAAAAATGTTTATCTTCCACAAGCCACCTGAGTTGCTTGTTTACAAGCAAGTCAAAGAAACTTAATGAGAACACTATGAAACACAGAATGAACACTGAGAAAAAAAAAATCAGAATACTTGTGACATTACTAGGACTTCAAGTCCTCTAAAGAAGAGTCCCGAAGTTCCTTTAAGGATTTGCTTGCGTCACATGCCTGCTTGTTAAAGGGGAGTGAGTGGCAGATGTTGGTAAGAGAAAGAAAAAGGGAAGTGTCATGAAGATAAGGTGACAGACTTGTCTCCTGCCTTGCTCTGCTCAGCCATGACTATTTCTGTGAGAGTGGGAGGGAGGAGGGTTGATTATCACAGGACAGCTCATCTTTGAGAGGGTTCAGAGGAGGGATACGAGGATGATTGAGGGACTGGAGCATCCCTTTCATGAGGAAAGGCTGAGAGAGCTGGGCTTGTTCAGCCTCCAGAAGAGGTGACTGAGGGGGTGTAGAGTCTCCTTCACTGGAGACATTCAAGAACCCTCTGGACACAATCCTGTGCCGTGTGCTCTGGGATGGCCCTGCTGGAGCAGGGAGGCAGGACCAGATGACCCACTGTGTTCCCTTTCCACCTGACCTATCCTCTGATTCTCTGTGGTTTGTCTAAGTGTATCATTTACATAAACATGATACAGAAAGGATCTTTATTTATTTGATTTTATGTATATGGAAATAAAACCAGATGAGAAAGATCAGGCACAGGGTACTTGTAACTTTATACTCACACCACTCCTATAAAGTTGATGTTAAGTACAGTAAATAATCATACTGATCATGGCTCAAGTCCAGAACTGGTGTAAAAGCACAGAAGAGGTGGAACTTCTTAAATTAATAGCATTACAGTACAATCCTTCAAAACCTTCAACATTTTTAATATTTTAGCATTTCTTTTGCTGAAATAAATATTTTATCCCCTTTCATGTATTAGTAATATATTATATTAGTAACATACATTAGTAACATTTCTATTGCTAAAAGAAATACTTATTTTATCCAGTTTTATGAGTTAGTAAGATTTTATATTGTTTTCAATAACACTTGAGATACATTTTCAACTTCAGAATGAGCACCATGATTATTTTTGTTTTTGTTTAGACACTGTTTTCCAAATTGTATATACTTTTTTGTCAGTTTGCCATTTCAAATGAAGACTCATGAAGATACTGTCTTGAAGTCCTGGGAACAATACAGGATGTTTTTATGGAGATTTCCAGAGAAAAGACGACTTTAATGTTTCTGTCGTCTGTAGCCGACAGTGGATTTTAAAGGGAAAGATCATGAGGTCATGAGGAATGATAATATGAATTCCTGAAACAATTTTCTCTGAATAAATCTGTAAATAAAAGCACTGATATAAATGATCTGTATATATTCTCACTTCTCTCTGCAGGTTTAGAACCCTTCTTACACTGCCACAGATCTGTGGTTCCTTTGTGGGCCTGAATCAGTCTTCTTTGTGTAACATCTTCTTTGTGTAACAGAGCAGGGATAACATTGACCATTTAAATGTTAATGTTCTAATGGTATTAAACCTCAAAGAAAATATTGACAAAGACATGGTAAACATTGCAAAATTTCTTTTGCAGCCTCACAGTGGAATCAGAGCTTTATGACCTCAGCTCCTAGTGCACAAGTTTACATGATGCAGTCCTGTGAAACCAGATCACTTCCTCCTTTATCTGTTTTTATGGCTCCATAGATGCCTCGCTCTTCCCTTGAAAATTCATCCTCCCAGGAGATACGGAGTTAATGGAAGTTAGTGACTTAATGATGGCATAAAGATAATTGGGAAGACAACAATCTTTCATTTTCTGTCTTCCTCCTGTTTGTGCCTGTTGAGGCCCTTGTGCTGCAGCTGTCTCTGCACCTACAAACTGTTTCAAACGCAGTTCAGGAGCTCTGTCTTCTCAGTCTTTCTCTTTCACGGGTGTGAAATGAAGAGCCACAAAACAAAAGAAACCATGAAATGTGGCTTCTTCAAAAGGCAGGAAGGATGCCGATGCTGTGGTGAGGTTTGCCATGCAAAAGCCCCTTTTGGGCCCTCAGTGGAGACAGTCAGCATCAAGAAAAGCTATCTGAGGCTCCCACAGGCTTGTTGAAACTAGTAAGAATTTACCTAGGGGAAAATTGGTTTTCCTGAGAATATGTGACTCACTCTACTCTTGAAAACATAGAGAAAGGATGAAGCTGATGCATCTCTGCAGAGGCACTTGATGCTGCAATGTAACCATTTATTTTTGGTGTTGTCAGTTCATGTCTTGCAGAGCTTCTAAGAGCTGATAAGCTCAACACTGCATTTCTCTGAACAGTGTTGATGATACATGTGCAACAAAAACAACCATAGACACCATACTTGCCCATAGTCTCTCAATGTTCATTAACAATATTGCATTAGCAGATGGCTTCAGGTGACTTAACATAGTGGATGGATGTGACAGTTTTCAGGACAGAGGGAGCACAGCATAAATACAGTATATTGCTTTCACAAATAGGTTTTCAAAACTCTGGCAATATTATAAAAATAAGAAAGAAGCTTCATGTGCAATAAAATACAAATAACTGGGCCTTTGTAATTACTGTACAGTAATTCCTGATAGTGCTTTGCAGAACTGAATTCCTCTACAATATTCTGTAGAGAGCAAATGCAATTTCAGGCAAAGCATGAAGGACAACAGAGAAAAGAGAGATGCTACTTTAAGATAAATGCTGTCATATCCAATGTCAAGATTTATGTAGTCAACCAGCCACCAAATTCTTCCATTGGCCAAGTTTATTTTTTCAATTACAGCATCAAAACTGAGAGGCCACTTTTTAAAGAAGGCAGAATTGGCAGCTGTTTCCCACAGACAGATTTTTAGGTACCTACACATGGATTTGCAAAGCAGCTTTAGGCAGACTTTCCTGACAAGCTCAGTCAGTACTTTCACTTCATTCATACAGAAGCAGTAGGATTCAGTACAGAATAATTACTTTACAGTAATGCTTTTAAACAATAGGCTTCAATCTTTTTTATATTCCAGTAATTTTTCACACTCAAATCTGCTTTTGACAGTAGCTGGTAATTAACTGATCCCATTTAGCAATGCCACTAATGATAACAGAACTGCACCCTGCATGGCCTCTGACACCTGTTTGAATCTCCTGCAGCTTTTGACTACTGGAGGGAACAGCCCCCAGCTTAGGACGCTTGAAGAACAAGATAAATAAAAACTTTCTTCTAACTCTGTCCTTTTATATTACTTCAATTTATCACATTCTTCATCCATTAACTTTCACAAATTGGTAATGAGGAGTTCCATAATGACTCCTGGTGTAGAGCATCAAGATACTGTGGCCACACGCACCATCATCACGTGCCACAGCATGTGAACACACTGTGGGGGAGTGTGTGTGTGTGTGTGTGTGTGTGTCCGAGGCATAAGGCAGCCAGTTCTATCAAGTCTCCATTTCATAAAGCTCTGGAATTGCAACTGATCCAAGGAGGTAAGAGAGGATGACGTGTCAGCAGTGTCAGCACAGCAACAGCGCCAGTGCTACTGACCCAGACAGAAAACGCTCCCCTGGGGAGATCCCTTCCGACGGCTCCTTGCAGCCCTAGTCCACGTAGCGAATGCAGAAGGCCACAAAGCAGCAGCCAGCCAGTGCCACTGTGGATGCCGAAATGATGGTGACGGCGCTGCCGGCCACGCTCACCAGGAGCCCCAGGCCCACACCCAGAATGATCTGGGCCAGCTGCACCATGCAGGTCAGGGCGGCACAGTCGATGCCCTTCCCTCGCCCGTGCTCCCCTTCTTGCTCCCCTTCCTGCAGCTTCTGGCTCTGCAAAGAAGCACAGAACAAGCTCCAGAAACGGGGCAGTGTCAGCAGCACGCAGCTCTTGGCCGAGGCATTGTCACAGCCCCGAGGCAGCAGGCAGGTCAATAGCTCCCTGCTCCCCTTCTTACACCACAGAGATTTTAAGTAACAGGAATTTTCCAAGCTTCCACCAATTTTTTCTCATCTGCAGTTTTCCCCTCTGTCTCTTCTCTTAAGGAAGTAATTGAAAATTGACAAAAAAACCCCCTATACATTATTTTCAAGTTCAGGTCAACTTGAGCTCTTTCAAACTGACATTAAACAGTACAGGTCATCCTGTCATGAATAATTTGGCTCTGACTCATGGCTGAAGGAGCCATACTATCATATTATCAAAGAATCATCACAGAATCACAGAATGGTTTGTATTGGAAGGAACTTGAAAAATCATCTTGTTCCAGTGCTCTTCTTGTGAGCAGGGACTCTTTCCAGGGTGCTCAAAGGTTCATCCAACCTGGCCTTAAACACCTCCAGGGATGGGGCATCCAAAACTTCTCTGGACAAACTGGTCCAGTGCCTCACCACCTGCACAGTAAATAATTTTTCCTGATATCTAACCTAAATTTACGCTCTCTAAGTTTGAAGCCATTCCTGATTGTCCTACCACTATGTGTCCTTGTGAAAAGTCCCTCTCCATCTTGCAAACTCCCTTCAAATACTGGAAATCCACAATTGTGCCAGTCTGAAGCCTTCTCTTCTCCAGGCTGAACAATCTCAATTCACTCAGCTGTTCCTCACAGGAGAGGTGCTCCAGTCCTGTGACCATTTTTGTGTCTCTGCTCTGGGCTGACTCCAGCAGGTCCCTGTCCCTCCTGTGCTGGGAGCCCAGGGCTGGGTGCAGTGCTCCAGGTGGGTCTCAGCAGAGCAGAGCAGAGGGGCAGAATCCCCTCCCTGCCCTGCTGCCCACGGGGCTCTGGATGCAGCCCAGGACACGTTTGGCTCTCTGGGCTGTGAGTGCCATGGCTGGGCCATGTGCAGCCTCTCACCCACAGCACCCCCAAGCCCTTCTGGGCAGGGCTGCTCTGGGGCTGGTCATGCCCAGCCTGTGCTGCTCTGGGGCTGTTCATGCCAGCCTGTGCTGGTAGCAGCCCAGTTGCAGCACCAGCACTTGGCCTTCTTAAACCTTTTGAGATTTCCCTGGGCCACTCCTCGAGCTTGTCTGGGTCCCTCTGGATGGCATCCTGTCCTTCAGGTGTGCAATCTTTTCATCAATGTCGTTAAAGAATATACTGAATCACACTGGTCCCAGTGCAGATCCTTGAGGACACCACTTGTCTCTGATGTCCATTTGGATTCTGAGTCATCGACCACAACCCTCTGGATGTGACCAACCACTTTCTTATCCATCTAAGGGTCCACTCATCAAATCCATCTTTTTGCTTTACAGGGCAGGATGTCGTGAGAAACCACATCCAAAGGCTTTACAGCAGTGCTGATGTGTCCCACACACATATAGGCAGGAACCTGAAGTTGTGGCTCAAAGCACATAAAGAAAATCAGTACTAAAATACAAATGTAATACTTTTATTGCCAGGATGAAACCAACCTGAAAGCAAACATCCAAACTAGTATTCTTCTACACTGCTGAGGACCACTTTAATTACTAATCTGTGTATCTGCTATGATATAAATAGCAGAACAAAAGCCTTCATTTATTATGTACAAGTGTCTTGCATATTAGCACCCTGTGAGGCTGGTGGGTCACTGGAACAGGTTAACTAGAGGGAACTGCTCAAACCAGAACTGGGGCTTTAGGTTGCCCTCCTTGAAAAGGATCTACATGATCTCTGGGAGTCCCTTCCTCCACAAAGAAATTACGCTGTTTAACTGGGAAATTATGTTATAATTGACTTATTTATTTTCTTCCTACACAGGCTGTTAAATGGGGGAGATTGTATTCCAACAACAAGAAGTTCCCACACTGCAGGCCGGCGGCAGGCACTGTGGTGTTCTGGTATCCAAATTCTCTTAGCCATTAACATGCTTTTTGCTTTTTGCAAACCCTATTACCTTGCCTTTGAGCTACACAAAGCTCACAAGTACTGGAGACAAACAGTCTCTTCCTAATCCAGTAGAAAAAAAATTGAATTTGGATCCTAGGGAACAGCAGCACAGAACATGAGCTGAAATGGCAGCATTATAAAACACAGCACACGATTTTGGTAGAATGCATAGTGGGGGAAGACGTCTGCTCCTTGTTCTGAAATGATAAAGCCCCAATTTTAGACACTTTGAAAAATAAATTGTATTTATTTTGCTTGGCTGTTCCCAGTGTTCCTATGTGGCAGTAGTTCTGACCACAAATACATGAACTGTAAATGAATGCACTCTTGTGCTTGACGTTTATGGGGGGTTTTTTTCCTGTCTGGTACATTATAGAAGATTTGAGCTAAACCTCAACCCATTAATATAAAATCTAACAGAGAATTATATATCATTTAACATCTGTCATAGCAGACACCATACATCAAACAAGAAACAACTGGTTGTCTTTTAAGTAACACATTAATATATTGGCCTATTAACTGTAAAGTTCATGCACACTTTAGCTTATTTTATTTCACTTCTGTCTTGAAACAGATAAAAATTTTGCATTTACTCCTCCTCTCTGAGTTGGCTGACCTGAGGTAAGAATTGAGATTTCACCCTAACCTGGGCTCATTCGCAGTCTTTTGTTTTGTATTTATAACACATCATTCCCTGTTGGAAGGAGCAAAGAAATTAACCAAAAAATTATTAATCATATATATGAAATATTTAATCATTTTGAGACCTCCTCCTAGCATTCAGTAGAATAATTAAAGAGTTCATTTGTGTTCATCATTCAGAAGGTGCTGGTGAAAGCTGTACAAAACAGTAGGAAGTGTTATCTAGCACTTGATCTAGCCCTCTGCTGCTTAAAACTATGTTTTATGTGGTTTTCCAATGGTTCAACATTGCCTTCATTAATTTCTTCAGATGTTCCAAGATATACTGCAAACTTTTCCTAATTTCTTCCAACTCTCCTTAATCTTTCTTGTTTCCAGCTGTTTGACTAACTTAAGAGACTTGAGAGGACTTTTCCATTAAAGAACTCAACACTTTACAATACATGAGGATCGTGCTGTGCCCAGTAACATGACACAAGGGGTTCAAGTTTTTCCAGATTTTCCGTGGAAACAGGATTTAAAGCCATGGAGGATGAAAACCCAACCACAGACATTTAGAAAAATAATGAGAATGTGGTATATGATTTAATACTGAACTATGTAATGCTGTTTCTACTTGAATGGCATTTGTTTATTAGCTAAGAGCTTTTGTAACACTTTGCAGTTAACTAAAAATTCTGACAGCCTTTACAGGCTTGTTATTAACCTCAGGCCCTCAGAAGTCCTCTGCTAAGGTGGCTGGAAGGAAGGATATAAGGAAGGTAGGACTTGAAGACAACACAAGGGGAGCACCCTGCTTATGCCTGAACATGTTCTGTGATTGGCTTTGTTTCAGATGTGATGATAAATAATTATTTGTTTCATGGAAGGCCTGTTTGGAGAGTTTGGAGCTGGGATATTAGCTCTCTCTGTCAGAAACTTCCCATTCCTATGTGTCATTATTAATAGTTCAAAATTAAAATTAAATCTGCTCCTTTCTATCCAGTTTACCCCCAAAACAGGTTGAACAGACACAGACAGATATAAAATTAATGCTTCTTGGGACATTGCACTCACCTCCTCCTCCCTGTGGTACTCTGCAATGAGGTGGAATGGCACTGTGTAAAGTGTGCTGGACATGACTCCAAAGAGTGAACAAAGAGCCAGAGTGGAATAGACATTGGGAAACAAGCCAATTAATCCAGTACCCAGTCCAAAAAGTAGGTATCCCATGAAATAAAGTCCCTTTAATCCTATGTATGGCAGAAGGACTTTCTGCAAGTCTGTGAAAAGAAAGTGAAAATGCTGATACGATTAAAAGAAATAGGTCACATTTTATCAGGAAGTTTCTTTTAAGGAAAAAAAAAAAACGTTTTATTTTGTAAAATGCAATGAAGAAGATAATCTTAAGGATTTTGGAAGTTACCTCAAATTATTGTAGGTATAAACTTGCCAAAGAATACTTGCTCACACCACCCAGAGCTCAACCTGCAGCTTGCACTGCAGCTGCACCCAGAGATACTTGTGCGGAATAGAAGTTCATCCACAGAAGGACTACACAGAAATGCCTGCATTTAAGCTCCAAAGGTGAAAACATTTCCCTCAAGCCTCTTTTAGATGCTCAAATCAACCCCCAAAAAGCTACTTATTTGAGATTTCAGATAATGGGATTTTTAATTCTTGGGAAGAGTTACGGTGAAATCTACCTGGGGAGCTGTGCTAGCATGTTTACATATAATTTTGGAGAGCAAGACTGAAGCTTCTGGCAAGACCTTCTGCACAGGGAATGCAAATGGGGAGAGGTCACCTTTGAGAGCCCACAGCTACAGCATTGCTAGGTGAAAGAGCACTTAAGAATTTAGTGTGGCATTTATTTTCAGAATGATTTTCAGTGTTCAGGGTCAGTTCATGTGCAGAACAATATCCTAATTCCAAAGTCACCCCTCATCATGTGGTCAGGAACTCTTGGTGCTAAGATATGAGTTTCTAACAATGCTGAGAATGTAACATTCCTTAAAACTTTAATGTAGGACAAATTCCAGGGAATTTGGCATCCCCTTATGGTTTTTGGCAAACATCAAACACAGTGTTGGAGTTTATTCATGGGTACTTACACGAATAGACTGATGAAGAAATTGCATTGATGCACAGCCCCCAGCATCCCATCTCTACCCCTGCTTTGTAGGTCAGGTAATGTGTGGAGTTGTGAGGTGCATAGGGATTCCCGTGGTACACAACCTGAAAGACACCACAAAAGTCACAGAAGGCAGGAATGGCACCATGTAGGGAATGCCTCCTTCTCATGGGCACAGGCCCCATCCCTGGTAAGGAGCACCCAAGAGATCTGTTGAGCAGTGTCCTAACCACCCATTTGTAATTCTCCAGGTTTCACACTCTCATCTCCTGGACTGTCACATCCCAGGCTCCACCTCATTTCTTACCCTCTGCCTTTTCCTGGACTGTCTATTGTACAGATTTTTAAACCTGCTTATTTGCTCTTCTATCCTTTGGGTGTCTCACTTCCAACTAACTTTCTCTCTTCTCTCAGTCGTCTTGCCTTAGTGTTTTATTTACAATTTTTTTTCTCTTTCAGATTTTCCTCAACACACTCATTTTTCCACACAGTTATTCTTGTATTCAGTTACTTTTCTAGACAAGCAAAACTTTTTTCTTTCAGTTGTTCATCTACGCTGCAGGGAAAAAACCCCTCCCACTTGCCTTGCCTGAAAAGACAAAAAAGGCAAGGAAATGGGAATACTGTGTGGAAACCACGGAAGAGTAGGGAGTGGCAGTGAGAGATTTGTGCCAGGACCATACTAGTGCTCTGGAAGGAAGGAGGCAGACACAGCCATACAGGCAAGAATCACTGTCGAGGACATACAGTCCCTGGGAATGGCACGGAAAAGGCACCAGGGGGTGTTGTGAAGGCAAACAGCTGCTGAGAAAAGGGATTCAGGACAGACAAATGCAGGAAGATAAAACTTTCTGCTACCAAGTAGCTCCCTGTGTGCACAGAGCGGCATGGCCTGAGGCCAGGGAGGCTGCAGTGCAGGTGAGCGGCTTTGTGGGGATGCTGCACACACACCAGGACAAGCCCAGCTGCACCCAAGCACTGTTCCAGCCAGAAAACCTGCCCAGCTGGGAGCAGCTCTGAAACCAAACCAGAAAATTGATGTGTTTGGACCAGCTCTGAGAGCTTCACTTGGAATATTTAGACAGAAATAGCCTTACAAATACTAAAGGTTTTCCCCAGTGATTTCCCCAGACAGACTTGGAACAAGGGCCTGACCTTAATTAGCTGGTTTACAAAACTATTGTTGAGCCATGCAGATATAAATGGCTCTGACACCAGTGTCATTTCCTCAGGATAGTAACACCATTTCACTTCTTTTGGATGGAGGAGGAGATGCTACAAGGAAGGAGTAGTGAGAGTATTTTATGCTTTACCTGTCCCATGAAATCCGTGAAGAAAAGCATGTTGGACAGGAAAGCCATCCATCCAAAGAGGTGGCTCACACACAGGCAGCGATAGTGGGATGGCATGCTTAAAAGTGTCTTCAAGAGGGATTTAAGGGTCATCTGCCTCTTTTCCTAAAAGCAAATAGCCAAGAATAATACAGTGTTATTGTCCTGAATGCTAATTAAATAGCTGACAGCAAATGAAGGAGGCCTTAGTAGTACCTTTTCATTGCTAAACTTCCAAAGTCTTTTATTTTTTGCTAGGAAGGGTTGCTTGCATACTGAGTTTTGTTCAGTTTATAAAATTCACAGGAACTATAGAAGAGATGGAGTATACCAGCGGGAATGTAACATTTTTTTTCCTTTTATTATCAATAGGACAATTATTTACATTTAGAATAACAGGGAAATTTTCTGTCAAAGCAGACTCAGAGAGTAAAAAAAAAAAAACAAACCAATGAACCAACAACAGAAACAACCAGGAACAAAATTTATTTCTTTATAGAGACCATCAGCTTTACACTGAAAATTTAAAGCTTCTGCAGAAGAAAGTTGTGCTCAAAATACTTCCTGAAAATTAAAATGTGTCAGATTTCTGAGACCTTTTATTCCCTTTCCATTCTATGTGCTAAATTCCCTAGGAAACTTCCTTTTCTAGGGAAATTTATACCTCTTCAAGCATATAATGAGCTTTCCACTATGCTCTGTCCTTGAAGCAGGGTGAAGCTGTGGTTCCCCATGGTAGCACACAGAGACTGTGAGCTCCAGGATCTGAACACCTCATACCAAGGGAGAAATAACTCGTTTTGTAATCAGAACTTAATTGGTGCTGGTTAACAAATCTCACTGATGAGGAAAATCAAATTTTCTCACTGCCTTTAATGCCCCCTGTAATCTCCCTCCTTGTCTAAGCCCTGTGCCCCAAAACTCTCAGTTTCTTCTCCAGTCGCATTCATCAGATCATTTGTATTACTATTTTTTTTAAACTACTGTAGGTGTGCTAGCTATCAGGTATTTTTACACATAATTCTTCCTGTATTAAAGCTCCTGCATGGTTCACTGCTTTTAAAGAGAAAAAAAAAGATACTATTTTAACTGTGTATGATGGAAAACTTAAAATTTTCTCTGAAGATATTTTAAAACAGCAGTGTTGGGAGAGATGGTAAGGGAAGATGTATGTTATGAAATGTGGAAGAACTGCAAAAGTTATGCTAATTTACTCAAAATTCCTGGACTGGATCTTGTCTTCAATTTGCTGTAAAATGTCATTTTTTCCTTTATTTCTTCAGTCTTGTATTTACTTTTCACAAATCTCCTTTCCTTTGAACTAGGCTATGCTGCGAGCTACTCTATGAATAATCACCACATATAAAGTTGGAAAATACTTTGCTTCAGTGTGAGGTTTTTAATCCTCATAGGAATGCCAAAATTCAAGTTGCTGACTTCCACCTTGGACTGTATATTGTCCAAATCCCTTGGAATTTGGCATCACTGTCTTTTTTTAAACAGGGTGAGCTTTATATTCTTCTACAATTATAAAAAGAAAACAAAAGAATTCCAGATTGACTCATTAGTGTTATTGCAAGGATAATTACTATCGTTTGGCTTGGCTTTATTTAGTTTGCAATTCTTTCACCCTGCTTTTTAAAATAGCCTTTCCAATCAAAGTTTTAAGATAAGGTCATGGAATTACAAAGGACACTGCAGTGATTACAAACAGTAATTGACAGCTAGATAGAAATGTTTTCTTTCTATTTAGATATTCCAGAAAGTGGAAATGGAAACCAAAAATCTTTAATGCATACATTCGAAACATACCAGCACACAAACTGCATGCTAATTTAAATAATGTGCTGAAGTTTGAGGCTCTGTTTAAACTCCTTCTCCTTCAAAAGCTCAGAATACCACATAATCTCTACAAAATCACTACAACTCAGGGCATAAGATGATAAGAATACAGAGGAAGCAATATGACTCGGGTTTTATGGCAGTGGACCCTGAATAATTTGGCACCATTCAAAAGAATATAAGGCTAATTGCTTTGGGTGTCTGTTCATACTCTAACAGGTCAAATCTCATTAATAATCACGTTAGCTATTAGCATGTGAGAACATAGGCCTTAATTTAGAAGAAGTATAGCCATGGTGCCTGCAATTAAAGAAAGAGACAGAAAAACAGGAAGCCAAACCATTTCTTCAAGGAAGTGATTATGGTAATGAATGGACTCAGCAAACATGTGCCACAGGAGACAGGTCATTAAAGCAGTGAGTGTCTAGAATTCATGCACACAAAGAAAGGCACATCAAAGAAACATGAGACTGATCAAAGCACTGGGGAACTCCAAGAGGCTGCCCAGCCTAGGCAGAGAGGAGGGCAATGGCACAGGCTCGCCACCACAGCTTCACCTCCGGTGTCAGACACGGAACTCCACATTTCTCATGTCACTGACTCCAGGGAATTATTTCTTCCCAAGGCAGAGGCTACCCTAAACCAAAATCTGCTCCCCCCACTTTCTCTGCATCGCTCTCTCATCTTCATTTGCCTTCTCTTTTTTTAGAGCCCACATGGTCCAAGCAGTTGATCAGGCTCAGCATCTCTGACAATTTGGAAGAATTTCTGAGTGAACAGGGCTGGTGAAGGATGCTGGCTGGGGAAGCTCAGACAGCACCACAGTGATCTTGTCAGATTCTGCCCACAGCTGTTGCCTTGCTGTCTGCCCCACTCCGTGTTTGCCTGGCGTTATCATCAGGCAGTGCTCATTTCATATGTCTTGCATCTAATAATATTGTAATAATTTAATAATATTTTAATAATTTCATAATATTTTTCTTCCAGTTAGAAATACCAAGTGCTATTATAAAACAAATTACAAATAGTAAAAGATAATAGATGCCTTTTACTTACAGATTAAACAAGAGTATTTCCTTCCTACTTATAACTGTTTGTACATGCTTAGTACATTTTACCTGATTTATCAAACCTTTGTGTCAGTCTATCAAGGATTGATATGCATAATGCCAAGAAATCAAAATGGAATTAAAATGAGAAGCAATTGTGTCACCACTATTGTGTTATACTTTGTTTACCTAGGGTACCATGAGGTAGCCATGAGGATTTCTAGCACTAAAAGTCATCAACCAAACCGTAAAAACAATCATCTGTTCTCAACACCATATTAGAACTGGGCTCTCCAGATATTTTTCTGGTAGATTCACCTCTTCCTATGTGCCTTAGGTTGAAGAAATCTCTCACAAAAATGCATCAGAAACAAAATAACAGTGAGGATTTAAAAAGTACTCACTGCTTTCTCGCACCTCAAAATTTTTTCAAAGGCTCAGCTACAATATTGCTCAAAATAAAACTCAAACTCTGGTAGCAAAGTAGCACTGCTGTAGACATATCAATTTTAAACACATTAGTGCTCAATGAAGTGTTGAGCGGCAGAATACCCAAATGTCACACATTTCACATGTATTATGTACAAAACCGTGTGGACTTCAGTGAGAATTAGAGACCTACATCAAAGATTAATGGTCTGTAGTCTTTGTCCACAATTTTATGCTAATTATATCAAGACTAAAGGACAAAGTAATCCTATATACAAAATTCACATGAGGAGGACATCAAGAGACTGACATTGAGCAGAAAATGGAGCCAGGTTCTCTCTCATCCCTGCCAATGGATCAATGCCTCAGAACTAGCTGGTCTCATGCCTCTTGCTGGCAATACCTTCTAAAGAAAAAAAAAGAAAAAAAAGGCAGGCAGACTTTCTCCTGTCTCTGTATCCTGGTGGAGTGCTCTTTTCTGTGCCTGTGCCTTACAAACAATCAGCATTAGCTAATTAAGGGGTCTCCAAGGATGCAAAGATAGAAGCTGTAAAGTCACCTCTGCACTCACCTCTGTGCGTGACACAGCCGCGCATTTCCCTGGCTTGGCTGCAGCCTTTATTTCAGTACACGTTGATTTTAAGGGACCATTCCTTATTTCCTCCTCTATCGAGTGGTATCTATGGGGTTCAGTCTCTTCCAACAAGAACTTTGCCTCGTCATTTTCATATCTGAGTGGGACTTCAGCAATACTGCACAGATGTACGGTAAGGCAGATTATGAAAACCAAGGCTGCGAAGAAGAAAATCACCTGGAATTCTGATGCCAAGGTATATCCTAGTAAAGTTTGACCCCAATCCATAGCACCTGTAAGGTAACCCAGGGCTCCTCCCAAACCTACAATGGTGGGAGAAAAAAAAGGAAAAAAAATGTCTACTGGCATTGACAAACTAAACAAAGAGTACATAATAGCCTCAATGCCCTCTAGAAATCAGGGAATAATCACTCTTCAGATATTTATCACAAGAAATACTGAGCTAAACACATATATGAGCAGTTACTAAAACATCTCTTGAAAACTGTCCTCAGATCTGTCAGGCAGAGCTCTCTAGAAATAGGCTGAACACACAGCAAAATAGGCTCCATCTCTTTTTTTGACTCTTTCAAGCTCTATTTTCTTTGAAATGGTAAATAATGCAAGTAAAACTAAATTAAATCCTACAAGAAAAATGTGGTTTTCTTTTTTTATTTTCACAGAACAAACATTTTTAAAATTGTTTTGAGAGTTTCTATAGTTTAGAATTTATAAAACGTATTTAGCTTAGTCCAAACAGAAATACTGCCTCCATGTGAATTTTTTCTAAAAAAGGAAATAAACCCAAAGGCATTGTTTTCTACTTATACAAATTCAAGCACAACACCACTTGGTAAAGAAAACAGAAAGGAAAAAGTATAAGCGTGTAATCCCATTTACTAATTTTCTCAGAAGAGGTAGACTAAAGGGTAAAATGAGAATGCTACTTTGTTCCTTGATGTTAATAAATCCAGTTTTCAGTCAGTTTGGTTTTTTTACAATTCTTCTCTTTGTTATAAGCGCACACAGAGATGCACAGGAATGTGCCCTCTGTTACACTCAGCACAGAGCTCTGGTGGGGGTGGCACCTTTGTTGGGTCCTTACACCTTCATAACCAGGTGACTCTGGGGGATGGATGGATGCATGGTTGGGAGTTCCATGGGATAGGCACTTCCCAAGAACTTAGAAGCATTTCTACCCTTCTGCTTAGGAGGATTGATAACAGTCTACAGCAAAACCCTGCATCTGACAAAAACTAACAGCACCTGCACTTGCTTCCCCAAAAACCATGGGATTTTGATTTAGTTCTGGACTTTCTGTACCTTCTTTGCCCTCCTGGGTCTGATTATGGCCCTCCTTCATTGTGCACAATGGCATTTCACAGGGGACTGTATCCTTGCTTGCTCTCATAAAAAACAATTACACTACTAATAGCCTTTTAAAGGAAATCTACACAATGTTATTTTCAGTGTATGCTTGCAGACAGAATGTTTGACATTAGAGAAGGATTTTGCCTGCTGTTTTGAAAAAGAAGCATCATGATATTGGAATGCAGTCTGAATGTTGACAGTTGAACGTGTGAGCTCTTTCTTCCACTTGAATAAGTGGCCATGGGTTTCATAACTGCAGAGCTATCAAGTTTCATGTTCAAACCCTAAACTGAAAGCAAAATGGGGAGTAAAATCTCAGAAGTATATAATATTATATATAGTATATATTAAGTATAAAAGGAAAGAAGGAACTAAAGCAGGAAAAAGAAACAATATCTAAAACAGAACCTGGACAAGAAACGGGAAGATTGTTGTCTGTCTATCTAATAGGGATAAAATGGAGAATGATAAATGTAAACTGTAGGGAATTTATAATAATGTTGCAGTTTAGGGAAAACAAACACCAAGGCCAGTAAATTACTGGAGAAGACTGCCTTGGGAGGCTGTACAACTCCTGTCAGGGGAGGATTTCAACACCAGACCAGGGAATTTTCAGTTAGGAAGGCTTGAGATGAACTTGCTGTGGAGAGCACAGGATGTTGATCCAAGTCACACACTCTGCCCCATTTCTGTCTTATTTCGTGTTATTTGTCTCACATCCCTTTTCACAGATCAGTACACTGAATCAGCTAAATCTGTAGCTTCAAACTTGGAGACTTTTTAGTATCATCCAAAAAAAATTGCAACCAGAGTTGTGCTGAATATACATGGACACTCACTCCTCTCTTTCTAGAAACAAGTGATCCTTTAACTTTTATCTGTTTCTAATGGATAATACAGATTTCATTCCCATGTGGCTTCAAGCTTCCCTTATAAACTGTGTTCCTGGATATAGGCATTTCATGTGTCCAAAATCAGCCTTTATCAGTAGCTGCTACACCTCCCTCCTTGAACAGTAATTGTAAGTGAGTAATTGCTACTGGGTTTACATGTCTCTGCTCCTGCTGGGGGCACAGCAGCCACAAAAATCTGCTGTAAAAAGATTGCATGAATTTTCATGTAGTCTGCTTTTTATCTAGTGCTTTCACAGGGGTTGCTCTCAGACGTGGCAGGAGTTTCCTCCCGGGTCACTCCAGATGTACACAGCCTCACGTGTCTTCCCTGCGCATTTCCTCAACACAGGGCTTACATTGTACAGATGATTCCATGGCATCAATGCTCAGGGGTTGGGATGGACCTTAGAGATCATCCAGACCCATCCAGGGACACCTCCAACCAGACCAGGCTGCTCAAGGCCTTATCCATCCTGGCCTGGAACACTGACAGGGTTGGTCAGCTATCCCCGGAAAACTTGTTCCTGTGTCTCACCACCCTCACAGGGAATAATTTCTTCCTAACATCCAGCCTAAGTTTCCCCTCATCCTCCTAAAGAAGAGTCCCTCTCCAGCTTCCCTGTGGCCCCCCCTTCACATACTGGAGGGTTCCTACGAGGTCTCCACACAACCTTCTCTTCACCAGGCTGAACAGCCCCAGCTTTCTCAGCCCGTCTTCATGGGAGAGGTGCTCCCTTATCAACTTTGTAGCCCTCCTTTGAACTTGTTCCAACAGTTTTGTGTCCTTCTGTAACTCAGCAACATTCAAAAAAATGTACAAAAGCAAATGAAGCTGTTAACTTCATTTGCAGGAATTTGAACTGAACCACTTGGTCTTATTTTGTGGGAATTGTGGATTTCTGAATTTTACACAGAACTCCTGTTTCTATGCAGCACATACTGGAGCACTGCTGAAGAATCGGAATCAACTGGTATATGCAGCTCTTGCTGTATGTCACATGACAAGTCAAAAATGTTATTTTTATGGGCAATAGCAATGAAACAAGCTGCATCAATTAATTTTTGCCTCAGCAACAACTTGAAAAAACCCAAAACAAACTGAACAAACCCTATTTCACATTTTAAAATAACTAACTACTCTTAAATCATGCCTGTGTTGCTGTAATTATTTGTGCCTGCAGCCTTCCTCAGAATTTTTGTAGCAGCAATCACAAGTTACTGTTCTCCAGAGTAGTGAAAACCCAGCGACAAAAGTCCTGTGACTGAAGCGCAGGATCAGATGGTCAGTTCATTCAAGATTAGAAACACAGTGAGGATAAAACCCAAGCAATTACCTTCCCCTCCTTTGAGAGGCAGGGAGGAAAAGAAGGGATCAGTGTACCTGTAAAGAGGGCGTGGTAATGCAGACCCTTCTCTTTATCCTGATGACAGCAGACATCAAATAAATATGCTTTGATTGGACCATCAATAAAATCAGCTGCAAAATCAAAAAGTACTACTCCCAGCATGGTAATGACTATTGCCCACGTCCGCTGCTTGTCTCTCTCAGCGATGAAAGCTAAAAAAGAAAAACACCCTCATTCTGACAGCAACAGTGCCATGTTCTGCAAAACCACATTTAGTCTTTCCTGATGCCTCAAAATCTAAACAACTGGTTACACAGGAGAGTCCAGTGACACCAGAATCTCATTGGAGAAGCAGGAGAGCTGAGTCTGTGTAGTGCTGAGCTGGGCTAGGCTGACTTACTGCCTTGAGCCAGCACATGCTCAGAATGCTTCAAGCTTCACAACCAAGAGCATCTCTATCCTAAATCTATTCCTTAACGCCTCCAAGGCATGCTCTGGCAGCCGAACACATGTGTTTTGTAATACTTTCAGTTTATTTTCCTTGTCCAATCTTTATATTGTTTTGGATAATCAAGAGTTGACTGTAACATCTCTCTCTGGATCAATGAAATCAAGTATATTCAACATCAATAATATTTAGGAAGAGAGAATAAATCAATCCGTAAAACACACACCTCCCCCATCTGCCTAGTCAGCAACAACTTTGTATCAAGACTTTAGGAAGCTGCATCCCAAGCCAAAATGTAACAATATGGATGTCACTCCTATTTGATTTTGCTTGTTTCAGCTGCAACTGAGTTTTCAAGAAGTTAAGGATTTTTGTTTTTCACCAGCACAACACAAGAGTCAAGCCCGTGCTGCAATAATTGCAGGTGAGTATTTTGAACACTAACCCATCTAAAATAGGGATGAGCAGGGATTCAGTTTGGGTATGTATTACATCACAAAAACAATACTATCATTTAAGCTAACAAGGTAGAACTTAGATCATAAAATCTTCTATGGCCTAAGCAAATCTTTACCTGTAGGAGCTTATCGGGCAACCAAACCAACATACAACAGACTGCAATCACATGCACGGACTACAGAACACTATGCACAGGGTACATAACATGCAGCGTTAGAATTGAATGTACACAGAGATTACAGGGCTCCCCAGCTCCTTCAGGGCACCCGAGCCACATGATACCAAATTTTAACAGTGCATTTTAGAAAGGAAAAGGGGAACCCCTCTCCTTTTTCTGATTTGAAAGGCTAGGATGAGTTTTGTCTGTCAGCACAGCACATGACACAGCACCCTCACTCACCTGAGATCATCACGTCCCCATTGAGGTACAAAGCCATGCCTAACAGCATTATGATGCCCAGACCCAGAATGTAAGGTCGCCTCCTGCCCCAGCTACAGGTGCAGTGATCACTGGCTGAACCTACCACGGGCTGCAGCACGAAGCCCAGGATAGGGCTGATGAGCCACACGAGGCTGTAGAGGCTCTTGGGCAGCCCTACACTGAGCAGCACCGGCGTGACAAAGGCGGCCTCCACGGCATAGCAGAACTCCCGGCCGAACATGGCCATGCTGTGCATGATCAGCCTTCCCACCGCTCGCCTCTTGGGCACCGCTGCTCCAGTCCTCACCACTGCCTGCCTCGGAGCCTCCTCCTTCTCTCTGGTGCCATCCATGTCGGCCTTGGCCGCTCCAGAGGCGGGCAGGAGAGCCCCGTGGAAGCTCTCTTTCGTTAAGGTCATGGCTCCGGCTGCGAGCAGCGCCGTGGCAGGCTGGGGCTGCCTGCTCCGGCTGACATGGGGCCCAGATCATATGCTGGGTGGGATCGGTCTGTGCTGGGGGAGGGACTCACATACTTTCATGGCTCTGCGATCACAAGTTATGCCAGGAAGGGGGCGGGGAAATGTGTGTTCACATTAGCTGATTTGAGCTTTTGGGCGTCTGCACTGCTCCCGACTATCCACAACTGAGGAATTACTGTTTACGCATGAAGCACACATACAACGGGAACATACATCACATGGTCTGGAAGCAGGATTAGCCAGACACAAAGCTGTTCCTCTTGCTGTAAGATCTTGCCGTAAGATGGCAGTGACACCAGGAACCCAGTCCTCATCTTCCC
>NW_005054480.1:45358-58073 GCF_000277835.1 Geospiza fortis | reverse complement strand
CTAACCTGGGGGGAAAAAATCTGTTTCTCTCTGGAAGAGGATTTCAAGGGACTTCATAACAATGAGTAAGTGAACCTATCCATTGCCCTGGACCCTTAGAGGCAGATATTACGCTTGGCAGGAATCTGTCAAGCAGCAACTGATGAGTACTTTTTTGTATGTGCTGTGTACTACCCTCAAAATAACTGATTATTTCTTGGCTTCTGAAAACAGAGAGTATCAGAATTACTTAGAAGAGGGTTTTTTAAACAGTCTTACTTGCCAGGGGAAGGCCTTAAAAGAAACCTGTATTGACCTTACTCAAACTGTACCTTTCAGGTTAGCCACCTGAGGCAGGCAGCTGATCCAAACTACCCTGAAGAAACACAAGGTTTTAAATTGACATCAGTAATTCTGGTTTCAGAACTTATCCATGAGGGACATCACATTTGACAACACTGATTTTTCTCCAACACAATCAGATATATCTGGGACTAAGAAACTTGTCAAGCCCTATGGCAACTGTGTATAATGTTCAGTAGCTTACACTAGACTATCAGCCAAGTGTTTTTGCTGATGATTTGGACAACTTGCCAGGACCTACTAGATAATTCTTGCTTCCAGGCTGTGGTTTATGTAGTAGAATGTAAAAGGTTTTCTTATGGTAATAATGTTGACATTTTTGCCACAACACATTATGATGCCCAGACCCAGACATTTTAACATTAAAATGGGTTAAAGTATAGCTCAGCTTTGGAACCTTTGTAACCAACAAACCAAACTTCAAAATTATCAAAACACCCAACCCTTCATGTCATAACTCCTCACACATTGGACAATACTGTAGTAATGCCATATAATTTATTCTTTTTAAAAGCGTATTTTATTTTGTCTTAAAAGAGATGGTTTCAAATGAAAGTTTAAGTTTGAAGGAAATGAAAACCAAATAATCATTGTTTAAAACCTGCACAGCAAAGTTGCCTACCATTTTTCCATAAGGAGAGAAAAGGATTATTAGTTGGCAGATATTTTAAAAACAAAAAAGTTTGATTCTGAATTTAGTTTCTAGCCAAGGTGATATTCCAAATGTAATATATAATAAGGAGACTGCAATGAGAAAATGCAGTCAGGCTGTTAAATAGATCAGCTTTGAGATAATAGCTCTGCAACAGCTCATGAATGAATAGCATTAGTTAGACCACAGTTTCAGCATGATAAAGCAAATTAATATGAAAAATCGATTAAAAAATCCCTTCTAATTCACGAATAAACAACACAATCACTCATTTAAGAAGAATATAACTATATTTTATTAAAATAATTGCTTTCAAGTAATTAAACATGTATTACAAATCAATGGTGTAACCAAGAATTAAAATAATCAAATCAAAGGATAGAGTATTTAAACAACATTCTGAGAGTTTACAGGTGTTCACCAAGTAAACTGTGTCGATCTTCAGAACACAACTATAGTATCATTCTAGATAACAGATCATCCAGGTACACAAGTACACAAGTCTCACTGTTTCCAAATTAAATTTAAAATGTCAACAACTTTAAAAATATAAATTACTTAAAATCAATATTATGCCAACATTTACTTGTCATATAGTTCAATTTTAAAGCATAAAAGCTTACAGTATCAGCCTGAAATTTATCTCATATGCATAGTCAGAGATTATAAACTAGCTTTTAGGTCCTTGATTTCTATTGTTTTATCAGAATGAAGTTTAGCAATCTCTTGCTTAGTAAACCCATATTCTAGAAGTATCTCTTCTGTGTGCTCTCCTACAAAAGGATCTCTTTTACAGGATGGAACAGCAGGAGTCCTTGATAGAACAGGAGCAGGTCTAGGACTTATTTCTCCCGGATCATTTTTGATAAAAGAACTTCTTTCCTTGTTATGCTGATGTGAGGCAGCATCCTCGAAGGACAAAACAGGGGTCACACAGGCATCAGTGCTATCGAATATGCTGCACCACTCAGCCTGTGTCTTCTGCGCAAATATGGATGCAAATTTTTTCTTCATTTCAGGCCAGTTGGAGGAACTCATCTGAGCAGGGAGTTCATCTAAATTTAGCCCAAGACCTGAAAGGAGAAAAGCAAAGTTTAACTATAGTACAGCTTAGATAATTCACTAAGTTCTTCTCACAACTAAGTGTGTTCCTGAAGAAGATAATATTTTGCAGGCAATACTAAAGTAATTTCAAACTTTATTTGGGTATCTGTGCAGGGCAAGGAGCAGAAGAATAAAATGTTCTATGATACTTGCAATTAGACTAAACTGCATCAGCTACAGCCTTTTAAGTACATATCTATAATAAACACTTATTTCCATGAACACTTCGCAGAAGCAGCAGCTGTCTCAAGGTAATAATGTCCTGAGAAAAGCTTGATAATAGGTATCATATTCTCTACCTGGCACTAGCAACGCAGAAATCTGCTGAATGGATCCTGTACTATTAGGACACACAAGACAGATGACAGATTTTGGACCTGGTTAGCATAAGAGTGACCTGCTTCTTCACTCCACTGTCCAAAGAGGCTCCATCTCCTGCTCCCTCTGCTCCAGCTCACTTCCCAGGTTCCAATTCCCTCAGCCCTTTCACTCACTAACTGCTCAATAACCCTGCTTTCCATCTCTGTTGCAAGGACCATCCAGGTAAGCACTAAGCACATCCCTTCTGAGACACCAGGGCAGAGCATGGGCACACAGGCCTTGTAATGACAATTTCCTGAACTAGGCAAGTCCTAGGTCTATCCATGAACTAAGCATCCCTTCTCACTGGGGAGCTTACAGCTCTTCGGTGCTGCCAGCTTCCAATACGTCTTTCTCTTCTCACGGATTCTGCTCTCTCTAGTCTCTGCTCTTTAATTCCGCTGCTTCAAGGAGATGCAAGAATTTTTATCACTTATTGTAGAGATTATCTCAAAAAGGAGGTAAAAAACAAGGAAGAGAAAAGGCAATTGAACTACAGTTTCAAAACTGAGATAATACAGAGGTATAAGGAGAATATATGATACTGAATAGAAATCAGAAGTGACATACTGATGGCTGTTCTAACAGTCACATTTTGAAATTCAGGAGCATGAACACAGCAGGAAAAATTCAGAAAAAGCAGGGATACAAAAGAAGCTAATTTGAGAAATCCGAAAGACTAGAAAACAACTATCATCATAATGCTTCAAAGTAACAAAAAAAAATGAGCTTCTTAGAAAACAGCAGTTCGCTGTAAAAGGCAAAGGAAATGTAGAGCTCTTCAAAATCAAATTCTGACCATTCTTTTTTATATCGTTGATTATCTAGTATCAGACTAACAACTTACAGGCTTGGGTAATAGAGGGCTGTTTGCAGGCAGAATTTACGCAGACCTCCTCTTGTCTTTAGTTGTAGATAGGCAGAAAACACCTAAAATATCTTGTCTTTCTATGGCTTCCTTACCACTGAGTGAGGTAGATATATTGCTGCTTAAACATACAGGGGAGAAGAAACGGAGATAATTCCTTTTCTTCTGCTCCCTAAGTTCTTTCTCTCCATTCATAATCTGTACAATATACACTTGGGGCTCACAGTGCCCCCCACCCAGTTTAACTCAATATTTAAGAATTTCACTGTTGATCACAAGATTATTAAATATAGTTTTGAAAACGAATACATGCTTTGAAATTGCACTTTGGTACTTCAAAGGAAAAAACACAGAAATTGCCAGTCTCCAGACTCAGAAACACAGCCTTGCAGTTGTTAACTCTCAGAAGAAATTCATCACAGTCAAAGACAAAATAAGTATTCTCACATCTTATTAGAGATGCCTGTGGATACCAGGATAAATGATACTACAAATGATCAGCCCTTATGGTTTTATCAAGCCATGTACAGCTTAAATCACTGAACTTACACTCTTGTGTCCATAACCATTCATGTAATCCTAAAAATGAGATCAGCTTAAGGTAACTCACACTGGTTGAATATCATGATCAAATAAAAGCTAGCAGTATTTTCAAAATTAATTTTATTATCAGTTTTCAAAGTCTTCTAGCAGAGACTTACAGTGCAGTATAGTTTACTTATGAACTATGAGGTGAGGCAAATTTATCTTCCACAAAAGGAAAGTAAATACTCACTACCTGAGCTTCTGTCTCAAAGCATGAAATCTTGTCAAGTGGAAACTTTGTTTCACCGTACTCATTTTCTTATTAAGTATGGTTTGGTTTCTAGCAGCCAGTCCAACATGAGTAGAGCTCTACCATTATCCCATTACACAATTATTTTTGATGATTGTGGCAGATGGGAAGTTGGCTGAGCCTCACTGCACATTCTCTGGCAAACTGGAACAATATGCAGAACCTGGAATTTAATATTACATGCTCATTTTCTGCTTACCACTGAAGACTTCAGCTTTAAACAGGATGAACTGAGAGCATTTAAGCACTATAGCTTCTCATTTTCTAGCTTGTGCTCACCATTTGTGGTGCAGATGAGCAGTATCAGAGCAGGAGTGACTGACTCAACAAGGAAACTATTACATGGCACATAATTGTCTGGGATACCACAGGAGCACAGACTTCACTCGGTGTAATCAAAAGCAAAGTATCTTTTACACAGAATACCTTATAAAGCAATCATGACTTAGTTCCAAGTCTTTTTGTTTAAATTTTAATTTAGGAGTTTTTGTATGGAAAAGCCTAGTCAACCTACTTTAGTATGCCTTGAAATTATTTTTGAAAAATGAAAATTTGTCTCCCTATAATGATGTAGCTTTAAATCTCCTTCAAATGCTATAGCTTTATTGACATATATCCCCCACATTGTTTATTGATGGAGCAAGCTGAAATCTCTATTTCTAGAGAACTTCTTAGACAAACTCTAGTAAAATCAGGCACTGATTTCAAGAGAAAGAAACCAGCAAAATTTATTAGACAAATCAGTGAAGCTGCTTTGGTATGTCAGAAATTCAAACAGTTTTTCTATATTATTTCAGTCATACTATTTTAAAAGCAGAGTTTTGTTCAGGATTTTCTTGGTTTAACTTGCTAATTTTCTTTTCAAAAATGTATGGTCATAGCAGAGTCATTTTGAAATTATGTTGTCGTAACATGACTGAATAAAATCATCTAGCATAGGAGACCTTAATTTTGGCCTAAACAACAGCTGCAAGGTGAAGGCCATTGTTCCTTTTCTGACTAAATAAAATTTGTTCTCAGTGTGAGAGGGAATTGAATTTCAGAATATCCCATATTTCAGAAGAAAGTAGTGAATTTTCATTAAACTTACTAAGTAAAGTTTTTTCTCTGATCAAGGTTTCAGAAACTTAAGAATTTTTTAGGAAGTGACAGTTGATCAGGCCTACAGTACTATCAGGCCTCACTGCAAATGCATCCATAGCAGTACTCGCAGCTGACACACTCAATTACCACAATTGCAAATGTTTTGATGCAGCAGGAGTCTGGCCCGCTACAGTATTTGTACAATGTTTAAGGCTTATCATAAAAAATAAATTAAAACAAAGCAAAACATAACATTATGTATAGCTGAGTCTAAAACATAATGAGGAAATTGTTTGCCCATGTTGAATGTCTCAATAACAATGTGATATTGCACTCAGTATATCAGCAGATTTTAATACAGTACACAATACTTAACCAATCACAAAATGGAGAGTCCGGTGGAAATCCTTCATAATGATGTAAACTATGTTTTTTAATGGCTTCTTAATTTTTTCCTTCTCTTTTTTTAAACAGAAGTAATACAAACAGGAATACTGAAAAGTAGTATGAAAGGGGTACTATAGAGTAGGAACTGAAGTTCAGTACTTCAGTGACTGTCAGTGCCTTCCACATCAATGTAAGTGGACACTAAGCTCACCTTGTGTAACTGACTTTACACCATGTAACTCAGAATCAAACCTTTACTCTCACCTGCTCCACAGTGTTTACTGTGTTCTTCACACCCCTTGTGGCCTGGCTGCAGCAGGATTAAGCACCTCTTGCTAAAAAACAGAACAAACCTGCAGACGCAATTCACAGGCCAGCTGAAAGACATACTGGTCTCTTTCTGTTGAAAGATTAAGGCTTAGCAGCAAATGTTTCTTCTATCAGATTTTTCAACAGATGCCAAGGCATTTTAGCTATTTATTGTCTGATTTTTGTAGTAATAAAATTAATACCAGCAAAAGGCCTACAGCTTGTCTGTTAATAGCAAATAGTCAATAGTGAGCTCAAAATACTTTTCTACTTCATCTGTTTTACATAGCTTCAGTTTCTCATAAAGCCTTTTGAAATTTATTTAATTAATAAATTTCTGGCAATTTCTGGCAATTGTCCCCGCTGAGCACAATCCACAAAGCCAACAATATTCTCAAACTAATGTGCTCTATTTTCTTAAATTTAGTTTCCCTCTGCAGCCTCCTTAAGAACTTTCCTCACCGTGTCATTAACTGCACTTGGTCCAGCACTGGGTTCCTGCAGGAACTCTGCAGGGAAACACTGAACTAAACCAAAACCAAAAGGAAATCAGTTCTGCTTTGGCTAAGCAGAATTCTGCAAGCAGAGACAAATCCTTCAGACATCACACTCATTTCTCAATTCTGCAGTCTTCAAATCTCCAACTGACATCTGCAACACCCATATCCTTGTACTCTCATTCTATGGGAGTAGCAAAACTAATCTACCCTCTGAATATGGACAAAGAGACATCAAGTGGTTTTTGAATATATTTTATCTGGAACAGCACCAAACTGCTCACCAGCAGAAGTGAGCAGAAATATGGAGAAAAGCTATGAAATGAAATTAAGTAAATTGCAACTGGACCATACCATTAAACCCACTTCAAAGGTGGAGTTAATGCCTGGAACAGATGACTCAGCCTAAGTCAAAGATCCTCAGATTTGTGAAAAAGCAATACAGTTCTCACAGGCACTTTTCCCTATAATATTCAAAGGCTTAAATTCTGAATTTAATTTCTGCAATAGGTATCTCAGAAAGGAAACAATCCCTAAGTCACAAGAAGGTTCTGCTGTTCTAATTTAGTGAATTATTGCTTCAGAAAGACTTAAATCCTAAGTACTGAAAGGAATAAATATTTCCTATGTGAAAATCTGAACAGATCAGGATATGCACCTCAAACAAAATAACAAAAAGACCAGTTGCTTTAAATTCAATATTGTGAGAAAATCTTGAGTTTGGTCATTTACTTTAAACAACAAACTTTTACAAAATAAACAAAGGAAACTCACTGAGTGTAAACGAGCAAAGATAGTGAAACAACTAATGGCAAAACCCAAAATTTCCTCAAAGACTGCAGCATATATGTTGGATTTTTTAAATATGGCAGCAACAGACTGAAACACATGCAACAATGACTGCAGTTGTCTTCTTATAAGTGGATACACACTAGTTTTTTATTGCTGGAATAACTATTTTTGAAACCTCAGATGTTAAAATCAAGCAACTTCTCTGCACTGTAAACATAAGCAGTACTTTCAAACACGGAAATGAAGTTGTCCAGTGTGGATGTCCCAACATAAGCAGAAGAATTCACAGATGCTCTAACTTTAAACTCTAAATTTCTGAGAAACAACTAAAAGAAAACCAGAATTGTAGCACTTTCCTCAGTAAAGAGTCATCTAAAGAAGACAGAGACCATCAGTGACCATGTTATATGACCTGGCCACTGGTCTCATCCATCACAGGCTTATCTTTAGATAACCTGGCTGAGAGAGAAAAGCCCAAGTCTTGCCCCATGATCAATAAAAGGCAGGACTGTCCAGAAGAAGTTGACAGAGAAAGTCACAAACAGAACCACGCCCCATTGCAGAATTTTGGTGCTTTTTGAACACGTACAGATTCCATCCCAGTCCTACAGCTTAACTGTGATTCAACATAGTCTCCAAAGAACAAAATACTGCAGGCCATGAATACTGCAGGTCAGTGCTTGATCACTTAAGCCAAGCATATGGGTATTTGAGTATGCAGCCTTATTTTTTTCTCATTTGCTTTGTACTTAATACAAGCATTCTCCCTGAGGATATTTATTGGAATTCCAAATTACCCAACTCCCAGGGCAAGGGCTTGCATTTTATTTTGCTACAGTTTTATATTTACTTCTGTTCTTCAACCACCAGGCAAGCAAGAAAACCTCAGGGGATTGGATGAGAAAAATATTTCCAAGAACTGCAAATAATCAATGTGGAATGATCAACTACACTTTCCTTTTCAAGATCAAGTTGCTTACAAATTGAGTTCACAAACAAGTTATTCTCAGGACAATGAGAGACAAAAAAAGCATCATCCTCTTCAGCCAAGAAAGAGGCATTTCCAAACTTGACATTTGATCTGTCCAACATAATGCTGGACATGTCCCTGAGTCACTCCAGGAGCCTTCCTCATGTATTTCACATAGCAGCATGCCCCAGTTTAGATATTCCACACAACTGTATGGACATTTTTAAGAGAAGCAGCCATTCACAGCTACAGCTGTGCAAGAACCTGGGGAGCACCACAGGCTGCAAGAGATAAAGCCAAAGAATAAAGAACAAGCGCTCTTTGGGATCCTGCTCACCAAAGGCATACCCCACCTTACAACTCCATAACACAAGAAATACAAGAGCTGCAGATGAGAACAACTGCTCGCCCTCAACTGCCCAATGCCCACCCAGTCCCTGAGCAGCGGCCACCCACCAATCTCCCTTCCAGTTTTATTTCCAAGCATCATTTCCTGTGGTGCAGAAAGTCCCTCTGGTCAGCTGGGGTCAGTTGTGCTGGCTGTGATCCCTTCCCATTTCTTTTCTTGTGCATTCCCAGCCCTCTCACTGGCACAGTGGGGTGAGGGGGAGGAAAGTTCTCAGTGCTGTGCAAGAGCTGCTCACCAGTTACTGAAACATCCCTGTGTAATGGCACTGCTTCCAGCACAAACACAAACCACAGCCCCCTGCTAGCTACTGTGAAGAAATTCAGCTCTATCCCAGGCAAAACCAGTACAAATTGTAGCATGGATACAATTCAAGAAATGCTACAATTCAAGGAATAATCAGGGGGAAAGAGACTGGGCAAGAAAAAGGAACTACTCCCCTGGCACGCTCACTGACTGGCCACATGAGCCGTACATGGAATAATGTGGTTCACAAAACACTGGGTACACCCACTTCAGGAATCCTTTGCTGACATTCCTTGAACTCATCAACCAACACTAAAACTAAATTGAGAACTTCTTATAGCCTTCATATTCTGTGCAATGAAGAAAGAATAAATACTAAATTCTTTAATGAATTTTTTATATTTTCACAAATTCTGTATGGAAAGCATGGCAATATACCAGAGAAGCACAACAGAAAAAAAAAATTAATTAAATAACCAATAAGAAGCTAAGAGTCCATATGATAAAAGGGTTGAAGCACACAATGAGTTCAGCAATAAAGACGCACGTGAACATTTGTTTTAATTTCATACAGTTAAATATTTTGCATAACCCCTTCAAATTTCTTGAAAAGAAAAATCATGACTTATGGTCATATTTAAAGAGCCTTAGTCAAATATAAATATTATATCCACAGCTAGATACTAAAAGCAGTCTAAAATTGTGTGGTGGAAAGTAATTATTTAAGCAGAATTAGTTTCTACATGAATTTTTTCTATCACAAATACTACAAACTACTTCCGGTGAATATTCCTTTGTGAAACAATTTAAATAGGATTTATTTTTAATTATAGTACAAATAATGAAATTGCTTGAAATTCTATTTGCAATTGCAAAGAGTCTGTTTAAAGTATGATAATAATTTTTAAAAGTGATTTGCAGAACAAGTTTTTTAGTGCTTCAGTGACATCACGAACTACCATTAGAATAACTCCAAAAGGAAACTTGCAATTTAAGTGTAGTTGCTGGGGGTGAAAAGGAAATAAATCAATGGCTAGAAGAAGAAAGTCAATTAAACTGTTACTCAACTACCCAACCAGATTCAGGAAGTGTTTGGTTTTTACAAAGAAATCACATTTCCCGTTTCTTAGGAAGAAGTTTTTTACTGAAAGGGTGATAAAGTACTGGAATGGTCTGCCTGGGGAGTTGGTGGAGTCACCATCCCTGGATGTGTTTAAAAAAAAGACTGGATGTGGCACTCAGTGCCATGGATAGTTGAGGCTGAAAGGCATGGGTTGGACTCGATGATCTGGAAAGTCTGTGAACCACACATCATGAATCAAAACCAACTGTAAAAGAATTCACTCAATCATGCTTTGCTGTAATAAAACAATTGCTCCAACTTACTCACCTTTTATTAACTGGTTATAAAATTTAGGCTCAATGGCACCAACAGCCATGAATTTTCCATCAGAGGTCCTGTAGGTTTCATAAAAAGGTGCACCGCTATCTAGCAGGTTTTCACCTCGAGGTTGGCTCCAAAGTCCCAAATTTTGTGACTTCCACAGGAAAGAACTTAGGTATGCTACTCCTTCTACCTTGAAGATTTAGAGGGAAAAAAAAGTTCCAGTAAATTAGTTAGCATGTTACCTAAATTCTGTATAAAACAAAGCAACAAAAAGCTATTACCAGTTCTGCCTTTTGCTAAGATTTTTAATGACAGAACCTCTGGTAAGGTTCTGTCATTAACCATTTCTTTAAATTTTCAATTACTGTTTACACTGCATATGTGAAATCATCTAGAACTAGAGAATAAGTAAGAACATAAATGTAGTCAGGCAGCTTCACATGGACAACACACCTCCAATGCACAAAGCTTCCCCATTTAGCAAGTTCAGAGAATGAGTGAGTAATTTCAAGATGGGACAAGCTTCTTGCCTCTATACAACATTAAGCATCAGACAGCTATCAACACCTTCTAAACCTCTTGAAACAGGGTATCTGTACCATTCCCATAAATAACAAATTTTTATCTCCTTTAAATATACTGATTAGAGGAAGACTGCTATTTTTAGCAGAAAATTTGAAGGAAATAAAATAAAATCCCCAACACTAAGTTAAAACAAAAACTACTCTCCCACTTCATCACTGGCAGCTACACACACACAGCAACAGAATCTCTACATAGATAAGACTTTGATGAATACAGTGCTAGGATTAATCCCATTCCAAATTGCTCCTCAAAATTTTGTCTTTGTGCAGTACACCTAGATGAAAATTCAGTTTATTCACCTTTTCAATAACTACCAAGATTGTACTAGTCTTTCAAAAAAATGACATCCTACAGTTTTGCTCATCAGCACAACTAGTTTTCTTTCAAATGCATTGAAATTACTGTAAGCAATGATAAGCCAGTTAATAGTGTATGGCCTGAAACATACCAGTAGAACAGATTAAAACCTGAGCTGTATTATTCTGAGTATCACTTCATTCATGCATTTTCAGCTGCATGAAACTAACCTAATACTGTCTATAGAGAAAAGCATAGATATTGTACCAAAAAAAAAAAAGGCTACTAAATTTTCATGCAGAAAGATCTATTACTTTATACCTTTCTATGCAAAAATTTAAAACCTGCAAATTGCTGAAGCATGCAGTAAAGAGAGCTTCTTCATTTAATGTGTGTTACTTGGGCTCTGCTTCAAGGATAGGAATACTTCTATCCGCACTGTCACATGTTAAAGTCAATTAAAGTACTTTCATATGAGAAAATACTGCGTACCTTCATCTACATATCAGCAAAATTATTGCAAGGATGTTAAAATAAAGTTTGTTTTACTAATGACCTGATCTTGCACTGCTCATATTAACAAAAAATAATATTACACAAAAAGCACTGAAAGTAAGGATAATAAAAGATGGGGAAAATATTACAATAAGTCCTAATTGAAAATTAGATTTTGGTGCTGACAAAAATTCTTAGTCAGCAGCTGTACAATACCTATGTGCTACTTACCCAGGAAATACTTAAAATAAAACAGCACATCTGGTTTTGACTGGTATAGGGAGTTCAGAAATATCCCTGTCTGGGCAACTGGACAGCTAGGTTCTGCCTGAGGCCCACCACAATTCAGAGATAAGTAAAAAAAGTGTCTTAACATCTGCACCAAACTTCCAAAGGCATGTAAAAATAACATCACACACTCATGAATGTGGTCACTTTCTTTTACAACATGAAAAGGGTAACACGGAGAGACTCCACTTAAGTCTAATTGCAGAATGATTATAGTAAGAGTTATGTGTTTCATGTCTCCCTCACATTAGAGAACATCTGCAGTCTCTGAAGCAGGCATGAAAATCCAGAGGCATCACCCTAATGGGTGACTTGTCTGCTCCGCAAGCCTTCTGTTCTTTCCACAGACTGGTAACAGCTCAAACAAAAGTGGGAATGAATCCACACCAAGCTAAACTACCCTCGTGACTGATGAAGGCTTCTAGGATGTGGGAATTTTGGTTTTGAGTACCTCCAGGCTGAGAAAAACCTGGAACCTCAGTCTTCTGTTGCATTGATAAACGCTCCTGCCATGAGACTATTATACAAGCTATCACTACCAGCATGCTTTCCTGTGGCTGTCTTTTCACAAAGAGTGAGTTATGCTCAGTCAGATGCCCACCATCAGCAGAAGGTTCTGTGGCTGAAACTCTAGTGAACCACAGCTGTGGGCCTGACTCACATGCCTCTGTTCCAGTGTGGTGCAAGAACGCAGAGGTACAATTCTGCCTACTGTGTCACATCAGAGTGTTCACTCCACGTGGCAACTATCTGGCTTCCTGTAAGACAGTCATGATCCCTACAGGGTCAATGAGAAGGGACAGCAACCAGCA
>NW_005054480.1:37785-45344 GCF_000277835.1 Geospiza fortis | reverse complement strand
CAGGCCAGGCACAATTCTTCTGAGACAGGCAGATGAAATGCTGGACCCAGTGTCTACTTTTTGCACAGTTTCTACTATAGAAAATTCTACCATGTGTCTGAGTCTTTAACATATTCAGAGCAGCTACATTGTACAACAGCTTAAGTAAAGGGTCTCTTAAACAAAAAACAGTCTTAAAACAAAACAGCTGAAATGCTGCAGCGTCGTGATTTTTAAAACAATTCCTTCCACACAAAAAATAACTTAGGTGTAAAAATAGGCTCATCCACCAGTCAATTTACTGCAGTCTTTACTGCTGATGATGCATGGATAATTTTTATCAACGGTGTCACTGAAAGTCTATTCAAGAAATGAGGAATATGACCAAATATCAGGTAAAGTACATCCTGTGGTACTGGACAATATTCTGTCCATTTCACAGGTCAGCAGGCATATTAGCAGGGAACTGTAAATTCCACAATTCTAATGAGACAAGAAAAAACTGGAAGAGACTATCTTAAGGGCTTAAAAAGCCCTACAACACATTTCACTCCAAATGAGCTACAAATTTCATTAGAACATTAGCAGACTTAACTGATTTCTCTTCTAACAAATTCCTTTAATTATCTGAATTATGATAAGAAAAATTTGATAATACTACAAACTACAAGAAATATTTTTTTCAGTATCTGAAGGCTTGTCACAATTCTCCACAGTTTTTCTTTCACAAATACACAATCTCCTTCAATTAATCTTTTAGGTCATGTTTTTAGAGTCACAATTTTTGCTGTGCTACTTGGGCTTCCTCAGATTAGCAGCTTTGAAAGATGATGGCCAGTGTCTGAAAAATCATTTTGCTGAGACTTCATAAACATTGAATAGGTTAGAATAAGTGCTTCAGAAACTTTGCTGGTTCTATTTTTCCTGTTTATACATCCTAATACAGTATGTATGTGTTTTGTAACAGCATGATATTGTTGACTCATGTTCAGCTTGTGACTACTACGAACCCGCAGGATTGTACTTCAGCCAATTGTTCTCTCACTGTTACTGCATTTGTGCAGCAAATTGTTTCTGCCTACAAAGGACTACAGAGCAGCAATGTCTATAAATGGCAGCCAGCCCTTTCAGGTCATTGCTCCAATCTGAAAAGGTCATTTTCATCCAGCACACTTGTACTTCTTCACATACGTGTATCATCTGTAAATTTACTAAACACAGTCGCTCATCCATCATTCAGCTTATTGAAGAAAACAAAGAAAAAAAATCCCCACAAACATCTACAGAACTCCACTTGTTAAGTTTTTCATTTTGGCAATCAGCTACTAAAACCTTTTGTTGCAGTAAAAACGTTAGTCCTGTTTTGCACTGTTCCCATAAAATTTTCATCTAGACCATAATGCCATGGACTGCTTCTGAGAACATCATGTGAATTTATAAAAAACTTACTGAAATCAAGAAATCCAACATCTCTTGCTGCTCTACTCTCTTCAAGACCCCTTCAATAAATGGATTTGTTTCAATTAATGTAATTTTTTTTTTCAATTTATATTTAAGGCCAAACCTTTGTCTTCACTAAGGTACTGATGCCTCAAACAGAGGTCAAATTTTAACTGCAACATTCTTTAAAAAGAAAAATGGAAGAACAAGAGAGGAACAACATCTGCAGATAACATAAGTTTCAAAAGTTACTGTAAATAGTTATTTTCCCTCTGTGCTTAAGTGGGTGGCCTTCCAGCAGAAAAATATTCATTATTAAGCTAATTTAGCCTTTCCTTTATTTTACAGCACATTCACAAAGTGTCTGAAGTTGACTTCTCGGCAATGATCCACAGGCAGTGTAACTATCCCAGGGAACAGTGTTTCTAAATAAGATACAACCTGTCACAAATTCATAAGAAGATGTATCTTAAATAAAGCTAATGCAATTTTTACTCCAAGAGTATTGTAATTTTTGCTGTTATGCAGTAAGCCAGTTGTTTATTATACACCCTATCTCCATACACCACACTTATTCTTCAAATATATAGTGCTAATACTTTGTGAGGTAGGCAGACAGGCAAAAGCAGGGAGAGGGGAGAGGCTGCAGTATGTGTTCCATGACGTAAGGATGTTATGGGAGAACTGATACATGAAAATTGCTTGCATGTGAAGGCGTAGCCATTTTATGAGATCACTCACTTTCCCATTCCCAACTTCTCAATTCTAAACCTTACAATCTCCTCCCTTTCCCAGACTTAGAGTAGGAGAACACCCAAGAAAGCCTAAGAAACTCCAAGTTCCTTGAGAACAAGCTTACCATACTTGCATCAATGACCTGCCCTTTGCCAGATTTGGCACGTTCAAAAAGGGCAATAACAATGCCCAGTGCACACATGACACCTCCACCAGCAAAATCAGCCAGAAGGTTTACAGGTGGATAAGGATTTTCATTCTTTCTGCCCAGCTTTGACAGCACACCTGACAAAAGAGAAAACAAAGCAAGGATAAGCATAAAATTATTATAAACATTCATTTCTACAATTAAAGTTTCATTCTTTTCAAACCATGCAAATAAATAAGGCATACAGCAATCTTGTAATGTTTTCTATTTTTGCTTGGCAGACTCTTTAATTCACAAAAGAGTGAAAATATATGAAATCACATTAGTGAAGATGTAATTAATTAAAGAGATTAACAAAACTCTCACAGATAAACGTTGATATTTTGACTACAGAGGGACAAAATTTTATTTTAAAAAATCCAACCCTGTGTGCAGTAATTCTGTATTAGTTCTTTGCACATGCATTGAATCTCGCCCATAAAGAGGCACTATGGATATGTCTCAAAGCCACTTTATACATCTGCATTTTTACTTTAAAATATTCAAAGAACACTTTATCAGTCTTATGTGCTCATAAAAAATGAACTAATAATCATAACAAAGGATGTCACACTGACATCCTATCCTCCCTCTCCAACAACCTCTGGCAAAAAAAAATGTTGCATTTAAGAACAGGTGACTAACACAGGAAAGTTATCTCTGATTGCATGCAATGTAAACACAGAGAACCTATGTTTATGCCAGCAATTATGCAGAAACAAACGGAATTAGAGCAAAGGCTAAGCCAGTTTACTTCAGTCAGAGCTTTGAATTTGTTAGCATTTTTCTGCCATCCTGAACAACTTCTTTACTGTGACCTTATTCTTTATAGTTGCCTCATAGCAATTCCCTTTGGGCAAGCAAGAAACTGCAGTGTGATCACCCCTCTCCTGCATCTGTGGCCTGAGACTTGCAGAACACACGGTCAGAATTTCCTGAGAATTGCATGGTTCCGATGCACTGTTTAATCAACTAATGCACTTCCTATGGGCAACAGAGTGCACAGTATAAAAGATTTCCAAATCCTGTAGTGCAGAAGTAAAACCCCTGCTGCTGCCTAAAACCTTCCTTTTAATAGTTTAAAAAGTTGTCACGGGCACCAGAAAATTAATATACCGACTTCTTTAGAGTTCCAAACACAAAATATTTTTTACTTAAAGGAAGCCAAAGCTCACTAGGAGAATACTCAGAATATGAGATCTCATTTTTGAGGAATGATACCTCTCAAACACCTTGCTCTATTTCTTTTTAATAGGCAGAAAAACTTGATCTGTGAAATTTCAAGCAAAATTATTTTAGGAAGTTATCACTAACCAAAACACTACTGATTAAATCAGCTTCAGAGATAAAAATCACTCTATTTGTAAAACAGAAAGTAGTACTAAAATAAAAAGAAAAGATAAAAAACCCTAATACTTTGAAATCATCTTAACATGATGTCAAAGTGTTTCAAATGAGACATCTTTTCTTTAATCTTTTCTACTTTCTAACATTTTTTCATGAGGGAAGACTGAATCCATCTCTAAAGAAATTTAATTCCACAACATTATGACTCCTCATAGTAGCAGGTACCAGATCACCACGTTGGCATTGCCTCTGCTCCATCCCTTTCCTGGGGCTACAATAACTACTTTATCCAGTGGGAAGCCAAGAACTTTTGGGCCACCTTCCTCCTGCACAGGCATCAGCGACAGAAAGAAGTGTGAAGAGCAGGAGGTAGGGCCGTGCATGGATGGGCAGCACCTGAAGTGTGTATTTTGCTTCTGCTTGCTACTGCATACTTGTAAAACCATACCACTTAAAACTAGCATAATGTCCACAACACCTTAATGAAATGTAGCATTTCCACTTTATTTGAAGCCTACTTCCTTTCAGTTGGGATCAGTGGAGACATATTTACAAGCAAAAAAGCACAAGATCTCAATTGTCTTGTGCTGCCTAGTTTTTCTTTGCTCAAAAAAATCTGCTCACAAGCATGTAAAATAATCTGCAGCCCTTTCAGGATTATAAGTATACAGAGTTTCTAGGAAAGGGGCACTGAAGAAAATATTCAGTCCTCTCTTCAGATAAATATTCGGATACTTTATTCAGACAGAATAGCACAAAGGAAGGAAAATAATGTACAGCCTGGGAAGACATGCTGATCCAGCCTGTAACAGTTTGCTGCTGCTGGAAAAAACAAACAGCCTGTCCAGTACATGTTTCCTCCTTCTGTGTGCTGACTGTTGGTTGGATCCCTCATTGAACTGCTTCACCTTAACAACCTGGCAGAAAACATCCTCATTTCTTCTGACCAGTTTTTGACTTGTAAGGAAGTTTATAGAGGGGCTACGCAAGTGCCAGAGCTGACTGAAAGCATCAAGGAAAAGCACAGAGAAAGGAAAGCCCCATTTCACTGACAGCAACACTTCAGATCAGCTGTTTTATCAGACTGCATCTCAGATAAATTTTGAGCTATCTGCTTTCAACAAGTTCTTGAGTCTTGATCAAAGGGAGGAAAGATACTTTATTTAACAGGAAATTTTACAGCCTACCTGATAAAGCCAAGTAATTGATGTCATGACCTGCAGACTTGGCATATTTTCCTGTCTGGCCAAAACCAGTAAGTCTAGCATAGATGAGTCTGGGATTCTCCTGTAGAAGGACCTCTGGGCCAAGCCCAAGTCTTTCCATGACACCTTCAAAAGACATAAGCAAGGAATTAAAATTCACATTTAATAATACTCAAAACATAATGGCTCAGAGTTAGACTATACAACAGCAGAACTCAACTGCACTTTCTGAAGTAGCACATTCTACTTCAGTGTCCATGTTACAACATGAATATTATCAATTACCAACATACCACATAAAATTTTAATATAGATCAAGTGGAAATTAGGCTTTAGGGATCTTTTTTTCAGCTTTTATTCCTGTTTTACTCCTCCAAAAGACTGACAGAAAACCATGCACCACTGGACGAGAAAGCTACCAAAGGCTTGTAAAACAAGGAAAAAAGAGAAAGAGAAAACTCTTACATTTTCTGTATTAAAATCACTTGAGATTTCATTTGCATTTTACTGGAATATACCTTCCTCACCATTTCTCAGTATCTCTTGTTCCTGTGTGTTTTAACTCACTGATGTGAATGGACCATGCCACTATTCCACAGATGATCTGTAGGAATCACACACAAGTAAATGTGTTCGTTTTTAATGCAGGGAATAAATAACTTTTAGAATCAGTGGTATATAAGCTGAATCAGCATGGATTTACAAAATTCAAAGCTAAAATTTTAATCTTGCAGTGGTTTTAAGAGAAGAAATTTGAATAGCAAATGAATTGTACTTTCTTCTGGTTCAGCGCAGTCTGGTCAGACTTTTACCAATGGTCTATAATGGCACTGCAGGGCCACATATTTTGGAGTTGAAGGGATAACACAATTTCAATTCCTGTTCCACCCCAAAATCTATTATTCCAGCTTGTTTCACAAAACTAATCCATACTTTTCCTACATCACCAATTTCATTCAGATGCATTTCTATTGTACTAACTACTGGGCAGTGGCAAGTGACTACTCCGAAGAAGAAAGCAGTGAAATTCGGCAAAATGCATGATTTTCAAATGCACAAGTGGAAACAGGGTGACAAATAACCCCTCTGGTGTCACAAAGTCATTGCTGTAAAGTCACATGCCTTGCAAGAAACTGTTCTGCAGCTTGGGCCCTCACCTTCTCACTGTTTTCCAGTAGTCTCATGATGGGTCACAGATTTGCCTAGTTCGCTTACAGGCCCTGGCAATCTAGTATGTATTTACAAAATTGCTTGTACTTCCAGCCGTGAAAAAAACCCAGCAAGTGCCCATAAAACCAAAGAAAACAAAATATCATAACAAAAAACCAGGAGACCAGCTACAAGGAAAAGGTGGAATTCAACTTCTTCCTTTCTGTTTTTGCTCAGCTTCTGGGGAGTAAACAAACAAGGTAAGATAAGGTAAGGTAAGGTAAGAATAAACCCATTTTCTGAAGAAAAATAATTACTTGTGACACACAATCTGTCCATGACGTATGATGTCTAGCCAACAAAGTCTCCTATTTCTAAAGTGTCTGTAAAATCTCCAAAGCATTTCAGCTAGCTCCTCAATGAAGCATGATTACAGAATGGTTTGGGTTGGAAGGGACCCGTAAAAGTCACTTACTCCAACCCCCTGTTGGGAGCAAAGACATCTTCAACTAGATTCGTGTACACAGACCTCTGTCCAACCTGACCTTAATGGCATTTTTTCTAACAGAACAGCACCCTCAAGGAGCACCCAGGGATACTGACATAACCATCAGGCCTGTGTATGGCTGATAAACGGAGGGAACGTGGTAAACCCAAAATGTCTATAGAGCTTAAAATGGCATCAATTTTGCTACTGAAAATCAGATGTTATGCATCCCTGTATGTGGTAAATTAGTAAAGATGCATATTGTAATTAAAAAATGAACTGAAAGTTCTTTTAAAAAAGTTTTGAAAAATTGCAAAATTCTGTAATTGAGTATTTGAAGAATTTGTCTTAACCTAATGTTAAAAATGGAAAGTACTTGCAAAAACACAAGGAAGCTTTTCATAAAGTAGATTTAAGACCGGCAGGAAGTGATCAGTTCGTAGAATGCAACTTCCTAAACTTAACCTGATGTTTAAAGATGAAGACTGTAGTTCATAACCTGCATTTGATCCTGAATCAGAGTAACCCTGTACAACAGAATCATACTACTCTATTTAACACATACAACTCTTATATTCCTCTCCCTGGGATATGTGCTTTGTAAATGTGTACCCATAATGTCAGGTCTCCCGTCTTCAGAGGAATTATAAGATCAAACTCTGACCGGCACAGCAACCGTGAAGTGAGTTGCACTTTAGCAACAGGCCTGCATATCACACAGGACGGTGCCCCCAGCTCGGTGTGACCCCTCGGCTCGGACACCCTGCTGCTCATTCAGGGCTCCAAGCCCGGTGTCACCCCTCGGCGCGGACACCCTGCGGCTCCTCCAGAGCCCGGCCGGGGGCACGGCCCTGTCTGAGCGCGCTCGGCGGTCCTTCCCTGCGGTTTCACATGGGGCTGCACTGCGCAAGTCCCCCACACATCATGCGCCCCTAGCTCCTCCAGAGCTGCTCCCTGCCCTCTTCCCACTCAGAATCGCAGACGCCACAGACAAACGGGAGCCCCTTAGCGACTGACGGGAGCCCCTCAG
>NW_005054480.1:6461-37023 GCF_000277835.1 Geospiza fortis | reverse complement strand
AAGGAAACCATGGGCTTTTACATCCCTACAGCCTAAAGGCAGGAAAGTCACAGAATCACAGAACGATTCAGGGTAGAAGAGACCTCCAACATCGTCAAGTCCAGCCTTTGAAGTCTGAGGCTGGGTGCCATCGTCTCCAGCCGGTCTCCTGGCCGGGCCGCAGGTCCCTGTGCCTGTTGTTAGGAAAAGAGTCAGCAGTCCTCGGCCTGGGGCTCCAGCCACCCCTGGGGCACCTGCATGGGCCAAAACCCACACACCCAAGACCCCTAGGTCACAGGGTAGGATATTAGCAGGACGCGTGATTAAAACTTGGGGTTTCTTTTCACCAGATGTTTCCTTAAAGAGGGCTGCCTGGCCCTGTTCTTGCGGCGTCAGCTGCTTACCGGAACCGAAATAAATCCAGAAAGGGTAATGAAATCTTTGGCATTGTATTGACACAGCTTTTCAAACTTAGGTTCTGCTCCCAGTATTTCAGGTTATTGGGAAGCAAACAGAGCAACCCATGCTGATGTTATAAATTTCTTTAAATTGCTTAGACTACGAAAACCTGTAAAGGCTGCTAATTTGAATGCAGAAATTTTTCTCATTCTACAATAACAGGTCTGTTTCCAGAATACCCTTCATTTTCTGTGCAGACACCAGGTTCTGTAATGCAGGCACTGATTATGTCCACTACTATGGTGCCACCCACAAGAAATGGCCAGGAAAAAAGTATTTGCATTTTCATTCAAATGAAGCTGGCTAGTTTTGTTTGTCATCCATCTCCCTTAGAGACACTATTCCACGTAAGGGTTGGTTTTCACAGACATTAGGATGTTACTGTGACACTGTGTTTCTCTGACTAATTTTCAGTTTCATTTGTCCCCTCACACCTTCAGGTCTTGGAGTTTGTGTTGAATACAAACAGGCAATTTCTGTTGTGTCACCTTTGATTTCACCTGATGCTCTTTAGTTTACCCCATCAAAATAACACCATAATCACACACTGGATAACGTCTGGATTTTGCTATGGTTTAACTGAGCAGTCCTTTGCACCTGCTGTTTAGATGTCATCCAGAATTACAGCGAGTAATCTGTGGCAGAAACACTTAAGTCAGAACCCTATTAAGTTATTTCAGTTTCAGAGAGACGAGGGCAGCATTTTATGAGCGTTAACTCCAATTTGAAAAATTGGATTTTACCAAACAAAAAAATAAACAGGCATGAGAGAGAAACAGATATTCTAATAAATCATGAGATGAAGGCTAATGATTTGAGTCCAGCAAACTCTCCTGAAGCAGCAAGTTGGCCAGCAGAAAATATGTGTTATAAATAAGGAGATCTGCTCTACCATGGGCTTGCAGTGTGCAAAAAACAGTGTGATGTTCGTCTATGTGATGCTATTTAATATTTCTCATTAATAAGCAGCAGCAAAGAGAAGGGCATATGAATTCACCATTGCACTTGTAATGGGTATAGGAAAGAAGTTGTTTTGGGATTGAATCTACACTGTGTCAGAGTGCTTGTGTGTGCTTTATTCTATTACATCAGTGAGTTGCTGTCTGTGTCATCCTGTGAAATGCATCTTTCACAGTCAGTGTTCAAAGACTGAAAATTGTTTTTACTGTGACTTATATCAATATATCTTGCAGAGGTGTAGGCACTTTTGCAGTGCACACTGCATGCCAGACTATTACTTTTGGTCTCAGATTTGTTGATTACATTTACCCATACATTTTGGTCCTTTGGAAAAATACTAAGGCAGCAATGTGAAGTTACAGATGTACAAAAAGTCTGGATTGTCCTCTTTCACATGTATATTGTTTACAGTTTAGTCCATCTTAATGCATGGATAAAGAGATACTGATATCTGTACGGTTTGTATTGATTTGTTAAAGGGAAAAGCAAAAATTACATTTGTTATAATATTTCAAATCTTGGTAACTATAATTGCCTGAAAATGTAAGTAGCAGATGAAATTTCTCTAGCAAATTGAAAGATACCTGCATTAAATTGAAATTGAGAACTTTACAGATTCTCATGGAATTTGATGGTAGTTTTGTGCCCCAAGCTTGCAAAAGCTTTCAAACATGGTTGCTTTATCCCAAAGCTTGCGTTCATGCCTTGCCTGAATAGAAGCTGTGCTCCATTTATAACACTTGATACCCACAGAGAAGGTGTGGGTGATACTCCACATTTCTAACTTCATATCTTGTGCAGTTGTGACAGACACACTGTCCCTTATACAATGTTCTTGCCAAATGCAGCACCTTAATCTCTGCCATTTCAATGGATTCATCAGTTTGGAGCATCACTTTGCTTTTCTGTGTTTCCGTGCTTCTGTGTGAGTGTGGATTTGTGCACTGCTGCTCTTCCAAGCGTACATCCCACCACTCAGCAGCAAAAAAAATCTATCCTGAGATCATTATATCCTTCTAGAGCAGCTGTGAATTCATGCTACTTGAAAATCTGGCTGTCTGTCTGAAATAATGAATTATAGATTTAGAAATAAAATCTCTGTCTCATCCACAGAAGGTAATTGTATAAGCTGCCCTGTTCACTAAAATAGGCATACTCTTGAAAAACTACAGTTTGCAAGTTTTTTTAGTCCAGTCAGTCATTGAGGTGGTGATCTGTCCCAGCTGCACCAAACAGGTGTTGCCTTTAACTTTCACATTGTCAGAAATTTGGCCCCTCCTGCTCTGGTTAATAGGAATTTCAGGTTACTGGGATTACAAATTACTGTTGCCTGTGACGGTGGTGTCTGTACTTTGGACTTGAACCCTTGTACCTGAAGCAAAATATTTTTCTTTCCTATGAAACACAGCATGTGGTATTACTGTGCTTTCATGATTTAGATGAAGAGAATGGCAAGAAATTTTATATAGCTAATCCTTATTTTTGGTAATCAGGAGAAAATAAATACTTTCCTGTGAGTTTATGATTAACTAGTATTGTAGAGGCTGGAAACTCTAAACTGGGATTATTTCCACATTTTATTTGCCTGAATACTGAGTTTGAGGTCTGTGCTGGACGCCACATGAACTACTGTTTAGCCACCCTGCCCTAAACTTACCTCCAGTGAGCCATTCCTGCCAGATAAGAGTGCTTGCCACATTCACCAGAGACAATTTCTCCTGCATTGCTAGGACAATGGATTGAGAAACCTTTTTTTTTATTAACTGTTTCCATCATCTTCCGTCATCTTTTATTAACTGTTTCCATCATCTTCCATCATCCATCATCATCAATGGCTCATCTCCCATGAGCCATTTACTATGTGTCTTATGGCATACCTCATACCTGTTATTTATTTTGTGAGTCTTTAGTGATTTGACAGAACGAGCATTCTGAATAGTCGGTCATCTTGGAGGAAAGAAAATGTTGATCTGAAGTGATGCAGTATCTGAAAAATTTTCCTTAGAACAACCAGGCTTCTACTATTTTCTAGTTAAAAAATGAACATGAGACAAATTAAATTCCATCCAGTGCTTCCAGCTGCAGACCAGGACTTGCACATGGCAGAATGAGACAATCTCTGAATTCAAATTTCCTGGCCTGAAATTCTAGTCTTTGCAGACTTCCTTGACTTTCATCATCTTTACTATGCTGTAAGAGCCTGGAGTGTTTTTCTGTCAAAAAACTTCCAGGATGGAAAAAAAAAAACCCACCAAAAAAACCCTCTTAGAAAGTATTCTAATTAATTTAATTTAATTCTGCCAATGTTTCTTACATATTAGTGTTCACTATTTTTACAGTAAAGTCACTTTGTTAACTGTACATTTGGATGGAGTTACTGAATGAAGATGTTCTGTATATTTTTCTTCCTATCACATTCCAGTACATGCACAAGTCCTTATTCAGCAAGAATCTTATACTTGCTGCTGGACAAGGCCAAAGAAGTAGCATGTAACTAGATGATGTAGCATGTAACTAGATCACACCATGTGACACATTCACGGGAAACAGAAGCTGAGATGTCAAAGCTAATTTGAACATGGGTGTTTCTACTCTTGGTGTTATAGCAACATGATTCTTTTTAAAAACTGATTTTTGTGGATTTTTTTTTTAATGTCTGATGGACTGTTTCCAGAAAAGCAGGAAAATAGCCCTCAATTTGTGCAATTTTTCAGCAGCTGATACAAGGAGTCTCTTTGTTTAGTAAAACCTTGCCACATGTGGGTTTTATTATTCTGTGAATGTGTTTATGGAGTATAGCTTGCTCCATTCCAAATGCAGATGCACAAAATGGAGCCTCTCCCACTCTCATCCTTAAGTCTTCATGTCAACATCTGTGCACTGAGTTTATCAGTCCAGTGGCAGAAGACTGGAAATTAATGGGGGGCTGCAGATGCTCTAATTCTTTGTAAAACTGTGTGGTTTGGCCCAAGAACTGAAGGAGTGTTCACCCTTTGGTGTAAGAGTGAACCTGGTCATGCTAGGAAGTGCACCTTCTATCAAGTTCTTTTAATAGGATAGTTTCTAGAGTTTTCTTCACTGGTATCTGAGCATGACAGCCTTTTGTTGTCTCAGATTTTTAAATCTGAACTGATCACCCAGGCTGTATTTTCTTTGGTTGTTGAAGCAGAACTAACTGCAAAATTCACCAAAATTAAGAATTCACACACCGCTCAACGACTCCCTGCATGTTTTGTCCTTGTGTGATTTTTTTTTTGTTCTGAGCACAAAAGAATAATTTTAATAATCTGAACTAAGAAGGAGGCAAAAAAGTTTTAATTCAAAGCTACTTCTATTAAAAACTGCTTCAGAAAACAGAAGGTTGTAACATAGGAAGCTCAGTGAAAGAGAGGGGAAGATGAAAGACCTGAGTGTAAAGTTTGTTCCTTATTCACCCTTTAGAAAAATACTGCTTTGTTTAAAGATCTCCCTCTGGCTTGCAGGCTTCTCAGTGAGGCTGAGACTGCAAACTATTGTTAGTCCAAACTGCTTTTTCAGTCAATCAGTCCACAGACTAACTTCTGAAAGTAAAACCATAAACTTCTTTCTTTTCTCACAGAGTTCTAATTAAACTTTCTTTACACAACGTGCATGAAATTCAGACCCAGACCTGTAACATTTTCACCATTTGGTTTCGTTCTAGTTCATGTTTTTCTTGCACAGAGGTTGTGTTTTACCTCTGCCAAGGGGGTGCACCCAGCACCTCTTGAGTTGAACACAGCCCTGTTTTGCAAAATGCTCATGACAGAGCTGGAGATGAGAGTTGCTGGCTTGCAAGGATGTCACAGCAGACCCTGGAACTCTGGGGGAAGGGAGGATCAGGACTTGGCTCTGTGTTGAGAAGCATTTTCTGCTGCCAGGATGCCAGCACCTACCACAGAGGCTGAATATCACCTACCAAACCACGGCTCTCATGGCAGGCAGGGACTTGTGGGTCTTGCCAAGTTTTGGTTAAATCTGGGAGCTCAGGGAGCGGGAGAGATACAGATTCATTTTAGCAGAGACAAGAAGCCTTTAAGTATAGTCCAAATTACAGCTTTGCAGTTTCCAGAAGGTTTTTCAGCTGTTACACAAATTACAAGATACCATGTATTTTATAACAGGGGATAAAAGCCTCTGGTAAAAGACATTTTGTCTTGAGCATCTGCTAAGCAAGAATCTTTCAATTATCAGCAGCAATGGAAAGATGACTAATCTTCATGAACATTTCTGAGAAAAAAGATCATAAATTCCACATGACTTACTGAATATAAAGAGTGTTAATTTTAGAGAAGAAGAAGAAGAACACACACACACACACACACACACACACACACACACACACACACACACACACAGAGTCTCATTCACATCAGTTGCTGTATTTTGAAGGATCTTCCTTCTTCTTTTAAATGAAATTAATACGTAAGTTAACTATTTATTTGTAAAGTATTATGACACTTAATCAGCAGAGATTGCATGCAGTAAATTGCAGAGAAAAGACTGCTGAGATTTCGGTCAAAACCTAGGAATTTTAACTTTGATGTAAAAAACTGTTTAGCTTTAATATTGGAACTACTCTTTGTTTGTCAAAGAAGCTTTTGTGAAAATTCTTAGTCACCTTCCCCTCTTAGCAGGCCAAGTTGCACAAAACTCATGAAAACAATACAAAATGAGTAGGGCAAAACATGACTTTCTTTTATATTATGGCCATTACAGTAAATAATAAGATAAAAAGGAGCTTACAATTAGTGTATGCCGTAGAGTTTCCTTCTGACCAAAATGCTTAAGTGCTTCCTTCTGGCCAAAATGGCTTAAAGTGGCCATGTCACAAAAGAAAAGTCCCCAAAGGAAACCTTACAGATTTAAATTTTATGTATATATGTGTGTATATATATACACATATGTGTAAAATAAATGTATTTTAATCCTTGATGCTGACTTTCTCCCATTCAGTAGCGAAATGAATGCTTAGGAAAAAGAACATCTCTCTATTGTCTCCAAATGGTAATGTCCTTGGTAAATACAGATATCAGCAAACCAGTATAGCTTTGAACCATTAATCTTTATTGAATAAATGTATGTTTTACAAAGTAAGCTTAACAAAATAACATGGTCTCAGGTTTTGAAAACCTATGTGGCACAGACCCGATCCAAGCTGATAAAGAAATGATTAAAACACATCAGACAACAGTTCATTAAAGCTAATATTTTCAGTGGTTGATGCATAAAACTAAAAAAATCACAAGTTATAATCATCAAGTATCAACATGCATTTTTCTTCATAAGATGTGGTTACATACGCTAGGAATGTGTACAAGGACGTACAAATTCATAGGGCAGATTTCAATTCATTTGCTCTATTGTTGTGCTACTGATACCTGTATCCAGTATAAAAGAATTTCAAATAAATATTTTCCTAACCCCACCTTCCTGTTATACATTATTGGCAGGTAATATCTGATTAAAATGTAATGTCTGTAAAAAGGAATTTATATTTCATTGACTTTTGTGTGGAGAGCCAGAGCAAGATACATTCAAACTTCAGTATTGATTTTGGTGCTCATTCAGATGAAAATAGCAAGACAGAATTTCAGGTACCCAAATTTTGAAAAGCCAGTAACATGAATGCTGAAGACTGGCCCAGTGTATTGGGACCAGAACTCCTAAGCCAGCTAGCATTTGCTTTCACCAGTTTAAATACTGAACTGGCTTAGCTGCAATGGCTTTTCCTGAAACACTGATTCTTGGAAGGCTGCTAGAAAAACTGTTTCAACAACTTCACTGTTAAGTAAATATGCAATATTGTAAGGTACATCCTTCTGGAGGAGCTCCACACCACAAAGTTTGTTTATCTCTGTGCTGTTGGTGTATCCTGATTTCTCTAGCGTATATGCCTTTGCTTTGACACCCTGCATTGGCTTACATCACGTTTTAAAAATTCTAAGGCTAGGGGAAAACATTACAGTTCCCCTGCCTGATCCCCTTCACACTGCAAACTAAATTACCTTAGCTTCAAGCTGCTACTAAGGCAAGAACTACTGACATTCTTCTTCTAAGAAAGAGAGACTAAGCATAAATATGTGCTAAAAATCTGTGAAAAATGACACCAGATACATCTTCAGAGGTTTGAGATGGGAATGCAATAAACCTGAATCCTTGACATCTATATTTTCACATTTTTTCTTCAATTTGAGCTCATTCCAATCCAGTAGAAACTTCTTCCTTTACATCTGGTCTCACCTGAGCCTGCTTATAATACATTCAGGCCTGTTTCCATGATGCAAATTTAAATGAACATGTAAGAAGAACTGAATAAATGATCCAAAACTTTTGAATCAGTTGTTCAATTCCTGACATATAAAGTATATTTAGAGATGAAATTGACTTTATGTAAACTGCTCTTTAAATTCTTTAAACTCATTTTCCTTTATTTTTCATTCACTTTTGGGGAAGAGAGCAATAGGAACATTTAATGATTAAATAGGTGCAACCCAGATGACAATAGATACTCTGTGAATCTGTGTCAGCTACCTGATGTATTCAGCTCATCTCTGATACACAGGTAGTAGCACATTGCATCAAAACAAGGCTTCTTGATCCTCCAATGTTGTGAAGTTATTTCACAGTCCAGTGAAATATACAAGTTCCAAAAAATATGCTTTTTCACATAAACATCTGTTGGGTTGTCTCCTTTTTTTTTACTTGGTTTCAAAAAGAAGAAACCCAGCAAAGGTGGAGAAGCGTTGATGGTCCCCATGGAGGGCTCCATTTCCCATTCGCAGCCAAACTTCATCTCCTTTGGCGAGTTTTAGGACTGCACTGTTTCCTGAAGTATCTGCTTTCCCTTTGGATTCATAGCTAAGGATGAATATTTTAACAAGTCAGGTTTTTGTTTCTCATCAGTGACCAAACAAACAACTTTACCAAAAAAATCCAGAAGTACATTGTTATCCTGAGCAAAACTTTCTTGAAAGACTTGCCAACATTTTTCAGCTTTATAAGGAAATTTTGGCAACTTTGTGCATTTGATCTCCTAGTCAAATTTTGCACCTTACCTAAATGCATTGTTTAATTCCTTTCTGAAGTTCTGGAATTGTAACTTATTTTTTTTCCAGGACACAGGAACAAATTTTTTGCTTAAAATGAAATGCTGCTCATTGATCACAGCACTACAGATTTCCTGTGATGCTTTTTTCCCCTTGAATTCATCCCAACTAATTTTAAGAGCTGAGTTCCTGTGCTCCCAGCACATGCAGTGAGCAGACACAGGCAGCCTGCTCCCTACTGAGCCTTTCATTGGGATATGGGTACATTTGATGTGAGCTAGCCTCCTGGCTTTGCCTCCTTTCTTCTGCCTCTTGCCTTTTCTGACATCAGTGCTTCAGGGGGAATAGAAATGAAGCCCTTTTCCTTTTGCAGAGAAGATCTATTGGGGATGAAGCTGCCTCTGGTGGTGTGCTAATGATAAAAAGGCCAGTAAATGGAAGACCTTTACTTCTTACTCATCCTTACTACTGCAGCTTAAACACTTCCCAACTTTAAAGTAAATTTCTCTTCCCTTGTGTTAACAAGACTGTAACTAGTCACTGGACACTTCATTAATTCCTTTCTCTGACAAGCAAAATGAGGCTGAAGATGTATTTTAGCAGAATGACAGCATGATACCACTGAACTCCAACCCTGACTTGCAGTGCTAACTCCTTTCCCCTGAGTTTGAGGAAATTATGATCAAGGCTGTATTTTAGGTCCAGCATCTGTGGTGTGTATGGTCCAAATATGCATCCTGAGGATGGCAAAATGAAATAGGTTTTCTTGTTGGTTATTTTACCCTAGAGAATTTCTTCCAAAAAATGAACAATTTTACATTTCTTGAAAGGTGAGAAAGCTGTCACAACCATAGAAGTGTTTTTGCATTGAGATGGCCTGGCTCTTTACTTACCTGTATAAGCTGAACACTGTATTACCATTATGCATCAAGTACACATACACTTCCTCCACATCTTCATGTTTCATCATATTGAAAGTAAAGAAATATACCCCTGAAAAGGTTAGAAAAAACAACTTGTTTGCTTCATAGAAAGAAGTAATCATGCTGCACATTTTTGCTTCTTGCTTAGAAACCATAACAGCTGTGGACAAAACTGCCTTCCAGTTGTCAGCAGATATTTTGTTTCTGCTTATACCATTCCAAAATCTGATTAATTTTAATTCTGCATATGGCAGGTGTTCTTCTTCCTGCATCACAGCTGCATAAAAGGGGGGATTGATGCAGCTGAGAAATAACCATGAAGAACTATAATGCCTCATTTCCAGCCACACATCTGTTGTAGGTCAGCTCGCAGCTGAATTGGCATGGGGGAAGATGAGGATGAAGAAACTGGCAGGAGGCAGGAGGTGGAGGAGGCAACTGTGAAGCTGCTGCTGCTTGCTACAACATTAAAACTGTGGTTCTGTCATCGCAGTGGCTGAAGGGCTGAAGTGCCACAGCAAAGCAGACAGTCCTGCTCCCTCCCCAGCCCTGGCCATGCCTCTTCCTCCTGCCTTTGTGTCAGCACTAGTGTCACTGGCTGGCAAGACTACTCTTGGCTTGCTCAGTTTTCAATTCATTTTTCTGGAAAGTCAGTAGCAAGAGCTATGCAGACTGAGTGCAAAGGCAGTTAAATAGTACCTCATCTTTTTTGACCACATGTCTCTTTACAGCTTCAATAATTGCTTTTTTTTTTTTTTTTCAAATGCTCACCGTTCACTGGAGCACCAAATCTCCCAGTCATGACATCAAAAAAATTCCCAACGTTGGTTTCAACGCTACTGAAGATGATCCCACTGTTCTGGTTGCTGAAGTGAGTAGCCATCGAAGCCATAAACGCGACCTGCAAAAATCCAGTTCTTATTCAGGCAGTCGTTCATGAAAAACACATGTGTAGAGCAACCAGGTACAGATTTTTTTTCCTGTATTTGCAGTCTGTTTATTTTCCTGACAGAGATGTTCTTCTAGGGCTTGCTCCAAGGCCAATAAACTCCAGTTAACAAAACTCCCATTGAATGAAACTGGAAGAAGACTAGGGTTCTCATATTCAATTGGACTATTCATGGCTGTAAAGTAAGAGTATGGTCAAGTGTTTGCAGTTCAGAACCTTAATTTCAGATTTTATTTACTTTTAAGTCTTGCTAGAAATGATGCAACAGCAATATATTATTGAAATGGTGTTTCTGACAAAAAGGTTTTATATAGTTTTATGTATTCCCCAATGCATTTAAACTGGATATTGCTTTCAACTGCCTGTGTGAAAATGAACAATGCTCAGTAAAATCCATGAGGATTAGTGTTTCTTGCTTAGAGATACATGAAGCACTTTTATTAGAGGTCCTCTGGAAGTGCTGCAGCTGACACTCAATATTCAATGCTTTTTCTACCTTGTCAGGTGCCCTCAGTTTTGAAAACAGAGCGTGGTGGAGACCAAGAGGGGAAAATAAGAAAATTAAAACTGTGCTTCAATTTCATGTTTCACTTCTTGTCATAGAAGTGTCTCACAGGAAGCAGTGCAAAACATCCCACACCAGACAATTTAAATTACCCTCAGGAAGATACCGGGGAATGACCCTGCCAGCTGGCCTGGTTAGGGAAGGGAGTGACCTTTTCTCAAAGTCTATCATTCCCCTGCCCCCATTATGTGAGCAAATGGGGTAGAATCAGATTTGCTGCACTTTGTTGCCAAAAGGTTACATATAGACTTGGCTTTTTATTTCTGTCTCAGCTTCTTAAATGACAAGTGTTCAATTGCATCTGTTACTGCCCATCACAAAAATGACTTTTTTTTTGAGATTCCAGCTATGCTGGTATTTAAAAAAAAAAACAAAAACAAAACCAACCAGCCCAAACTCCTTTTGATTTCAGATCCAAACCAGAACAAAATGAAAACAGACAATCAAATGCAAGTCTGGATCCAACAACGGAAATCGTTAGCCATCTGTTCAGAAATTTAAGGAGCTCCAGATGTGAGCTGAAAGCTTGGGCTGATTTTCCTTACCCCTGCATGGATGCATTTTCTATTACGGCAAATTGTTAATATCTTGCTTCTCAGCCAGGATCACATCAAAGTTCATAGTGTGTTAAAGGAGAGCAGCTGCAGTGGCAGATTGATGGAATTTATTGCTTTTTTGTCTAGATTCCATTTCACAGTCTCTTTGACCCTGAGCTACTTTTTGTGGGCTGAACAGAACAGCAGAAAAATATAGCTTTTCTCACTAGGTCTCATTATGAAGTAGCAGGTCAACTTGGATTCAGAAAGTTTTTCAAAATAATCCTGTACTTAAAACAGTATTGTATTCAAAAGTGTTTCCTCCTATACCACCACTGACTTTAAAATTCTTAAGTATGGTGGTAAGAAATACTGTAAACATTTTTAAACACATCTGATAAAAGAAGTGATGGAATTTTAACCATTGGAAATAGGTATTACAATATGAGCTTTCCTTGTTCATCTTCTTTCATCACTCAGTTTTAATTACAATATCACCATTGTCTTTATGTAAGGAAAAAAACAGTGGTAGTTAATTTTAAAACTGTAGAAGAATATATGTTGGATGTAATTGAAGGTATGTTTATCAGATATTCAGCTATACCATGAGTATATATCTATTTCTACATGCATATATTATGTGTATATGCACATATATGAATATGTATATATGTACCTCTGTGTGTGTGTGTGTATAGAGATATATATACACATACATATATATTTACATATACATACACAAACTCTCTGCCATCTGCCAGATTCCTGGGATTTGAAGAAGCTTTAATCCAAAAGCTGTGAGATTGTGCCAATACAAGAGTTGAGCTCAACAACTCAGGCTTGAACCCATATTTAAATGCTCATCTGGCTTTTGAATTATTCATTCATAGGCAGAACCTACATGGCCCCAAACATATTTAAAATATCTAGACATATAAATATACAGACAACTACTGAGGGATATCTTTTGAAACTAAAGGACTTTTACTGCACTCAAAAATTTTGAGTAGCTGGATACATGTGCTTCTGAGAATCTCATAAAGCCCGGCTGCCCTGAGAAACATGACTCCTTTACTCTTTCCATATGCTGTGGGAAGTGCAATTATTTATGTGATACAGCTTGGGAGGAAAATGATAGTCCCTGCTATTCTCCTTTAATAACCCAGATACTGGCTTTCTGCCCTCAAAGGGAAGCATATATGTTTCTTCCTGCCTATTTCTCAGCTGGATTCTGACTAAAGCTTTTCTTTTCCAGAAAGATCTGGCAGAGCACTTTTTTCAGTAAGGACAAGGGCTGTATATGCCTGTTAGAGTATTAATTTACAAGGGGATTTGCTTCTTAAGTATCTTACAGTAATAAGGTTCTGTTTTTTCAGTGAAGAAAACCATAATCTGAGGTTTGCTGCAGCCAATACGAGCCAGAGATGTTGTACCTGTAGCTCTGGGGGAATCCCAGGGTAACCCTTCTCGCCTTTGGGTCCATGATGGCCACGCTCGCCTCTTGGTCCAATATCTCCTTTGTCTCCTTTCTCACCTTTGGCTCCTTCCTGGCCAGTTGCTCCATTATTTCCATTGTTTCCATGATTTCCTGAAGGGATACAAAGCTTTCTGTTTTATTTAAATAATTTATCATATTTTAACAGGTAAGTGTGACAGGGTCCTCTTCCACCAGCTTGCAACACAGGTACTCTTCAGTGCCATAAACCCCAGGCTGGGATGAAATGGATAAGAAACTGCTGCGTGGTCAGGTTGATGGTAAAGGTTTTGGTGAAGGACGTAAATTTTGGGAGTTAACCCTCATGTTGGTGTATAAACTGGTGGTGTCTCAAGTCATTGCTTTGTGGGGGAGATGTGCAGGAAGACCTCAGCAGAGAGAAGACTCAAGGAAAGCAAAAGCCTCTTTTAATTGCCATATACTCAGCAGCCTGCAGAAGTAGTTATGCTTTTCCTTTAGTATAAACACCAATTTCCTGGTAAATTAAGTCAATCATGATAGGAAAAGATAATTTTGAATAAGATTTTGCTATCTTTAAAACACATCCACACAAATGATGAATGGCTGTAGCATTAAAGTTGTTAAAATCTGTGCTAAAAAGAGGACAGTGTGTATTTGCAGGGTGCTGGCTGGGGGTTGTTTGATTGCATGATCCTAGATTTAAAGAGAGACAGAATTTTTATAATTTAGCTTTTTTGAGATGGCTTACTATGAGTAAATGAGTAAAAAGACTCGTTGCAAAACATACTCATGCATCTGCAGTATTCCGTACTTCCTGGTGTTGACTGACTAAATTACTAAGCAAATGTCTATGCAGCTGACAGGATTTTAAAGTTGGCTAGAATCACTGAGCAATTATTATCCCTCCTGCAGCAAAAGCCTGATCTTTCAGCTCAGGGGATTAATTAATGTCATCATTGTTCTAATTCAACTTGAATTGAAATTAGGTTCTTTGCCACTCTGCTTGTTCTTTGATTATTCTCTCTGGTTACAAATTTAGAAGGAGAATAGTTTTATTTGAGATCAAATCTGATGATCAAGTGATCCTTCAGGGCTTTTCTATTAAGAAAAAAAAAACAAACTCCAGACAAGGAAGCCAAAAACTGAAAGAAATTATGCACATTTTTGTTTGGATAGAGGAATCTGCAGCTCTTAAAAATAACGAGATCCTTTATGTGAAGCCAGAACTGCTCTACCAGTTCAGAACAGAAGTCTGCAAGCAACATTTGATTCAATCAAGGGGAAAAGCAACTGCTGCTGTTCCCCTTACAGGCACAACAACATGAAATCCAGCAAATGAAGGAGACAGAAATCCCAGGGTGCAGGAGGCTGCTGCCAGACGTACATTTGTGGTATCCTGCAGTGACAGAAAGTGGAACTGAGACAGGAAGGAAGGGCAAAGCTGGGACTAGGCCATGCCCCAGTGTGTCCGCTGCAGCCTTGAAAATGTGGGTCTAGTATAAAATCATATCCTGCTTCTAAGAATCCAACAATTTATTAGTAAGTAATGGATCACTGAATTGCATTTTCATTGTGTTAACAGAAGATGTAAGTTTTTGAAGAGGAGACAAGTCTGTCTTTCAGTGACCTGCTAATTTATGTTGTACCTCTGCTTCAGGAATGGTGATTTCCAAATCTCTGAAGGTAGATGATATAACAAACTGACACCAGCATGCAACCAACATTTTCCCTTTTCTAGACTCTTCTATTTCCATATCAATTATCAGATCAAAGTATATACTTTTCTTGTGTATGCTGTTCTTCTGTGGACATTTTTATGTTAAAAAAGAGGATTTTTTTTTATTATGAAAGACAAGATGAAAGAAGAAAGTGAAGGAATTTCTGTGGGAGAACAGAAGCATTATGTTTCTGTAAAATATTGGCTAGCAGTATGCTAGATGAAGAAAAGCCCTTGAACACAGTAACATAGCTGGATATACAAAGGTGATGACAATAATCAGCTCCAGGGAACAAGTTCTTCCAAGTGTATTGGGAACTTCATGCTGTTTTAAGAGACACCAATTTTTCCTAGAGGTGTGATAAGATTACTTTCAGTATGAATTTGTGAAAGCTGAATTTTAATAACAAATAGGTTTTCAATGGAAAATATCTTAGACTATAACTGAAAATATCTGTCTCCTCTGAAATGATAGAAAAACTTGTTCCTGAATCTGTCCCTAAATACTGATGTTTGGACCATTCTCTGATATTTCATAGAATAGCCTACAATTACACTGATAAAAAAGTGAGTTAAACTTCATGTTTACCTGGCATCCCAGGGGGCCCAGGAGGTCCTGGGGGCCCTTGGTAGAGTCGAACTCCAAAGTCACCTCGGCAGCAGGAACTGCAGTCTGGATTCTGCGGTCCAGGCTGGGGGGGCTAAGTGCACAAAAATAAGCTTTAAGTGGCTCATTCATGGAGGACATCAATCTTACGCATGTTGGTTACAGGGTCTTCATTATATATTTCTGTTTATATACTTGGTAAGTTTTCAAAACAGTTCTTATCTGGCATGAAATTTTCACATAGTTAAGTTATCCCTGAAGACGTTATTTTTGGAAGATTTAAAGGAATAGCTCTTGAAGCATTCAAAAATATATAATGAATATTTAAAAAAACCAGCTTGTCCTGTTAAATAATGAAGGTTTTAAAAATAAATTAATACCAACTAATGAAATTTAGATGAATATTTCAATTAGATTCACATCCTGATCCCACATTTCAGCTGACCTTTGATGACAAACATGCCTATGTACAACCAGTGTTAGGACACAAGGGACTTGATTTGACCTTCAGCAGTGAACTATCCTCCATTAAACATAAATAAAACTGTGTTGGGACCACCCAAAGAAGATACTAAAAAAAATCTGTGCAGCATATTCCTCTTCATGATCATAGACCTGTGTATTTATTTACAGGCTACTAAAGTTGGGACACCCTAAAAAAACACAAGACAAAAATTTGAACTTACCACAACACAAGGTGTTAGGGGCTTTTGATAATGTGTAGTGTTGAATGTGAACCCATGAAAACCTATATGCTGACTAATAGAGCAGCATAAATAAAGTAATGGGTTCATTATGTACAGCTCAGCTACTGTAGTAATCAGTTTAATAATGGCTCTGTTTGAGTGTTTTTCTTTTCCATATTATTGTGTTTATACTAATGGAGACTCATTCAATTCTGACTGAGTTTCATAACTTAGTTATCATAGATTTTCCAGTATGTCAGAGAAAGCCAAGGTTCAGTGTTTGATTTTATTTCTCTGCCTCCTCATTTGTTCCATCTTTGTTTCTTTTCCCTAGAATTCTTTCCTAATATCCTGAGATGCAAACTTTCAGTTCTTAAAATCTGGAGTTGGATAGTCACACCAATCCAACTACTACTTTTCTTTAATCATTCTACTATTTGCCTTTCCTTCCCTTTCTTTTTTCTAATCTTTGTCATTGGCAAATTACTTGCCCAATGCAGACTTATTGGTTTAGTGTCAGAAAATGAGCTTCTGTCAGGATGGGAGCTGTCAAATGAGCACACAGATGTGCTGTATTCCTGCCCTCAGGGTCATCACTGATGTCATCTGAAACATTCTGCCTGTGTTTTGGATAATACCAAGCAAACCCCCAGACTTCATTCATTTCAGGAGGCTTAGAAACTTGTAGGAAATTCATTTCATGACAACACCAAAATACTGCAGCTCCTCCAAAGACACAGACACATGCCCTGTCCAGCTGGAACCAGTGATGGTGGAGTTACCATGGGAATAAAAACTGACTTGACAGCTAAAGAAATATCCTTCATAATCAAAGAGTTATGGAAAAGTGAAGACTTGCCAATGGGCAGAAGGGCTTCATACTTATGGGGTTTGGTCAAGGCTATGCTTTTTAGATTAATTCTGGACAAGGTCTATACTTAATGAGAAAAATAGGTTCTGCCTCTTGAACTCTCTCTTCCTGGAGAACCTGTTTGTATTTTTCTGGCTGTTTTGTCTCTTCCAGTTGTTAGGCAGGACATAACTGACAATCACCAAATGCACTTTTAATAATATTCCTGGTATGAGAGAAGAAGTAGCTCTGGTTTCAGCCCATTTTCAGTCCTTGAAAGAGAGCCAAGTACAAGAACACTGGAATTGTGCAAGCATGTTGTACCCCCTAAAAGAATGACTGATTTTTGCATTGAGATTAAAAACGCCAGCTGTTTTTAGATAGTGCTTCATATTCTTGTTAAATGGGAAGGTGAACTAAATACACACCTGCCAAGAGCAAATAAGTTTTATCAGCCTAAAAAAAATCCGAAGACTTAGAACAGATTGTAATTGAGGGAAAACATGAATTCAGCAAAGGGAGCTGCATGTAAGACTCTATCTGTGCAGATGCAATTTGTCTTTTTCAGACAATGTACTGAAATTTTGAACAACTTTATTAGAGAAACAGCTATTTTAAAATAAAATAGATACAAGCGATGGTCATAACCAAGTGCTATTAGGCATTACCTAAAAAAAGCTCATTAGGTTCTTAGGTGTGAAATAAGGCAAGTCCTGCCAGTCTGGTTGTATGCAACAGTTCCACTGATTTAAAAATAGCTGTTTATGCAAGTCATAAATAATTAATTTATTACCTTTACTCTTTCACTAGGAGAAAAAAATATTCATGGTTAGCTGCCAAGGATGAGGAAAATTTAGGATTTTCTTCTAATCTTTAAAATCAGATAATTTCATGAACAGTACATTTAAAGGAAAAACATCTTCCTAAAGTAAAATTACACTCAAATGTGACATAGAGATTAGTTGCAATCTACTTGCCAAAGGCATCCTTTGCAGCCATTTGTGCATAAATTTTGTCAGTGAATCTTTGGCTTTGCTGCCAGAACATGAATATAATTTAGGAGGTTGTGAAATGCATCTGCCACATTGAAATCCTAACACTGATAGAAAACTGGAACTATTTCTGAGGCTATCTGCTGAAATTCCCATGATTTAGTATATAGGAGAATAATCTAGGCAACAGATGGTCTATGAAATTCCCTTAAATTAAAGCTGTGAACAAGTCATAATTGAAGACCCAGCCTTTGACCCTTTTTCACTTCCTGATTAATTTTATGAATTTCTGTTTTATTGTCTAAGACAATGCAGAAGATGAGTGATGCACCTCCACCATTCTTGGCTTCTGTTCTGAATGCAAAATATCTGTCTCTGTGGGCACTTAGGCCCTCCATGCCCCTTCTCCAAGCAAAGAAACAAACAAAAGTTGCCAAAAATCAGGGTAAAACACTGCTTGGCTAGTGATGGTTAAAGATTTTCAAAGAGCAACCTGAAATGGAAAAATGGTCTGACATGACTCTGCTTAGTCACTAAGAGTTCTCGTTCTTGAAAAATGCACATTATATTTTACATGAGTTAACAGCAGTGTGGAAACTGGCCTTGCACTCAGTGCAGCAAAGACAACAAATAGTAGTAACATACAATAGATAGTAAGAACAAATAATATCATGTCTTTTCCACAGCAGGGAATGAGACCTTTGAAACACTTCAGCAAGAATGTGAAATTCCCCAGCCTAAATTCTCTTCATCTCGGTAGAGTTATTCCATCTAAAACAAACAAGAAAGTAGGAAATAGGAATCGAATAGTTTCCATATAACTCAAGGGAAAAAGAGAGATTTGACATGAATTAAAGCATTTCAGTGCCATTTCAGTGCCACCTTTCCTCTGCCTAGAAATTCCGGGAGTCTGGAAGTGGAAAACACATATTGCATAACCATTGTGTGATTGATTATCCCTGTCGTGCATCTGCTAGTGCTCCATTTCATTTCAGTAAGCCAAAAATTGCATCATTTCCCCAGAAAAGATTGCTTCTTGGAGATGGGCTGGCAGGTAAATGACTGCCATCAGCTGTACTTGGATCACTGGGCTTGTTTTTATTGTCACAACCTGTTCCCCAGCAGGCAGCTCCAGACAAGTTGCATTAAACACTCTGACAAGAGACACATGCAGCCTGAACACACTTTCTGTGGGGGAAAGTTTGAGCCCTAAAAAGCTGTGGTTTTGCATTAAATCCTGTGTTATCTAAAATTGTGTGGTGTTAAAGGGGAATCTTCTGTACAAGGTCCGCAGCACACAGCTGCAGAATTCTCCCTGCAGTAAAGAGGTCTGCACACACTGGCTGGCTCTTTGAACTGTACAGCTTATGGTTTACACTGCTTACATTCTGCAAGCACAGTTTAACAAGCCTACAGTTAAATATCTGTTCTGCTGAGTGCACTGGAGGAACATTTAACTCCTGACCAAGAAATACAAAATGCAAGGCACTGTGAAGTTTTAATACCGGGAATACAGTGTATTAAACATATTCCCTTACTTGGATGTGTTTCAGTTCTTCAAGCCCAGGACAGGATTAAAATCAGACCTCTTCTGTGCTTATCATAATATAGGTTATTATTCAACACTTATCTGCATGTCATTGATTTTGGCAATTCAAAACATCATATTTTGATCTGAAGAAATTTTAAAACCCCAGAGGCTAAAAGGTGAACTATACAGGACTCAAATATTTGTATCAGCTGTAGGAAAAACCACTCATGTTCTTGCTGTTAATAAAACACATTGATCAAAAAAAACCCTTCATTTGAGTGGAATTTTGTTTTGCCTAGTCCTAGAAAAAGCTTCATCTTCTGCCCTTCAGATTTTGTCTTTCAGAATTGGACTGCAATATTTTGTGTATAATCAAGTTATGCCATTTTCCTTGTGTTATAAACTAATGACTGTAGTATGCAAAATGCCATGAAAGGCATAAAAAGATTCTCAGTTTGAAATGCAGATACTGCAGATGATTTAGAATTTCATTCCAAGCTTTTTTTCTTCTTAAATTCTCAGTTGATTTATATAATTAAATCTACTCATTACATTAGTATCTGGTTTTTTTTCAAGCTACTCCTTAGAATAATTTTTTATAACATTTAGAATTTCATTATTTTTGTCTCAAGCTCAAGAAATATACTTTATATACAGAATTTTAAAGTAAAATTATTCTCTGCTAATTGAATCTCTCCAAATACCTCTAGCAATGCTATAATTTTCCTTCACATCTAAATGAATTAGAAATATTGAATATATTTAATATATTAAATAATTAATACCTTGGGATAATTAAGAGACTGTATTTCAGCATATATGATTTTGCAAGTTCACAGTTTCAACAGAAAAAAGCGCTGCTGCCTGTGTTGAAACCAATGTCCCCAACCACTGCTGATTCTACCAGCTCATTAAAAGATCCTGTAAAGCAGCCCAGCAGGATACAGACCAATACACAGCTTTAATAAAAACTATTCCATAAATATATCACTAGTAATGTTAGCAAAAAAAAAAAATCTCATTAGCTTTAAAGATATCTTTAGAAGATTAATTCAGAGTACCTGGACTCTATCTGAGGTAGTCAGTTCTACATCATCTACCTCTGGTCTCAGGACATTATGGTCTGTAGATGTGCTATTAACAACAGTCCACTCTATAAGTTGATGCCGCTGTTTCAATATTTCCCTGCTTCTGGAACCTTTGTGACCAGTCTGGTGGTGACTTTGCAATATTTTGGCCACTGGTTTATAAGATCTTCTGCTCACCTCCATGTATTCATCTTGACACAGGCAAAATGGAAGAAAAAATAAAGCCAGTAGATGCCAACTGATGAAATCCTTCTCTGCCATGTTAATCAAAATAATTTTTCAGGAGTCCAGAAAATGCCTTGCAGAAGGAGATCTTCTTTGCTGCACCAGACGTTATGTGGTCCTTTCAGCTTTTCCACTAGTGAGCCTGGCACTGAGACCAGTACCAGGTTTTATACGCTTGCATGCAATAAATAAAACTAAAAATGCCAAAGTGACAGGATCCTTCATCCAAAATCAGTCATGCTCCTTTAAACAAACCAGGCATTATTCACCACTTCACCACCACAAGGAAAATTGATTTGTATGCTGGAAATGACCACAGCATTTAATGGACTCCTGTGGTTCCTATTTGGGGGCATTAAAAAATGTAGCACCTTTCCTTTGGCATGTTTTTGTTTAAGTGTGAAAAAATGTGATGGAAATGGGGAACATGTGGCTAATGGTTTATGCTCCTTGATTAGACATGGAAAGGCTGTGAATTCACACTCTTAAATGTCTTTTGGACACAGTCACCTTTCTTATTTGCCAGGAAATTCACACACACAACTGCGTCAGCCCAGTCCGAAAAACCCTTCCAAAAGCAATTAGGAAACAAAAGCACAAGAGGAGCTTTTGCATATGAACCTGACCCAATGGCTGTTCCTGACTATGCTTTTCATTCACTAGAAGAAAAATATTGAATTTCTGTCAGTTGGCCAGCAGTGGAAGGAGACCGGGTAAGTAGCTTTAAAAAACTGGGTTGAATTCAGATTCATAGAGCCCCATTTCTCAGCATTAGTTAAACATGCTCGGCCAAGCAGTATTTTCTCCCTTGAGTTCCTAATGTTTTCCTAAATGTAATTGCCAAACCAAGTTTTATGTTTTCACTGCCAAGTAAATATAAATTTACCGGGGGCTTATTTCAGACTGAAAGAATAAAATTATATGTGTATAATAATAACATCCTTATTTTACTTTTTGAACCACCCACTGGTATTCTCTGGAAAGCCATAACTGCAGGATGCAGTTCTGTACATGCATCCACAAGCACACCCAACCTCTCCAAAAGCAAGTAGCTCCTTGGTCTGTGAGCAAGTCTTCACCAGTACCAGGCTGCAACAGCGTTACTGAAGAAGGCATCATTAGTCCTAGGAATGATGCCCAGCCCTGCAAGGTGATGGCTGCTGAGTGATGGTAAGAGAGCTCCTGATGATGGTGAGAAGGGATTCTCTGTTCCATATGCTGCTTCCTTCTCTGGGAGACAGCAGGACAATGCCACAGGAGAGACCCTGGCTGGAGAGGAGTGAGAGGGGTGAGCCCTTTGCAGCTGGGGGCTGTTTGCCTGTGTCACCAGCACAAAGAGTACCAGTGTTGGCTGGTACCCTGCCACTTGCCATGGTAATTTCCTACTCAGCAACACACAGAGAGGGATGTGGGCCTGCAGCACTCCCCCCAGGGACAATGCTAGCCCCCCACAGACACGAGGGGGCTGGGACAGTGCTCCAGCTGACTGGAGGCAGCCAAGAGCTGGTCTTCCCTTTTTCTCATTCTCCACCAGCCAAGTATGGCACAGGAGCAGAAACCTCAGCTCCTGTGGGCTCAGTGCTTGCCCCCAAGGATAAACACGACCACGTTGTCTCAGTGACACTCACTTTTCACTGCCAGGAACAGAGGTGGTTATCCTGATTATCTCAGCCCACAGGCTTGCCAGGCAGAATTGCATCTTCTTGCTTCATGCTTTTGTTGTGTTTATTGCTCCTGTGTTAAGGATTTAATGGCAGGAACCCTTAATTGAAACTTGATTCAATTGTAGTGAATTTCAATCTTGGATTCCCAAGGCAGATATTCAGAATTATTAAATAACACTTCATAGATTAGCTCTTGAGCCTTGCTGCAGTATATAAATATTAATTAACTAAATTGTCTTGCAGAAGATGCTCATTAGCCTATGCTCTATGTCTACTGAAAACCCTGATTTTTTAAAAAGTGCAAATATTCTGGCTATTTCACCAGGGAAACAGAGGAGGAAGAGAATTTACAGAAGAGTGAAGCAAGACTTCAGAAAACACAGTTGCAGATTCTGCAGAAGCTGCTGCCACCAAAATGGAGTTCACTTTTCAAACAGAGAGGACTTTCTAGGTAGGAAGGGCGTTTGAAAAATCTGGATTTTGTAAAATCGGGGATGACAAACATTAATGTATCTTGGCACTTAATAATTTGATTCAGCAAGTGCTGGGAGAGCCCTGATGTTTTCGGCTGACATTAGGGCTTTCATAGCTTTCCAAAGTATGTTCCAGGAGTTTCCTGTGGCAAATGTTTCCAATGTGAGTAATGAACACCCACAGCACCCATGTCCCAAAAGGAGAAGGAATAAAACCAAAGAGATTCAGGCTTCAAAGCCACCATCTATCATTTCATGCAAAAGCTGAAACAAGCATGTTTCTTGGCAGCTATTAGGAAGAAGAAAGATTCCTTCTCTTCCTTGCTCACTAATAGAGTCCACCTGGTCCCTGCTCATCGCTGCTCTTGTGGTTTGATGCTACATACATTTTTTTGGTCCCAATTATAGCAGAGTTTAGACTTTGCTCTTTTAGTTCCAATCTTTTTGAACAGAATCCCATCTGCAGAAATATTTGCTGCCCATTATTCTGCTCTATGGCCTTCAGCTAGGAATAGCTGTCCCACAAAACCATTGTCAAAAGGCAGAAATTCTGGACTCAGAAGTAAAAAAACAATGGAGGAATTGATTCTCATTCTCCATTCTTGATCTCCAAATGATCAAATACACTCATTCAAACACGTGGCCCGAATCTAAAATAACAGGACATCAAAATAGCAGAGTTTTGAATTAACTTTCTGCTAGAATGAAACACTGAAAATGCTTCACACTGAGATAAACAGATCTTCCTGATCTGGAGATGAGAAAAGGACTGACCTAAAAGGTTTGGTTTTGTTTTTGGCTGGTGTGTGTTGCAGGTGTGCTGAATAAGAAAATAAAATCTGACCCCTTCCCTTCCTCTTTGCTATGCATTTGCACACCTAACATCACCCTTCCAGCCTTTGCCAGCTGAACTCACACACGACTGCCACTGTGTTTGTCCTGTTGCTGTCTGGCAGCAGGATGTGCTTCTCTCTGCTAATCAGCAGCCCAAGATGAAGTGAAGCACATGGGTCTGTCAATGTCAGGTAATGAGATATCAGCTAAAATGCAAAAACTGTTGAGGAAAAGCTGCTTCCCACCTTGTCTGCAGGCAAAGCCTGCTCCATGAGAAAGAGGACTGGCTCTTATAACCATGTTATTCATAATGACATTGGGTAAATGGGTTACTGGTGAGGTTAGTATGTAAAATTGAAGACTACTGTTTCAAGAGGCAACAAAACAGAGGTATTACTAAAAAAAAAAAAAATAAATTGTAAAGTATTCTGTGGCCCAGAGAGGCTTGTATCTGTAATCAAACATTAGTGGCTCCTTCACTTGCAGCTAATCCTGCTTGCAGTGATAATTCCTCCATAGCAGACACAGAGATAATCTGCGCCTGCAGTTTCACAAGCAAGTCTCCACTGAGACAGTAAAAGAGACAGGCCACAGCTGAAGGGATGAGAAGGGATGAGGGTGACCCTGTCCTGTGCCACCACGACACATTGACCAACTCTGGATTCCCAGGCCACAGTAGCTCTCTAGGCTCATTGCTCCCTGGGTACACTCCTCATCCTGCCCGCATAGGGCTGCCCACCCCCCGATCTGGCTGGAATTTCCACCACTCCTGCAGCAGCACAGGGATGGAGTCTTCTCTCTCTGGTGCCAAGGAAGAACACCCAGCACTGCACTGCCCTTTGGCTCAGTGCTATAGCAGCCTCAGGCAGAGCCCTCAGACCTCAACCTGGCACCTTTCAAATCTTTTCCCATGTCTGTGCTGACCACTCCAAACCCACGGGAGCAAATGAAGTGTTTTCACTGAAACCTTCTGTGATCTGCTCCTTTTTCTGTGGCTGTTTTGGTCAGTAACAGGGATTCAGGCAAAACCCACCACCCTCCTCCCAAGGAGAGCCTCCAGAGTGGGCCACCAAGGGGAAGACAGATTCATGGGGCTTTCCAGGTGTGTGTCACCCAAAAAGGGCTTACAATCACCAGCCTCACTTTCTCCGTGGTTAAACATTTTGTTCTCCTGTAACCTGCAGCCACTGAATTCTGCAGGCAGTGGTGGTGCAGTGAGTGCTTTGTGCAGTTGGGCTTGTGGTGCCCAAGCTGTGTGTGGTTTGCAGTCACACCAGCTCCCTGAGGTACACAGCAGAGAAGCGTGTTTTATAGGTGTTTCCCAAAGTGGAGCTATCCCACCAGCTGTGGAGGATGAGGGTAGGGCAAATCCAGGTCCATCACATGGCTTCTGCCCTCACCCAGTGCAGATGACATTTCAGAAAGATGTGGATTCTTCCCAACTCTGACTTTTCCATCAGTCAGGAAGTCCTCTTGCCTTGCTTGACGTTGGAATTTCCTTTCCAATATAATATGAGACCTGGGGCTGAGGTCCTGTCTCTCCACCCGCTGTCCAGCGCCTCTTGGATTCCCCAGGGCAGTACCCTGAGGTGATATGCTCCAGCAGCCTGGGATTACCATTGCTACCTCATCCCTCCATTTTTACAGCCTGAAAACATTTTTCTCACCCCGTCCATGCACCTAAACTGAGCAATCCTCTAAAAGGGCAGAAACTCAGGCCTCAGCTCCCAGCTACGGGAGAGCTGCAGTCTGGATGATGCTCCAAAACACTGCTCAGCCTCTGCCAGCTCATCTGCACAAACCCTTGCTCCAAAATATGTACCAGAGACACATTCACTCCATCAATGACCTTTTCACTGCTCTGTGACAAACTGCCTGGAGCAGACGGTTGATTGTCCCAGATGGGATGGCCAGGTGGTTTATCCAAGTCCCTTTCAAACTCGAAGAAATAGATTTCACAGGGGTGGTGGGGCTCAGGGATGGAACAAATAATGCAGTGTGATAAGCTTTTTCCAGTGTGCAATTCATCAGTTATCCGTCTCTAATTGGAGAGCCAGAGCACAGTGACTTCCAAGAAAGCAGGGTGGGGAGAGAACAGACACGGTGCCAAGAGAATAGCCGTGGTCAACATTTTTGTCAGGGATAGATATCCTAGTTTGGATTAAACAAGATCTAACCCTAATCTTTGGCTTCCTCTTAATTCACCTTTTTTTCCCCTCAAGTTTCAAAATTTATTACTTGAAATATGCTCTTCTCTGCAATTCCATTGCCCTGGCCAGGACCAAAACTGCACACAGCTAAAATACCACAGAAACAATTGCTCATTATTTTAACCACCCAACAAGCAGTAATGAACATCTTGTGAGAGCCCCTGTTCTGACTGCACCCTCAACTCAAACTCTGCACGTGCAGGAGGGGTGCTGAGTTCAGGTGAGGCGTGCTGGTTTTGGGTGGGAAGCTGAGAAGCAGTTTCAGGTCTGCAGATTTTTTCCTGCCCTGCACGATGAAAGGCACAAAGACAAAAGGTTCTCAGTGTGCTCTCATACTCAGAATAAACTGTAAAATATTTGTCTGGGGACTGTAAGCAGAATTCCAGAGTTTGCATGACCCAGTGTCACACAAATAATTCCTAACAGAGTTTCTCAGATTCCAACGATCTATAAAAGACAATATATCTTCAAGAGAGCAGACTATCAAGTGAAAAACAGAGTTTATATTAATGGTCAAACTCTCCCAGCTTTCCTTCTCCTGCTTGGGCCCAGGAGGAAAATGAACTGTGGCAGATCCATAATCCATTGACACGGTAAGATCTTGTTACTGGGATAGTTCTTGACTGTTGTGATTGTATAGCTGAGTATACAGCTGATTATTCAGGTCTTTGTTTTATTAATATATTGGGACATGGGACGCCATCGTTCAAGGGTGGGGCTGTCAGGAAAGTGGCAGCACTCTGGATTTGGATTTCAACTTTCTGGTGAGCTCTGCTGAGATCTTTAGGCAAAAGGTCCAAGCCCTTGCTTGTGAACACACTATGTCCGGGCTGCAGTCAAAATAATAAAAACCTGTGTCACCGTGCCTGTGTCGTGAAAGGGATAAAATAAATCAGACTGTGGTAGGAGGAGGCATGTCAATCACCACCTACCAACAATACATACCCCAAATGGGCCAGCTTGAGAGGACCTAAGAAGCCAGCCTTAGGAAGGTTGGGAAAAAGTTTGGGAAACCTGGTGTACAAAGCCAGCAGCTGCAATGTGCTGCTAAGGCCTAGCTTTTTGCTTTGTTTATTCTCCTTTTAAAAGGTTTGTGATAAATACCCCGTCCACAACCATCTGTTTACCCTAGAAGAGGGAGAAAATGGGCAGACTGGACAGAATTGAGAGGATATCTGGCACATTCACTTTCATTCACTGCTTGCCTGCTTGAACTAAAAATATTTTTTAAAAATTTATGCTGTAATAAGAACTGGGAAAGAGCCACATGGACTGAAGACAAGTAAAACTGTCTTAGAGGGCTGGCAGCCCTTGCTGGGTAAAAGCCCAGCCAACTAGCACCATTTATAACAGAGAAGAATGAGTTTCCTACAAGGAAAAGCTAAGCTTGTCTCCCTAATTTGGGTTCTAAATATTCATAGGGTGAAAAAAAACAAAGGTATTTGGAAAAGGATGTTATATCACCATGGTAGGGGGTTTATATTACACTTTTATACAATGGTTTTATACACTTGAGGAATCCCTTATTCATTCATAGGAAAGGATAGATACAATGGTCCAGACACTTACAGATCATTTCTAGACCTGTTACCAACCACATCCAGCCTTTGGTCGTGAGATTGTCAGCAGTGACTCTGGTTGAGGGGACAGCTCTTGCAAGACTTTCTGGAGTTCCTCCAGATATTTTCTGCCACATTTGTTACCAAATGTTCATGCCCTTATGACAGCCCCTGGACTGATTTGGAGTGAGTGAAGCAGAAATAAAAGCAAGCTAGACCTAAAGTGTTTGGCTGGACCGTTCTCTAGCAGTGCCATAGGCACAGCTACTTCTGCTGCTGCTTCAAGGGTCTGTGTCATCTGGAGTTTTCCCTTTATCAAAGACACATCCTTGCTGCCAATTAAGGACCTGAGAAACTTATTTATGGCCGTATATCAAGGAATGATGTTTTAACCTGCCAGATCCATCAGGACTGCCTCTTCAGGACAGAGGGGTGGTAGGGAGAGGTGCTGCACAGAGACAGGGGGCCTCTGAGAGCAGTGCTTCCTTTTCAGCACTGGTCAGGTGATGGGAAGAGTGTCCTTCAGTCCTGGAGAAGATCCACTTCACTGGTCAGGTGAAGAGTGTCCTTCAGTCCTGGAGAAGATCCTTCCTTCTCCTGCTCCCAGGCACAGTTGATGCCTTGGAGTGGCTGCCTAGGACAGAGGATAGGCAAGATTAAGAGAATAAAAGTATGTGTTTATTAAAGGCCTTCAACAGATACACCTTGGGCAGTCAAAAGCCTCCAAGAGGGGCTACACCCAAGATGGAAGATGGTCACGAGTTTTTCAGACAATTATAAGTTTGGTGTATTGGCATGTTAGGGGTTAATCCTCCAGTTACAGCTTCAGGTAATGAAGTCATATACCCCCAGTTTGCCTCTCCCCCCAGTTCAATTCTGTTTATACTTTCTGGGGCCTGGGGCAGTAGGGTGTCCTTGAGCTACCAGCCTAGAGAATTGTTTTGTCTGAATAAAACAGGAGAACAGTAGCTGACAGGCTATGGAGTTTTAGAGCTATACCCTAAAGCAGTACAGGGTTTGAAAAATATGAAAGCTAAAATCCTAAGGCATCACAGTGAGGCAGTGTCTCCAGCCCATGGTGCCTGCCCTTGGGAAAGATGCATCATGTGAATTGATTTCCGTGAGCACAGCCTCAGAAGATGAATAAAATGCTCTGTCATGGAGTGAATAAAAAAGACTACAGTTCAGCAGACAGTGTAAAAATTAATGGTGAAAACAATGCTGTCTAAGGTATTTGCCCTTTAGGCCTTCAGATGCTGAAGGATTTCCCCAAATTCTTTCTGCTGGCAACACTGGGAGTCGTCTTTTCACCTTCATGGTAAGACAAATGCACTGGATGAGCCAAAGTGGGTTAGAATAGCCTTTTTGGTGGTGGCCCAGCCTCAGACAGTGGTGTTTCCATCCCAGATAGCCATGGGGTTGTAGGATTGTGGATAAATCCTTCACAGAGCAGTTCTGGTTCTTGTTCTCCCTGCGATTCCGTAGGTGGGGAAAGCTGTGAACTTTCTGGAACTGAGTGATTTCTTATGCTTTGCCTCCATTCCTTTTTACCTGTCTGTGGCTTTTAGAGGGGTTAAATGTTTCTCAAGCTTATAGTGCCATGATCCACATGGTGGCTCATGCCACCCCCCCGGCACAATTACCCTGTTGCTGAGGTCAGCAGCATCCTCTGCTTTGCTCTTCCCATGCTGTGGTTTTGTCAACAAACAGGGCAGCCAAAAATCTTCTCTTTCAGTAACATAAAACTGAAGTCATGTGAGAAGCTGAGGACCTTGTATAAGCAATTAATCCTCTCCAGTACAGTGTAAGCCACACACCCCAAACACAGAGACTGGACAGTGGAGCCCTGCCACAGCTACCTCATCCCCAGTTCCAGGTGAAAATGATCCCTGAAAAGTGCAGGTTTGAGCACACATCCTGAGGTTTTACTCCAAATGATCAGTAAAAGTATTGAATTCATTTAAGAAATGGGTGGACTCTGAGCTGGTGCCTTTGCTGTCATCCCCTGCCAGAATGTTCAGTTCCACAGTCACCTCCCCAGTATAATGCAGTGCAATGTAATGGCCACCCACAGCAGGACTATGTCAATTTACTTTGTTAGCAGCATGCTATGGAGAGACATGTTGCCTTTAATTATTAATAATACCTTATGGAAATAAACCATTTTTTTCTACAAGCCTTACCAGGTAAAAGCTCACACTGGTAAGTCTTTTGCTCCAAATAAATTGCTGCTAAGGTGTATTAATTAATTTAATTTTTTGTTAAACTACTACTGTTTCTATTTGGGAAAAAAAAATTGTTTTTGTTTTTTGTTTTTTTTTTTGAGAAGTCAATCATCTTGGCATTTTTGGCAATTTAAAGATAACAAGGTGGAGTCTCTTGTCTGGTGAGGCTGAAAATGGTCAGAGGGCTGGAGCACCTCTCTTGTAAAGACAGGCTGAGAGATGAGATTGTTCAGTCCAGAGAAGAGAAGGCTGCTGAAATTTTCCTGTGGCCTTTCAATACATAAAGGGGGCTTATAAAAACGATGGTTGCACACTTTTTAGCGGGGTCTGCTGTGATAGGACAAGAGTCCTTAAAATAAAGAAGGTTTGATTTAAATTAGATATAAAGACACATTTTTTACAGTGAGGATGGTGAAACACTAGGACAGGTTGTCCAGAGGGGTGGTGGATACTCCATCCCTGGAAACATTCAAGGTTGATTTGCAGGGGATTGGAGCAGGTGACCTTTATGGGCCACTTCCAGTCCAACCCATTCCATGATTCCAAGAGTGGAAGTCTGGATGTGTTCATAGGATATGTCATTTTTTCAGATTCATTCAGGCAACACAGGCTTTGGAGAGAAATAAAGAGAGCTGATTTCTCTAGCACATTTCTAGAAAAGCCTCAAAAAACCTCAGGACACAGAAGCTGCTAAAGCAGACATTAAATGAATGATCTGATTTTAATGTAGCTCATTAGTTCGTAAGAAAAACAGATGGGACGTTGAATTATGGCCAAGAGTTCATCTGCAGTGGGACACTTTTGGCTCAGCAAGTATCACTCCACATCTGTAATTTCTATTAACTTCTTCAGTAATGTCAAATTCAGTTTCTGGTGGGAAAGAAACCTGAGTATTTTTATGAAAGGCTCAGCCACAGGATTGTTAGCAAATCTCTGAGAAGAGACACTCCCAAAGCACGAGGCAGCCAGCCCAGCCTCTGCCCCCACCTCCACCTCAGGCCGGGTCC
>NW_005054480.1:433-6297 GCF_000277835.1 Geospiza fortis | reverse complement strand
CGTATCTGCTGTTGCAGCAGCAGAGCCAGCAGAGCCAGCCTGCCTGCCTGCCAAAAGCTGGTGGAACACAACCCCACTAGGGAACTTGGATGGCACTGACCAGGATCATCCCCGCCACCTGGGCAAATTGGGGCTGGGGCAAATTTTACCCCTCTCCCCAGGGCAGCAGTGTTTAGCTCCTCTGAAGACTCAGTGTCACTTTTCTACTGTCAAAATTCATGCAGGAGACCAGCCACAGATCCCTGCTTTAAGTAAATTTTTTTTTCAGAGAAAATCTGCGCTTCTCAGGGTGCCTCTGAAAGATGAAACTCAATCCTTTCAAGTAATTTCTAAAAGTGATATCATTACCATGTGCTGCAGCTGATGGGATTCTCATTCCCATTTCCCTCTGCCTCCAGAAACAAGCCACGTGGCGCAGATTACCTGTGTCCTAGGAAACAGGAAAGCATACATTTTCCTGAAAACTAGGAAAAAACATTCCCTTTGGCAGAAGGATGCCAGGAGGTTGTGCAGGCAGAGCAAAGAGGAGCATCAAAGCCTGAGGCTAAAGGAGTTCACCCAGCCCAGCAGGAGAGAAGTGCCTGTGCAAGTCAGAAACACAGATTTACCGTCCCACAGCAGTGACTGTAACTGGACCTGGGAAAACCTGAAGTGATTTGCTAAAGTCGAAAATATAGCTGGCCACAAACACTTTGCTAGACTCACAGCTTCTGTCAGACACATCTGTGCCAGCCCCCTTCTGCACAGCAGCCTCAGGGGAGAGGGACCTCATCTGCCTCCTCCCTAGCAGCAAGCCTGAACTGCTGCTCAGTGAAGGCAGTATGAGCCAGAGACTGCCCACCACATATGCAAATTTCTTTTAAAATACACTCTTCTGCTTGGCTTAGTTGCAGGTTCTGCTGTAAATTAATTTCTGCATCCAAACAGGCTCTTGCCTTGAAGGAATTTGCTATGTCACATGGGATCTGTCTATGATGGGCACTGCAGAGAGGACATATTTGCTTCTGGGGAGGGGAAACCCCAAAGCGACCAGAATTTCTAATGGTCTGACATTACTATCAGAGCAAGTAGGATGCTCTGTGTGCAGTGAGCAGAGCAGCAGGAGCTCCCACAGGAGTTCCCAGGAATCCAGTATGGATCCGTGCACTGGACTGAGACACTGGAGCAGAGGGAAGGCAAAGAGGGTGAAAAAGGGGAAAGGAGCACTTCAGCTGAGGTCAGACCCAGCTATCTAAAATGTGATTATTTGATACAAGCTTCATCAGCAGGGGGAGGAGGCGGCCCCATTTGTCTCCATGCCCCGAGTGCATTGCGTGCCTGCAGCTTGGTGATGAAGGAGACAGAGCCTGCCCGGTGCCACACATCCCGTGTAATTGAGGAAAAACTGGAACTGAACCTGGCGTGAGACATGGCAGTGAGGTCTGTGCGAGGATGTTGCCAGGGAGCCTGGGCCAGCTGGAGCTGCTGCTGGCAAGCACTGCTGCTGACAAGAGCTGCTCTCCCTGTGCCAGCTCTGTGATGGTCACAGGGGTGGGCATGGGTGGGCTATAGACGCTGTTTCCTCCACCACAGCATCAAACTTCCAGTTCCTGTCCCACTTGAGGAAAGTCCTTAAACCTGTGTTTTCATCTTCCTCTGCTCAGCCTAGAGTTTGTTTATTTTCTGGTCTGGGGCTACTTCAGGAGCTGCACTCTGTGCTCAGCAGGTAGGATGCTGGAGAAGCTCCAGAAGCTGCTGCTGGCCCCAGGGACCAGGGAGAATTTGGGAATTCAATACTAGGCTGTATCTCAGAGCTGCTTGTGGAGGCTTGTGAAGGGCATTCAGAAACTTCCTCCAGCCCACAAGAGGAGGATGTGTCTGAGCAGCCGTGTGGGTTTGATAAGCTTCTGAAAGAGCAAGATCAGAAAATACAGAGAGATCACTAGTTTAGATGACCAAAACCATAGATTAAAAACATGACGTTTTCCTTTACACAGGATATTTCCCATGTGTCAGGATTACTGGAGCTTTGCTTGCCAGCCCTGCTGTATTTTGACTGCACAGAAAAAAATTGTGTATAGAAAATCCATTCTTTGAGAAATCAAGGCAGAAACTTGCTGAACACTTTTAATCTAAATTATCCTCTTATGCTAATCCATTTCAAAACAGTATCTATAATTACTCTGGATACATACTTACACAACTAACTTATTTTGCGCTTGTGAAACTTGGAATTTTTTGCCTCCAATATTCATTGCATGGTACAGTGAAGAGAGTAGTGCCATCATCCTTGAGCAATCACTAGGGAATTTTGCACCATGAATGTCTTGCAGGGTACTACAGCACACTTACAGATGCTTGTGTGAGAAACCATCTGCTTTGAAACTTGTGAGAGGTGTTGGAAGAGAATACAAAACTAGAAGTATGGTTATTCTGTTAATTTATTTTTTTTAATTTAAAGTTGGTGTGTATCTGAATAGTTGACTCAAAAGGTAACGACATAGCTCGTCATAAAAGAAAAAAGTGACTAAGGAGAGAAAACAATGCTATTGAATAGGGTTATTTCTCTTGTCTTGCTTGAACAAAGGCAGTACCATCTGTTGCTGTCTGTGCTGTCAATCACAGGAGCTTTTTTCCTGCCCAGAAGACGATTAGGAGAAATGAACCATATGCCAGAGAAATTAAATGAGGAGGAAAATGTTTATTTTCAAGGTGGGCTTAGACTGGAATAATTTAACCTGATATATTGGACATATAGGTCTGAATCACAACTGCTTTTTCATTTTACAGGAACAATGCCCTATCTGTGAGGCTTTTTTTAAAACCTGGTAAAAGCAGTGGTGATTTCACATTTCTCCAGCAGCCTTGCAGTGTAGGAATAACCCTCAAGAAGTTATAACCACTGAGAATGGAAAATACATTCAAGGCTTATTCTGATCCCTAAACATCAGGTTGAGTATATTCCTCAGGATGCTCTTATCCAAGCAGCACCACCCATCTCTGTCTGGTTGGTTGAGGAGCTGCATTTCTCTGGACTGCTTTCCTGCCACTTGCTCCCAGAAGGGTTAGATGACGCTGTGCTCAAAGCCCTGCTTCCAGCTGGAAGCTGTCTGGCAGCCAGGCTCTCACATTGCTGTGGCTAACCCCTGATAGCAATGGTGGAAAATTCCTCAGAGCAGCGTGAGCCAATATATGAAGGAGTGTCTAGGCTATGGAGCAGATGTGGGCAAACCATGGAATGTGAACAGGGATCTCCTGGGCTGTTAGGCTTGTGCTGTACATCACTCTGCAGTTCAGTCTTATAGGTGGAGATCCTTGTCCACGGCTTAGGGGAGGAATGCTGCTGTTTATGGAGGTTTTGCTGCTCCCTTAGTGAGAGCTTCCTCTGGGGAGTCCACGCAGCGCAGAGGGCTGGAGCCAAGGCAGGCTGGGCAAACTGTGTGTGCTCACAGACCCAGACACGGGAGAGGGCATGTTTTATTTCAACTAAAAGAGTGTCTTACAGTCTAAGTTATTCAGAAAAGCATTTGGCAATTATGATCTCCAGGGCAGATTGTTACTCGCACAGCACAGAATGTGCTTTTTGCCGGCACTGGAGTAACCCAAGTTATTGCAATCCACATGTCTGCAGCAGCAGCACCCAGGAGGACACTCAGGGCAGAAGTCTTGCATCAATGCTGTGTTCTTTAGGGCACAGTGCTTGGTGGCATGCATTGCCACAGGACCTCCAGCATCCAGCCCAGAGCAGAGCTAGCAGGAGCTGCACACCTGCACCCCACTGCAGTCCTTGCCTATTCCTTCATGCAGGACGAGGGCCAAATGTTTCCTTTGTCTGAGTTTTGAATATGAGGTGAGGAAAACAAATTACACTGTTCTGAGCAATTGAAGGAGGGTGCTAAAAGAGTCAGAGGAGACTGGCAGCTGCTGTTCTCCTTTACTTCGAAGTTATGTTTGGAAAATTGGATATCGGTGTTACGGTTGAGATACCTTTAGGGTGCCTGATGGAAAATGTGACTTCCTCCAATCCCCTCCTCATTCCCCACACTCAAGTGTTTGGTTTCCTTACATAAAATATAAGAATAAAACTGACATTTGTTTCACATCAAGTCTCAGTTTTCACCTGAAGTTTTAAAATGTGAAGAGAAATTAAAAGAAAAAAAAGGGTGGCTTTCTTCCAGCTATTTTGGAATGGTTCTTTCCTTTTGTCATCCCACTGTAAAAGTGTGACAATATTAAAAAAGGGGGATAAGTGAAGATTTAAAAAGGTAGAAACAGAGTAAGCTAAAGTGTACAAATTAAACATTCTTTGTTATCTGCTTTTCAGAACTACATTATGTTACTTATTTGCACTTTTCACATTGAGATTTCGGTCCAAAATCAAGGCTGTTTTACAGAAGTTTTCACCTACAATAACATTGCAGGCTTTGATGGAAAAATACTCATCAAAATTGTTTAAGGATTCCTTCCTGTGCAGACTGAACGTGTGAGGGCTGCCTGGAATTGGCAATACCATTCCAGACATCCTTGCCACCTGATGAGCACAGACTAGCGCAGGAAGTGGGAGGTGGGTACATTTCATAGCCACACAGGGCACAGCCATAGCTGATTAACACTCTCCTTATGCACCCCCATCTAGATCAGGGAAGCAACTGCTGCTGGAGAAAGAAACAGTAAATGCAAATTTAGGATATCACTGCCCTCCACTTAAAAGTACTTTATGTAGGAACACTGGTGTGTCTCCTGTGAGATCTGGGAAACTGCAGAAAGTAATTTTATACATCAGTGCTTGACTTTTGCCTACTCTGGTTTTTATGTTATAAGAAAATAAAGGGAATGTCTCAGAGGAAGAAAAAAGAAGTTTAAAACAAATATTCCCACCTCCAATGGTGGGATCTCAGCTCCACAGCATGGGAGGCTACAGCTGAAGATGCTCTGTCATGGCAGAAAGCATTTCACAGAAAGCAACCTCAAGGGGGACTGACCCACAGAAAAAGGCACCAGGCAGGGGAAAAGTGCAGGAAGTTTCACTTTGGAGTCCTGGACACAAGAAAGTAGTGTTAAAACCAGAATAATTTCTCACCAGAAAGCTCATCAAGATTGGGTTTTATCCATAGAATAAATCCGAGATCACATCACTGTTGGGGAGAGCAATTCTGAGAGCATACATTGTGCAGATGCCCCGGGAGTATTGTGTGTACAGGAGGTAGAAGTTCACTAAAATCTGAGTGCAACACCCCTGTCACACAGGCACCTTCAGCTTTGGGCCTTGAACACCACATGATCCTTGCACAAGCCCAGATAAACACATTATTTTAATTAAGTGTGGACTTGTCCTTGTTTCAGTCCTAACACAGAAACCTGAATGTTGGCTTCAGAAACTCCACTCTGCTTCAACACAGCCAGGGCTTTCTGGCAAGCCCAGCACACCTCAGGGACCAGCCCCCATGCACTCCTGGTCTTCTGGGCCCAGGGGGAGGAGTGAGAGGAAGAGTAGTCCAAGAGAGGTTTCCAATCTGGCCCTTTTGGTTTCTTTCTTGGGTGCTCTTTGCAGCTGGGATGGTGGTGCTCGTGCCAGCCCCACTCCATCATTTGTAGGGAGAATGGTAAGGGGGCACAGTATTCCCCAATGAGTTGCAGCTGGGGCCAATTAAGAACAGGTGGCACGGATACTTAATACACCTGTAAGCAATTAGGTACAATGGCCATAAAAGGGTGGAGTCAGCCAAGGAGTGAGAGTCAGAAGCCTGCAAGAAGCAGAAGGAAGATTGTCAGAGCTAGATGAAGCCTGCAAGAAGAGCTGCATGGCTGGTGTAAAGACTGCAGGAGGAGATGAAGATTCCCAGGACCCCAGGAGAGTCCCAGAGAAGGCTGCAGCGAGGACCAGG
>NW_005054480.1:0-379 GCF_000277835.1 Geospiza fortis | reverse complement strand
GAGAAGCTTTGGACATGCCAGGGCTCTGTGGCAGTCTGGCAGCAATATCCTTCATTGGATCGCTGCTGGATTAGCTGCAGATGCTCCTGGCTGGGTGCTTCAGGAAAAGCCCCTGGAGGGGATGGACTCTGTAGTTGTAATGTTCACTGTTATATATAAATATGGGTGTAATGTATTACTGTAATATATATATATGTATTGTTGTAAATGTGTTTAATACAACAATCATTTACCTTCCAGTTTCCCCTGCCCTGTGGAAAATGTTGATTAGTTCCCACAGAAGAAATCTGTCCCTCAAAATAACCCTCAGGGCAAAGGAAGAAAAAGAAGACAGACAGAGAGACAGAAAGATGGACGGACGGAAAGACGGACGGACGGA
>NW_005054479.1:1292328-1331803 GCF_000277835.1 Geospiza fortis | reverse complement strand
CTAATATCACCCAGCAAGAAGGAGCTTCACTTAAGAGACTTCTCCCATGCTTGGAGCTCTTGGGAAGGTCAGGGGTTGAATTCCCTGAAATATTTTGGTTGAAAGATGTCTAATCTGACTTCTGCTTACAGCTGGGCCATCCTCAAAAGAGGCTGGGGTTGCTCAATCCTGCCCAGTGAAATTTTGGTTATTTCCAAAGATTTCAAAGCCCTAGATACATCTGTACTGCTGTACAGGGTTATCCCATCCCAGGCACAGGACTTGTTATTTGCTGTGCTGAACTCCACAATGTTCCCATCAGCCTTTTCCTCCAGCCTGTCCAGGCCCTTCTGAAGAAATGTGTTTTTATCACAATGGTGTTTTTGCTCATGGTGCAAATATGTCCCAGAGCATCTGCAGGCCTCCCCACACGTCACTATAAGACACGAAATAACACAATGCAGAGACGCTGCTGTTTTCAAGGTAAAAAGGAGAAGTTTCTTTTCTGACTCCAACATTTATAGATTTCCAAAAGTGACAGTGGACTGGAGGATGAAAGTGCCACCTCTCCAATGGCACTGGACAAACCAACAGTCCATCAATTTTCTCCTTTTCTATACAAGAATGCAAAACAACAAGTTATTTACAGAAAGTGTGTGAGAAAGTTTGTTATAAGAATGTAAACATCAGAAGGCTTAAAAAATCTTTAAAAATCAGGCCTCCCCAAACACACCCACACTTTGCAGGGATGCAAAGATGGAGCAGGATCCCTGCTCTCACCCCATGGGTGGTGCAAGGTGGCATTTTGTTTAATGATGACTTTGGGTATCAGTGTTCCGCTGCAACACATGCTGCCATATCAGCATCCATCTACTGAGAAATGAAAAATTATGGATGACAACCCTCCCTTCACTATTCAGAGCATGAAGGAAGATGATGCTGGTAATTGGGTGTTTGCTGTCTAAAAGAGGAAGTTTTTAATCCCTTGCTGTTGCTGACATGATGCCTCTGCAAACCCCCAAACCACGATTTATCTCAGCCATTTAATATCTGTGTGGAGAGACAGAATGGCATATTCAGGATGAGCCATTATGACCTGTCTGTTTGGGAATACAGAGTGTTTTATAATCTTCTGTGGACATTTTTTACTTTAAATGAAGGAAATTAATGGCTAATATCTGCAGAGGAATAATGCCTGATGGGATGCACTGTTTGAAGGACAGTGCTACATGAAAGCTGGAATTGTATTTCTCTTTCAGCATGATATCTGTTTTCTTTTAATCACAGGTATGAAGGACTAGAGTTTCAGCCTTAACTGTTAATTTCCTGTCTATTGTCTATTCAAACAAGATCCTGCTGTGTCGTTTCTAACAAATACATTCAGAGACAGGGCTGGAACCTGGGCCTGCCCTGCTCCAAGGGCTGCTGATTCCTGCAGTCTGGGCCACCCTTTCCATGCAGTGCAAGCACCAAAGCAGCCTGCTGAGTACTGAAAAAATGGGGCTGAAGCGCTGAGGAAAGGGCAAGAGAGAATAAAAATGGGCAACAGGGAATAAAAATGGCTGATAGAGCCATGCAAAAAGTCAGATGTGAGAAAGATCATAGAATCACAGAATGGTTTGGGTTGGAAGGAGCATTAAAGCTCATCTCACTCCAACCCCCTGCCATGGGCAGGGACACCTTCCATTAGCCCAGGCTGCTCAGAGTCCCATCCAGCCTGGAGCTGAACACTTCCAGGGATGGGGAATCCAGGATTTCTCTCTGCCCAGACACATTTTCCAAGTGGCTGGAGGAGAGGACAAAAGTGAGGGGCAGCTTGGATGGTGCCAGCAGTGCAGGGCTAGGGCAGAGCCCTGGGCACAATCACTGCAATAAGAATTTTGGCACAGCTCCTACACAGGCTGAGTTCAAAGAGGAATTGCATGAGATTGTTCGAAAAAGGGTATTTATGGTAGCCAGAGAGTGCCCAAGAATAGCCCAGCATTCTGCTCTTCTGCCAGACAAAAACATTTAGGGCAAATGTTCGAAAATTGAAAAATAAAACAAAAATTAAGGGTGATGCATATTTTTTATTTCTCATTGAATGATCTGCTGCTGATCTTGTGGTTCATAGATATTTTAGAAAACTTTAGCTTAAAGCAGTACTGGTTTGGTCTGACACACTTACATGTACTCTTACAAATCACAAGGAACTACAAGGAACATAAAGTTTTTTTAAGATTAACTAAATATACATACAAGGACTGATGCAATTTTTTTTCTTTTTAAGCTTAAAATTCTGGAAAAAAACCCAGTGATCTTGTAGGAATCCAAATCTGTGATGCTGAAGCTCTTGAATTATTCATATGATCTTATTCATTGCTCTGTGATTATTTCAGATGCTTCAAACTCCTGGATAGCTTTTGATGCCTGTATTAGTTCTATGTAAATCCCAGCCATTAGTTGGTTTTATCAATAAGTTTCAGATTAAATCATGCCTCCTCTGCAAATTAATGCAAGACTTAGACAAATGCAAGAGAAGATTCAAACTATGAAATCACAGACTGTTAGATGTGGGTTTAGAACAAAAACATGGATATGTTATTTCTAGCTTTAGAAGGTGGTAACTGAAAATATTAGCACATATAGGGACATTTGGCAGATTGGTACACATGGAAGAGTTGGAAGGCTTCTGGGATGTATAGATAGGCTGAGCTCTGCCACAGACTCAGTCCTTCACTGTTTCCAGCCTGGAGACCAGGAGATGTTATTGACTTATTGTCACCCTGGATAATTAAACCACAACATTTGTTTTCAAACAGACTTAAAGATCAGATTTAAACTCATAAAAGCAGGAAGACCAGGCTAGGGCTGAAACAGCCTCTCTAATTCCCAGTGACATGCCTTTGGGCTGTGTTTAGCAGAAATGCCATGTGTCAGCGATTAGAGCTGCCCAGTGCAGGGGCACCCTGGGAATGGTGTGGCCCTCTGAGTGCTCAGTTCTCATGCCCTTCTGCACAAGACTCTGCCTTTAATATAATTTCATTTCATTATTGCAGTGTTAGTTTCTCTCAGATTACTATTTTTTTTGATTACCCTTTCTTTTTTCAGCAAAGGAGGGGAAAAGATATGATCAGCTTTAATGGATGGGAATTTTTCTTGGTGCAGCACAGTCAGTGCAGAGACTGATTCAAGCCTGCAGGCACCCAAAGTTGTACCTGCAAGCCTGGTCAATCAATTTGTTCCCCTAGAGCAGTGATGAAACTGTTTTAATAATAAAAAACTGGCTTACTAATAAAAGCTTACATCTCCCTAGCCCAGTAAACTGTGAGAAATGCAGTTATGGAAAGCAAAGGAAATCTAATTTCCCCTGGTATTGACCCTTATAGTGTCTCAAAAATAAGTAGATGAAAATTTAAAAGGAAAGCTGGTGCAGCAGAGGCCACTCTGGATTGACAGGAGGGGCAGTTTAACCTCTGAAAATAGAGGACAATATTAAGATCCAGGCAGAAATCTGGTCTCTAACACAGAGGATAGGTTTAGACCCATTCTGCAGAGACAGGTTACACCTAGCAGAACCAGAGGTATCCTTAAACTTCTCCTCCTCCTTCTCCCTCATCTCCCTCCTTCTACTTATCTTTTAATCAGATACTTAATTTTCCAGCATGCTCACTCCCCAGCTGGACCAAGAGCTGCTGTGGGGAGTGAGCAGTAAAGAGATGAACAAGTTTATGAAATTTGGGGGGAGTGGGGATCCCTCACAGCTCTTCCACAGACTCCCTGCAGGATCGCCTGCGCTGCACAGGACTGCACTGTTGACAAGAACAATAAAAAAGGGGGTGGCATAGGGAAAGTTGCTTCCAAGCAATTGCTAATGCTATTTTTCACAGATTTTACAGCGTCCCACATGCAAATACCCCACAGTTTGTGGAAGATGGGGCTTAAGTTATCCCAGCTTAGTTTAGGATTTATACCTGAGTCCCAGCTGAGTAATTTGTCCAGAGGTGACAGAGTAAAGGGAGTCACCATCTCTTCTAGCTGGACTTTGTTCAAGAGAGACCATTTGCTGTCTGGGTTCTGGGGAGAGTTGCTGGATTCAGTGGTGGGAAGGAGGGACAGGGGCCCAACCCAATTCTTCCCTGTGCATTCTCCCATGGTCAGTGCAGGCAGGTCAGGTCTCAGGTTTGTTGTCCTCTTAACACCTGGTCCTTCTTGCCATCCCCTTCCCAGGAAACATCCCAGTCTGATGCTGCTGGACCACACAGCAGACAGGGGCAGGGAATGCAGAATATCACCTTCCATTCTCCTGCTGGACTCATCTCATCCCATGCACTTTTTTTTTCCTGCTTACTGCTGCTTGGAAATGGATTCCTGCATTTCTTGGTCCAGCAGGGAAAATTCTTGGCTGCAGAGATGAATTTCGCATTGGGTCTGCAGGCCAGCAACCCCTGGCCAGCTTCCAGGCACAGGATCTTTCTGATGTGGGGATTTTCCACTCAGGGTATTCTGCTGCCTCCTCAAATGTTGAGAGAATTGCATTGTCAGAGTAGCTCTCTGCTGAATATCACCCCAAAAGCCAGAGGAAAAAATGCATGCAGGGCTGAACACAGGGCAGCTCCCAAGCCGTGCAGAAGGCTGGGGACAGAGGTCAGCCCCTGGATGCCTTCCCAGAAATGACTGGACATTGGTGTTTTGGGGCTTGTCTGTCCAGCCAAAAAGGCAGCTGTTGCCTATACTTCCACAGGCCAGAGACTAAAATGTCTAACTGCAAAAAAAGCCAATTAAAAAAAATAGAGAGAGAAGAGAGAGGTATTTTCTCTTCATATGTTTTATGTGTTTTTATGTTTTTTGGCATATTGAAAGGCTGATGCTCCACTGTCTCCCTCTGTTTCTCAAATTTCATGAGCCTTGTGTTATAAGGTCTGAAACAGGCATCCATCTCCTGCAGTGCTCAGGGCACTCCAAGAACTGTCCCCAGGTGTGTGCAGAATGTTGCTGGAGCACTCTCCATGCCCCTGTCAGCTCTTCTGGCAGGCACCATCTCCATGAGCATCAGCTGTAGTCTGTGCCCAGCCTCTGACAGCCTCCAGAGTCCCATCCCCAGCAGCCCCAAGAGTCTCTGAGCAGCACCAGGAGGGGACATGACCACATTTAAACAATCAGGGTCAATCCCATGTGCAGAGGGGAACATACAGAATAGCCACAGGGCTGTTGGGATGTGTCTTTCTAGAAATGAAAACTCAATGAGAAACTGCAAAGTTCCTTTTGAAGGTGACAAACCTCTTTCACTTTCCATCCATGGCAGCTGGAAGTGAAGGCTGGTATGGAGTAAGTAGTGTACAAAGGGTTGGTGTCAGTGCTGATTTCCAGGATTCTAGGTCTTGCTGGGTTATTTGAGTCATTGGGGGGATGCTGTTCCAAACCCACAGTTGTTCAAATATCTACTTCCAGGCAGTGATTAAATTCTTTTGAGTCAATGGCTGATTTGGATTAATTGCCAATTGCTGAATTTATTCCATTTGGGGTTAATTGCCCCATCAGGGGAAGCTGTGTCTTGAAGCAAGTGCTTAAAATCCAACCTGCTGCTGGTAAGTGGCTCCTCAAAAGAGAGCCAGATGAGCTCCTTTTCTGTGCTGGGGTACAGAGGAGAAGTTCAAGGTTGAAACTTAAGCTTTGTCCACAGAAGAAATTGAAAGCTGTTGCAAATATGCACAGAGATTGTGCTGAAATATGGTGCCCCTGCTCAAGGAGGGGTGTCATGCTTTCACTTCCTGTTTTGGTTGAATTATTGAGATTATTAGGGTTTTTTGGGGGGGGTTATCGAGAGAACAGAACTTCAGGACTGAGAGAGCATGCCTTGCTGAGTCAAGGATCAGAACATTTTTCATTATTTTGGATGGAGATAGTCACAAGCCTTCTGAAGCTCTCACACTAGGTGAGCACATGCTGGTAGATTCTCCTTTCCATAAAGTTTTCCCTCCTAACTCCTGTTTTGTCCTACTTGGCAGCTGAAGTGCTACACTTTGTTTCTCTGTATATCCAACTTTTCTGTCATTAAATGATGGGTGACTGCAATACTTGCTGGATGATTTCTAGGTTTTTTTTCTTCAGTTGCCTAGGGAATTCTGTGTCAAAAGAGGAAGGTGGGAGAGATCATGATAAAAGCAGTGAGTTTCAAGAAGACAGATATCAGTGAACCCAAATGTGATACATAAGAACCTCTTAGAGGTGACACTAACAGAGGATAAAGTTGTGAGGTTTTCAGAGTAAGCTGAGGGCTGAATTCAGACTGCCCAAATGCAAGAATGCAGGAAATTCAGTAGGTGCTGAGCTGGGTAGACGATGAAAGGTTTTTCTGTAACTTCAACACCAGACAGAAACACACAGAAAAAAAAGATGAGGTCAAATTTCTAAGAAAAAATCTGAAAAAAACCAGTACAAGCATTCAGGGATGAAACCAGAAAGGCCAAGGCACAAAATGAGACCTCAAAGATAACCAGAAATAATTCTGTAAGATCTATTAATAGAAAGATCAAAGGGAGGATTGGTCTGCTACTCAATGGAGAATGAAAGCTGTCTGCAGATAATTACAATAAGCTTGAAGAATACTGGAGAAGGGGAGAAATTATTTTTTCCCAAAGTAGCTTGGGAATTACAGTCCAGTCAGATTAACAGTTCTAGAAGAAAACAAAATCGACCATAACAAATTGTCTGCAACTTTTGAAAAAATAGTTGGAAGACAAGTAGCAGTCAATATGGGTTGGTCAAAAATAAGTTGTATTAAACTATTTAATTTTTCTTACTGTGAAAAAACCCTTGTGGGTTGGTTTGGGGAGGCACAAATTTTGCATAGCTTGATTTGGAAAAAAAATTAAGGTTTGCTTGGTAAGTTCATGGCAGGTATAAAACTAAGAAGGACTGCAAGCGCATTAGAGGAATGGTTTATATTTGTGTGATACATGATACAAATTTCTGAAGAAACAGGCCTAAATTCAGTGCAGGACAAGTGAAAATTATTCTTAACCAGAAATATTTTGCTGAGAAAATAGGCTGGGAAAGAACTGGCTAAAAACAGTTCTCCAGAAAATGATCTTTTGGTAAATAGATCAAAAATTACTTGTGAGTAGGCAAAGGCTTGGTGTTGTGAGCATGATAAACATCCCACCATCAGGGTCAGATGAGAGGGCTCTCTGCTCTGCTCAGCATGGGAAACCAATGGCCAGTTCTCATTAATGAATTTTTAAGGGAATTGTGGATGTACAGGGCAGAGTTTTATGTCCTCTTCTGATAAAGAGTGTGAGGGGTTTGCCTATTTTATTTCTTTAATCTCTGATCTATGAGTAAAAGTTGAAAGACCTGGGGCTATTTAGTGCCACAAAAAGAACCATTTCAAAGAGGACAGGAACATTTTCTGTGTTCATGATGGTCAGGACAAATACTAGTGTTTGTAAAGTAACACAAGGGACACTCAAATTGAGTGTTAGGAAAAGCTCCTGAAGGACAAGGGCAGTGAGGCTGTGGAATAGGTTTCTTGGAGAGATTGTGAAGTTCCTATGATTGTAGGGTCATCAAGAACAGATTGGGCAAACCTTTGTCAGGAATGACTTATGCTGATATGCCTTCAAGTAAAGGGATCTTTCATTCCTCCCAGGGCTATTGTTTGATAACTCTGTCCAAATCTAGGGATGAAAGTGATTTACTGCGAGAAATTCTCCTGGCTGTGTCATTATTTCCATCCTGAGAGGGTACTGCTTTGCATAATTCAGTTCATGTATTGCTGTTCTCTTATGTGTAATTAAACACCTGAGGTGGGCAGGGAGAGGGCAGTTGTTAGACACTGCTAGGGGAGGGCTTGGCTCCAAGTGATCAAAGATGCCATCATTTAGATGGTAGACATTCTGTTAAGGCAACATGATGCTGCTCGTCACTCTTGCTTGCTGTTCCCTTCTCTAAATATGTTGTCTTTATCTGAGAGAGCCTGGGGAGCTGTAAGTCTTTGAAGAAATTCTCCATATGCTGGTGATTTTCAGGGAACTCTGCCATACATAATTTCTGATAGCAATGTTTGAACAGAGAATTAATTTACTTTGGGTCCTTGGTTAATCTGTCTTGCAGTAAGAAGAGTATTGGCACCAGGCTGGAAGTTAGGCAAGGTGCTAGTTTCCCTTTTTCTCTCTCTCTCCCTCTGAGCTTCACATTCTCAGTAGTGTTGGAGTCAGGAAGCAATGTAGGATAGGATCTTCAATTATCACAAAAATCAGTTTTGTGTAGCTGAAGTAATCTTTTTATTGCAGGAGCTTTTAATGAGAGCATGTTTTATATAACTCCTGTTAACATGGCAACATGTGAGCATGCATCCATCCACAAGAAGAGGCTTTAATAACACACTGGTAAATAACCCCCCACATTTCTCTGTGAAACAGCAGACTTAGGGCAGATGAAAGGATCAGACAAGGGTCCTGCAAATTGATAAACAGCTTCATAAAGAGGGGAGGGATGACATAATCAAAATCATGACACTTGAAATGATTTAGTTTCATAGATGTTCATTTCAAAACATATAATGAAATTCTAACAGATCACAACCCTGGCCATTGACTATCACTCAGTGAATCTTTTCTCCATAACTTCTGTTTCAGTTCTGACCAATATCTGTCTTCAGTGGAAGAAGCAGAGTTTACCATCACTGGGAAGCTTCTCCCAGATGTTTGAAGACACGTGCTTAGAGTCAAGATAATTATTATGATTTGCCTTGTCTCCAGTTTCTAAGCAGTGAATCTTTCTTTCTCCCTTTTGTTTCTCTCTTTTTAAAAGCAAACAGCTTGGTTAAATTCTATGCTCACCTTTTCCTTAGGTGATTTGGAATACTGCAGGAATAAATATTTTCTGGGCTTTTCTTATGAGAAGCTCTGCAGTCTCTGAAGTGGGAATATAGTGTTACCTCTCAATCTGTCACACTTGATTTGGCTTCAAGCACTCAGGGTAGCAGATGAAATACAACCACATGTAGATGAACCATAGGTATTATCCACATCTGGAGTTTAAACACATGAAGCAAAAAGTATTCAAAGGCAGGGGATATCAGCTTTTGCCATAATTTGGCAAGCAATGTGGCCAATTATATTCAGCAAGAATTACAGCACCTTTAAACACTATCCAGCCCATAGATTGCTTTCAAAGGCAATACAGATTTTGTAAGTACTCCAAAATAGATCAGAGTGACCTCTTAGCTATGTTAGAAAATATTTAGATATCATTTTAAAGGAGCTGCTGAATTTGGCTATTCAATGAATATATAAATCCGTGTGATCTGTCTTTGCCCATCTGGAGACTGCAATGTTAATGAGTTAACTGCTGAACACAGTCTCTGTAGAGTCACTTGGATAATTTGAAGCAGCGTCGTTTCACACCAAGGATAAATACAGCTTTGTATAAAATGGGTTCTTGTCCCAGCAATAATTGCATGTGTGCTTCATAAGATGGTCTTGAATCACCCCATCAGACCCATTCCCAGAGCAGTAAGTGATGCAGGCATCCATAAAGGGGCAGTGCATCCACTAGTAGATTCACTAATTTTGGGGGGGAGTTGGCACATGGAATCAATTTGCTTTAGCAGTCAGAGACTCTTTTTATGGCAGAGAAAGCAGTTAGCAGAAAAGGAAAATGTACACGATTTATATTGCACTTCCACGTTTAGGGACCAGCAAAGCACATTTCCCAGCACAGCTAAGGTAATCTGTGGTTATTTTCATACCATTGTCAATGACAACTCTTCACAAGAAATAATTTTTTCCTATTGAATTGAACTGTTTCATACTGTGGCTCCCATTTCTTCATGCTTGTAGCAGTTCTGTTTTTATAATCCTCAAGATTTATCCAGATCCACCAAGGATTAATCTGACCAAACCCAGACATCTCCACTCCTGGTGCTGTTTGTGTGTATCTCACTGTCAAATGAAATAAGGGTACTTTAGAGGTTGAGGTATCTGATTTGTGTGTGGATAGACAAGGAAAATATTAATTTTTGAGTTTTAAAGCAATTTATTGAGAAATTAATAGTTTTAAGATAATAGTACTATTAAGAAAATCTCTGAATTAAGAAATTATCTGACTAATCATTAGCTGACATTTAAATCTGATCAGGTGAATTGAGTTACCCCACTCAGTCTGTAGAGAATAACACCTGTGCTTCAAAGTGCCTGGATAGGGGAATCCTGTACTTAGGGAATTTGATACAGTGGGATCTGGCAGCTCAGACAAAAGTAAACTCTTCCCAGAAAATAGGGAGAAACTAGAAGATCTTACTTGGTAGGAGGGCTCTTTGTTTCATAATAAAGTTAAATATATTCTGGGGATGAGGTCTGGCATTAGAACTTCCAAGGTAAGATCAGATAAATTCCCACTTCCCAGTCTAATGAGTGTTGTTCCAGCTGGGTGAACTTCTGTCCTGATACAACCCTGGGCAACTGGGGAGTGAGAAGGTTTTTCCTCCATACAGTTTCTTCATCCCTTCTTTAAATTATTAACAGTTACAAAAATCAAAGAAGGAAATGTCTCACCTGCAAGAAATTGGGCTAGAAGTATCTGTTTTTCAAGGTAAACATTGCAAAATCCATGAGAAGTCAATGAAGACAAAACACAAATGGAGACTAATGCTCCTCCAGGTTGGAGTCTCTCCAGAAAACTTGAAATCAAAACTCGTTGTTAGTCAGGGCATGTTATGGCAAAATGCAACTAATAAGTGAAGGAGACAACCAATGCATTTCATGTGACAGCGCCAGTGGGGGCCTTCGTGTCTGTCTTAAGAAAGTTTAGTTGAGTTTGGATTGAGCATTTAAATGCCAGGCAAACCTGTGCGAAACATTTCCATGAACTGACAGAATAACCCTTTTGTCTCCAGCTAAAACCACCCCCCTTTACTGAGCCAAAAGTGAATTAAGCAAAACCATTTTCCGTCAAAAGTAACCATGACGCAAATGGTTTTATCTGCTTGTAACCAAGGCAAGAAAACATTAACCAGCTGGTCCCCATTCAGAGGCATCTGTAACCATCTGGAGGGAGCCCCCAACTGCAGTGCAGAGGCTCAGTGTGGGATTGAGCTTGGCTCAGTTTGTGCCTGCCAGAATCAACACTCAGTGACTGGAACGTGTTCAGAGCCTCCTTGTAACAATTCTCCAAATGGCCTTTACCAGGCTTTAGTGTGGCCTTGTTTCCCTGAGCCATGTGGGAGTTGTGTGGTTCTGGCTGGCAGAGGCTGGCCTTGGGTGGTCCTGTGATGTTGGTGGTCGTGGCACGTGGATTTCAGTCCTGGGAAGAACTGGTCTGGAGATCCATTTGGCTGGGGTTGGGTGCTACTGACATTATGGGGTCAGAAATGAGAGAATTGCCTGTGTGTATTTGTACTTGTCCACTTCCACGCTCTCATATTTTCATTTCTGATATTTCAGGATGGGTCTGTGGTTAATCCAAGTGGATCCTGCTGTCTCTGAGTTCATTAGGGTGCTGAAGGTATGTTGCTTTGGCTTTAGTGCTGGGTAAGGGTTTTCTTGTTTCTTTTTGGATATGGTTTGTTCACCAAATTAGTTAAAATGAGATTCAGACATTGGCAGACATGGTGAAGTTGATCCAAACATGTCAAATGATTCAGTTCCAGTACTGTGTGAGATCTGCCTGCTGTCTCATGTGAGACCATGAAAGCTTGGAGATACTGTGGTAACCATGAATTACCCAAAGGGCTTTTAATGCATCTTCTCATCACAGAGAAGCCAAGACAATATTGACTTCTGCAGTATTCCAAATCACCTCAGAAAAAGGTCAGCATAGAACTTAACCAAGATGTTTGCTTTATAAATTAAAAAAAAAAAAGAACAAAAGGGAGAAAGATTTATTCAATACAGATCAGAAAATATAGATCAGAATAGGAGTATTGAAACACAAATGCAGGAGTCCTCATTGCTTGGAAATCCAGCATCTTACCATTTATCCTATTGGTCTTGTACCTTTAATTAAACTGTGAATAGAAAAAGGGTGATAAAAGGCACAACTTATGATTCTTAGTCTATAGAACCATATAATGGCTTGGGTTGGAAGGGACCCTAAAGATCATCTCATTCCAACCCTCTGCCATGGGCTGGGACAACTTTCACTAGACCAGGTCACACAGAGCCCCTTCCAACCTGGCCTTGAGCACTTCAGGGGTGAGGTATCCACAGCTTCTCTGTTTATCTTCTGCTAACTCCATTCTGATTTAAATGAAGAATGTTGAAAAGATTATGCACTAAACAGACATGGAAAATGGTAAAATAGAGGTTTTTTTCAATAACAAAACCCAGTGGTCAGGTCAGCCCTCTCTAAAAGAGCTGAATGAATCATAAATTGTGGGCTTTTAATCATTAAATATCCTGTGTACCTCCTTTCACATTCAATTATTCAAGACCTCTGTGTGAAGGACTGCATAGAAGCTTGTTATATTAATGTTCTTTTCATCATGCCATGGAGTTTAAACAGCAAAATGATTGACTCTAAACTGTTTGTTTCCTTTTAGATTTTTGAGTCATAAACTTGTACTTTCTCTGCTTTTTCATGAGTCTGGAATAATATAGTCCAATTTATCTGTTGCTTATAAGGGCTTTTAAGGGCTTATAAGGGCTTATAAACCTGGACACACTTGGTAAACACTGGACCTCATACAAAAAATTGCAAAAATTGTGCTGCAACCTGTAATCATAGAAGAATTCATATTAGAGTAGGATTAATAATGCATGTAATTATAATATACAATTTTCTTTAGGCTTTTCTAATTATAAAAAAATTACAGATAACATCAACAGTGTGATTCTGAAATGCCTCTCATTTATTATGTAGCTCTCTTAATCAGAGCTCTGCTACTGGAAATCAAGTCAGAATGTTATTATGGTCTCTCCTTCTGGATTTAATTACAGCAGTAACTCATGGCTCAAAGTCTGAGCAAACACACCGTGCAGTTTATAGCTTTGAAGAACAGCCATTAATCCTGCCATCTACCACCCTGTGCAGGCCAATGAACGCTTTTAAAAAACTTTATGCCTGAAGATAAACACACACTTGCACACGGGCTTAAGGTGGAGGGAGTAGAGAGCCCAGCCCCTGTGTCAGCTCTGCACACACAGCTGAGCATCCTCTCCTGGGAGATGACCTCAAGGTGTGCAGATCTGTGAACTTTTTGCTACCCAGACTCAAGTTGCACCCTTAGCATTTTTAATGATTTCAGGATGTCAGCTCCTGTCTGATGGCAGCCTGGAACCAGGACAGGGCTTTTAGTGGGGTGCATCGAGCACAGCATCACGAGATGGTGGAGGGAGGGGATTTTCCTGCTCTGCTCTGCTCTGGGATGGACTCGAGTGCTGGGGCAGTTCTGAGCCCTGCAACATAAGAAAGACATTAAACTATTAGAAAACATCCAAAGGAGGGCACGAGGATGGTGAAGGGCCTGGAGGGGAAGCTGTGTGAGGAGAGGCTGAGGGCACTTGGTCTCTTCAGCCTGGAGGGGACAGAGAGGAGACCTCAGTGCAGTTACAAATTCCTCATGAGAGCAGCAGGAGGGACAGACACTGATCTCTGCTCTCTGGTGACAGAGACAGGACCTGAGGAAATGGCCTGAAGCTGTGTCAGGGGAGGTTTAGGCTGGGTATTATAAAAAAGGTTCTTCCCCAGAGGGTGGCTGGGCCCTGACCAGGCTGCCCAGGGCAGTGGTCACAGCACCAGCCTGGCAGAGCTCAAGGGGTGTTTGGACAATGCTCTGGGGCACAGGGGGTGACTCCTGGGGATGGTGCTGTGCAGGGTCAGGAGTCAGACTTTGAATGAACCTTGTGGGATCCTTCCAAGTCAGGATAGTCTGTGATTCCATTCTATGCTTTTGCTGTATAAATGACCTTGCTGAAGATGAGCATCTGAGATCTTTGTATTGTTCTGGAATCAGTTCCCATGATGAATCTCTAACCTGACAATCAGCTGCAAATGGGAATAATGCACTCTCCCAAGAACTTGAATTAGTGTCAGCAACTGCTTTTGGTTTTGGGACCAGCCAGGAAGGATGTCTCTCTCTCCAAAGCAGAAACGTGCCCAGCCACATGCCAACACCTGGGAGGACAGAGCTGCCAGACAGGTCTGGGGAAGAGTGAGAGGGCACATTCAGGAGAAAGAACATTAACCTGGATGCTTGCTTTTTGAAGCTAACTAATTTTTTTAAAGAAAATAATATTATCCAAAGACAAGACAGTTAAAATACCACAGACTAATATCTGCCAATGTATTTCTTCAAAAAAGCAATATAATCCCTGTTTAAAGATTCATTATTATCTCAAGCATCTTCAGCACCATCTTTCTATATGCTCAGTGTGTAGAGAAAAGTAAGTTGAACAATGACCCTCCTGGTTATTTTATTGTGTGGTTTATTTGGACTCAGCAGGGGTGCAAGGATCCCAGGTCATCTGCTCACTTCCTGGGCTGGGTGAAGGGACAAGCAGCCATTGGGTGTGTGTCATTTGGGAAGCTGTGGGAAAGAACCAAGGCAATATTTGCACTTGATTGATGCAGCTCACATTTATGCTGCAGTGTGCTCTGCAAGGTTTTCAGAACTTGTAAGAAACACTTTTTTTTTTTTTTACCTAAATATTTTTTCCTCAGGACCTGCCAATTGTTTGAAATGCGAAGTACTGGCAGAAAAGGCTAAGCCTCACTATTTGAAAGACAGTGACATTTCAAAACTGATATTCTGAAATTGCCACATCCCTTCTGGAAACAAAAAGCAATAAAAGGTTGGTATTTCACTGAACTTCTCAGAAACATAGAGATGAAGGGCTGTGACTGACCAGCCTGAGTTTTGCATGTTTTCAGTTTGTACATTGCAACATTTTCTTCTTACACGAACAAGTCTGTTCATTGTTTTTGTTTTTTTTTTAATTTCTGAGAGTTGTCCTGGGCAGCAGTTTTTTCCCCAACCCTGATTTCCAGCTTATGTTCCAGCAGAACCTGTGGTCCTTCTCACCCCAGTAAATCAGACAGGAAGGGCTGGAGGCACAGCAGGACTAGGTACAAGACATTTTGTGTCAAACAGGAGGGAAGAGTAGGAAGAGTACTTTTGGTAGGAGCTCAGACTAAGTTCTTTGTAAAATCATTCCTTTACTTTCATCCTGCCTTCCAAAAGCAGGATCTCTTGTCAAACACCTGGAGAGGTGATGGAAGCTTCACTGCACTGCCCAGGGATCATTGGCTGCCTCTTCCCAGAGGTGGACACTGTGCTGCCCTTTTAGGATGTCTCCTTTGGCAACAGACTGGGTTCTAGGGAGACTAAATCTCAAGGATGATCAAATGCCATGAAATGTGGTGGTATGGGCACCTTTGTGTTCTTTTTTTTTTTTTTGGCAGTCTATTAATCTAAGGGAAAAGTTTGAGAAAATAAAGCTAATTAATCCTGACTACTGTGGACAGTGTAATTTAAATTGTTTTGAAGACTGGTAATGCTTAGGCTGAAATGCCTCAGAACCCTCTCAGCTTCCATCCCCAACACAAGAGTATTTAATATTTTTTACAGCCAATTTTCTAAATTTGCTTTCAAATGCATCACAGAAAATAGGCCTTACAGGAAAGAGAGGGAATCAATACCTCTGCCACATTCCAGAAAAGGATGTGGAAAGAGCCTCTTGCACTATGGATTGAATTAATTCTGCTCTCTAGCACTAGGACTATGGAAAATCCCCTCAACATCCCCTTCCAGTGTTCAGTCTACTGCTGCAGCAAGCTGTGTCCTTGATGTCAGCTTGGAGCAGAAGAAACTGGGCTGGAGGGAGGAGGAGAAGGATCCTGGCTGGAGTTGGGTGACATTGACACATGAGGCTTTAATTTCAAGGGAGGAAGTGGAGCAAAAAGGATTGCAAAATCTGGTTCCATGATGGTGTGGGATTCTGCTTGCTGTGCTTGCTCTCATATTTGTGGTCTCAGAGGAAACATCAGCTGGTCCTCCTTGGTTCGAAGTGAGATTGAAGGGGAGGTGGGTGGATGCAGCCTTAATGTGAGAATGGGGAAAAGAGGGAGTCCTGGATGTATCAGCAGGGATGTAAAGAGTCTTTTCCTCGTATTCTGAAAAAGTGTAAAGCATTTCTTTGCATTTATTTTTATTTTTAAGGCTCCTTTGCATTTGCCTGTGAAGACAGAAAACTTTTGACATTTATTTTGCAATATGCGCACAATGACTTACACACACCCTGGGTTGGACATCTCCATGGTCCCAGCAGACCTCAGTCTTGAGCCATTTTGTTTCAGGATATCCCAAAAACATCACATGGAATAGCTGGGAGGGGCAATTTGCTCAGGGAACTGAGAGGAGATCAATCCATACAGCAATCCAAAGAGCAAAACAACCTGAAGAGAAACTATTGCAGAGCAATTACTCTTTCATAATCCTCCAGGCTTGCCTTGACACAGCACTGTGCATGAGATCTGAGCAAATTTGGAGGCTTCTGTAATTCCCATTGCCATTCTCCAGTGTAGAGGGGAAGGTTGTTTTCATGCAAAGGCAATCACTTACCCTTTATTTACTGTGAAGGATGAGGATGGGGGACTCTGACTCCCAAAGCTTTCCACAGTTGGGTTTGTTACCTAATTATTCCATGGAAGAGCTTTTCCCGGCAGCGCGGGGCTGCGTCCTCTGCAGCAGAGCCTGGGGGACTCCTGCCCTTGCAGAAGGTCTCTCCAGAAACCCAGTGTTTTGTGGTGGAATAATACTGCAGCCCACGTGCCTTTGTCACTTGGTTAGTTTATTTATTTTTAATGGCATCATATGAATAAAGAAATGTGCCTTCCTCATTGTCTTTTGAAGGCAGATAATTGTGTCGCTGTTGCGCTCACTATCGCCTTGTCGTGCCCAAATGAATTCACACTTATCCATCTTTCTCTTCAAAAAGCAGCCCTGCTGAGTTTTCCCAGTTGTTCAGTCAGTCACAAGCCACTGTTGTACAGCAAGCACTGCTTTATGCTGCCTAAATAGACGTGGCTCTTCTCTTGTTCCTGTTGTCAGTCTTATTGTTAAATTGCTTTGAATTTGCAGTGAATAGAAACTGTCCATTCCAAGGAGAAAGACATTATTATTTGTAATTAGGATTAGGATTATTGGATGGTAGCACTTTTCAGTCCAGAGTTAATGAGTTATGATCAGAACATATCCTTTCATTAGTTTAAAATATTCCCATCATTATTCTGGTATTGTAATCTAGGGAAAAACAAAGCTTAAATAGCAGTTCACTTAAAACAGCAAAACACACACATCACTTCACAGGATGCATAGAGTTATGGATGGCTAAACATGAGTTAGTGTTAGCACTCTGGCTGAGAAGGAGTCCCACTGTGATGGGATGGATCAAGGTAAAAAATACACCATAAGATCAATTATCATTGATTATCGATTTCCCAGAGAGGTTGTGGACTCCCCGTCCCTGGAAGGTCAAGGCCAGTCTGGATGGGGCTTGGAGCAGCCTGGTCTAGTGGCAGTGCCCCTCCTCGTGGCAGGGGGTGAAATGAGATGGTATTTAAGGTCCTTTCCAGCTCCAACCATTCCATGATTCTGTGATCCTGCAGGATGTCTGCAACCAAACTTCACTGGAGAATTCCATCTGGAGTTGACACTCAGTGGGCAATCAATGAGGCAAACTGAATTTCCTACATTCCACCTACAACCTGGGGTTATTCTTCTCTCCCTCTCTTGTTTTTGCATTGTGGAGTGCCAGCTGTGAATGAGCAGAGGGAGAGGCACCACATTTAAAATGCATTTAATCAATGGTGACATTAGGGTTGGCATTGGGCTCATGTGGTCAGGAAGAGAAGCTTATAAAGGTATCACAGGAAGCCAGGATGTTGAAGAAAAACTCTTCCAACTCCTTCTAATTTGGGAAGTAGATTTTTAAAGTGGTGAACTTCAAAGACTACAAATTATTCTTTGATCTTACAAAGCCTGCAAATGACAGCAGTGTCTGCAGGACACAGCATATGTCCAAACAGTCACAAGAAATCTAAATGGGGATTTAAGGCAGCAAAACTCTTAAAATAAGAAAGGAAAAGGGACATAATTCAGACAGTCAGCCCAAATAACAGCATGGTTGCTCAATGTAGGCAGTGTACAATCACTTATTAGCTAAAAAACCAAAAAGTAATTTGAATTGCCAGATGAATTCCTGAAAAATTAGGGAGGTGATTTAAAAAATAGAAAAGGAGATGTGACCTAGAATGAGAAAGATTTTAGTGTCAGAATGTTTCTGAAAAGGAGGATTGCAGCCTCAAAAACAGAGGAACATTTTTAGGTGGAAGGAAGTAATGAAAACACTCTGAAATGTTATTTGTTGTGGTTTTCTGACCTTTAACCAAACACTCCAGGCCTGCATAAAATGTCAAACTATGTGTGTTTGTTTGTGTGAGTGTATTTGTTTGCACTTAGGCAAAGCCTGCTCAGAGAACATCTCCATGACCACAGCTGTGGGCTGACAGTGCTTGGAGTCCTTAGGCCCATGGCCAGCCAGCCTTGGGAAGACTCTTCAGGATGACATTGGGCTTGATGTACAAATCCAGGCTCAGCTCTGCAGTGATGCTCAGCTACCTGGCTCCCAATGGAATAGAGATAAAAAGTTAAACACCTCAGTAGCTTTGGACCTGAATTAATGAGAATGCTGGGCAGGGAGTACAGAAGAGCAGAATACACATGTTCTTTCCAGAGATGTTTTTTGCGCATCAAAACCAAATTGCTGAATTAATTTTAGTATCTGCTTATCTCAGAGTGCAGTTCATGACTGGAGGATATTTCCTAGTCTGTGGTACCTAATGTCTTACTATCAATTACAGCATTAGTTAACTATATTTTCTATTTCTAAAAACATCTGGAACTTTGTTATTAATTATTCATTGAGACGGAGACTTATATTTTAACAGTGCTTCTGAATGGGCTCTTAAAAATCTTGGAGCCAACCTGTGACAGCCAGATGAGAAACAGCACAGGACAAGAAGTCTGTGGTGTCAAGGCAGCAGTGAAGAGAAATAAGATTTAGTGTTTGCTTCTAATGTGCTGTCTTGGGGTGTCCTATTGGAATTTCGCAAGAGAATTGCTTTTTATAAACAGGTTGTGACAAGCAATTGCACATCTCTCCGCACAGCTTAAGAAAGAAGAACAGAATAATTGAAAATAGGGCTGGGCAACCTCTTGGGAGGTCACTCAGTCTATTGCCTCACCCAGGTGGGGTTGGCTTCACACTAACTACTTCTGACATATGTTTGCTTCACATGTTTTCAAAAACCTGCAGTGACAGAGGTCCCACAACCTTCCTAGGAAATGTTTTTAAGGCTTATCACTGGTTAATGTTACAAACTTCTTTCCTGCTGCCCGGGGGCCAGTGTGACACCATTGCTTCTTTCCAGGCTCCCAGGGATCGCAGGAGATGGTAATTTCCTTTCTTACACAGCTACAAGTCCCTCTGTTTGGAGACTGCTATCATGATTCCTCTTAATTGTCTCCTTTCTAGACTAAACAAATCCCATCCTTTTAATCATTCTTCATAATTTATGGTATTTAAACCTTCCCTCATTTTTGCCTGGACTCAGACTAATTGGCCTGGGTCCTTCCTGAGAGTACTGGCCCAAACCTACATTTCGCTGGCTTTATTTTCTCATCCTGACATTTATTTTTCAAGTCTCACTGCAGTGAGGATTTTCATGAGTTTTAGTTAAGGCACCCCTGGGTAAATGCCCAGTCTTGGATCTGACCCGGAGTTTGGGTAGGCAGTACCCTCTATGGGAGCTTCCATGTCTTTGTTGAACCCTGATACCCTAAGGAGTGCTAGATTTTAAGAAATATCTTGAAAATACGTAGTGGTACCATTTTCAAAGACATCTAATTCTTAAAAATACTTTTTACTGACCTATATTTGTTTCCAGCTGTTTATATCAGCTGAAATTTCTCAAGCAGTGCAAATTCTGGGTGCTCAGCTTGCTGAAGAAGGAATTGTAGATGCAGATGCTTGAATATGTATTTAAAGTGAAATTTGGGCTTCCTGTTGTTGCTGTGTTATTGGGGTTTTCCTGTGTTTTGTTTTGTTTTGTTTTTTAATAAGTTGACCCATGTATAATTTCCCTGGATTCATAACATCTTTTCTAACATAACACCTCTACAAAACACAATTCTGTTCTGTGAATGTATCAGAAGGGCCAATGTTCAATTATTACTTTTTATTTAATTTTCTATAGTTAAGTGTTAAACTTTCATAAGACACATAATCCCTAAACTGATGGTATTGCACAGAAGTTTCATTTTATGTGTTTTTTTTTTATTACCTTTTGCTGTTAATACATTGGCTTGCATTTTGGTGGGCTTGGCAGTGCTGGGTTAATACCTGGAGTTGATGATCTTAAAGACCTTTTCCAACATGAATGATTTTATGGTTCTATTTACAGAAGTGACTTCCCAGTGTGAGCCTCTAGGCATGAGAGGGGTCAGGAGAAGGAGCTATGATGCAAACTTCTTCTTTATAGTCCTACAAAATTTGTGGTCTATGTATTACGGGGTTGGTCAAGAGGATTGGCCCTCCTGGGAGAAATACTGACATTTTTGGCTTGTATTAGGCTACTTTAATCCTGAAACCCTCATTGCTGGTGACAAAACACTGACTAGGGGTCACGGCCAGGGTGTCATACAGAAGGTTTCTATCCCAGCTGAGTAGGGTTAGTAGGGCAAAGGATTTCTCTTTCCAAAGCAGTTGAAGGACTGGATGACTTTTCCAGTCATCCAAAAAAGCATCCAAAGCCATTGGGGTTAGGTAGCACAAAGGTCATTTTCTGAGTGGGTTTTTTGGGAAAAGATGCCAGCAAGAATGCACTGATTTGGTACAAACTTTATCAATTTGAGAAGAAAAATAAAACATTGTTCTTGGCTATCCTTTCCACTGATAATATGAACTGGGAGATAGAGAGCACATAAAAATGAAGCCATTATAATTGTATGAATATAATTTTTTAGGTCCTCAGAGCTTATGCTGGGAACCAAGCTGACACTGCAGCTCATGGTGGATATCTGGAAAACAAAATGTAAGAAATAGAATTGCTTTGAGTATGTGAGGTTAAACTTGTTGCTACTTCCTTCAGTGAGGGAATTCTGTACCCAGTAGATTGACATGCTTTTAGGTAATCAGAGTTCCAGTGTTTTCTGCTATATAATGTCATACCACATAAAGCAAGAGAAAGAAAAAGAAGTTGGCCTATGTTGAAATTGTTCTGGTGTTTTCTTCTACAACAGAATGGTAAATTGTTTGCTTTGGCTTTCTGGAAAATATCTGACCTTGATACTTCATATTCAATTTATGTAAACAATTACAAAAGCATCTGAGCCAAATAGAAAAGGCTATTTCTTGAAAACCTGCAGGGAATTCACATGGGAATTTCCCACATGCTGTGGCAATCTTAAAAATACCTCCTGGTAACCCCACAATATTAATTATTAACTCCGGAACTGTGAGTTTTTCCAGACTTCCAGTGAACTCAGTGATTTGTATGTTCAGCTGCATGTATCAGGAGAGGTAGTAAAAAAGAGTCATTTACCACTTTTAGTAGCTTGCATTCAGCAAACAATCTGTCACATTTTCCCCTTGAAATTCAGGGATTTTTGTAGATTGCTCGGCTGACAAATATCACAGGACGGGAAATATTTTGTGGCTAAGTTCTGTTCTGAGATGTTCTTGCAAGAATGAGCTGGAACCAGCTTTGTTCTTCACAAATTACCCAGAGCTGCTTTGCTCAGGACACTCCTCCCACACATTGCAGCATGAACCTTCAGAGGATATACTTGGCATTGCTGAGACCTTGTTTATTTACCTCTGACATTCAGTGCTAGTGTGAGCTTGGTGGATTGTTCCCCTCACATTTACTGAAGAAGGGAGAAGAAGCAGAGGGACCCTGGGGAGGTGATTTCCCAGAGCAAGCAGGAATTCTGTGTGAGGGGATTCACACCACACAAAGTCTGTTCAGCCTGTGGTGTGGTGGGCAGCAGTGCAAGTAAGTGAAAGCTGGGGCAGGACTCTTTCCAAAGACTCCAGTACCTTAAGGGGGCTTATAAAAAGGAGGAGAGAGTATTAATACAGGCAACAGGACAAGGGACAATGGTTTTAAGCTGCAATAGGGCAGATTTAGGTCAGACTTCAGGAAGAAATTCTGTACTCAGAGTTTAGTCATTATTCATTTTGAGAAACAGGAGCGTGACCATCATGAGTGCCAAGCCAATTCTCATCTCTACTGGGCCACAATAAAACTAGTTCTGGAATTCCCCATGCACAAGCACATGTTTGTTTTCAGAGTGCTCTTGATTATCTCTATCCATATAGATATATCAATATATATAAAAAATTGAATTTTATGTATATAATTTAATCTTTTATCACTTACCTATCTATATATATATCAGTCATCATAGAGTGGCTCCTCTGGATGCTTCTTGGGTCAATATTTGCCCTTTTTTTTTTCTCCTGGAGGGGCAATCCCAGAACCCTAATGACACAGTCAGACACAATTCATAATCAGAACTTTGCTTCAGTGGATGTTGGGGATTTACCTGCCTGCAGTCAGAAACAATAAATACCTCTACAATCTGGACTGGGAAACCAGGCAGCTGGAAGCAGATGGTAATAAAAGAATCAGAAAAGAAGAATCATGAGAAATGACCTGGAAATCAGGCTTGGGTACACCAGAAAGATTCAAAACTCAGAAGCTCATGTAGGAAGAATAGACAACAAATCTTCAAAATCAGGATGTTTCAAAACCCTTTCACTTTTAACAAAGGATAGGATTCATTTTATTACTAAGAGTGTCCTGGATTCAGTTGTTGTTCTCAAGATAGATGTTGGTTATCATTATTTTGGGATTGGATTAAGGTTCAGCCTGTGCTAGGGCACATGTGGCCAGGACATCTTGCCTCTGAGGGCAGGAAGCAGATAACCAGCTGGTCAGTGCAGTACATCTCTCTGTATCTGCTTGATTAATGCAGGATATGGATCTGCCACAGCTTTTGCCTTCAGATCTTGGCACTTCAGTTTACTCATGCTTTCATCCTCAGAGAGCCTAATTTTCCTCCCAGATATGATTTATTTCACCCTTTTTTCCCCCCTTAAAAAAGCCTAAAAATCTCCCAACAAAACCCAAACAGGCTTAGAAGTAACTGATTACTCGCATGAAACTCATGAACTTTTGCCCCATTCAGGGTTTTCCATTTCCCATTATGTTCACTTTGACTGGAGCCACATGGTGCCCCCATTCCTAAGCTGGCCATTTCCTGCTGGAAAAGGCAGGGAAAGACTCTGCAATGATTGGGAAAGAAATAATAGCAGCATTTCTCTCTGTAACCTCTATGAATATTATATTAATATATGTGTGCTACTAACATTTTTAAACCTCAGGAATTTTAAAAAGTAAGGCTTGGAAACTGTTGTTTGCATCTGGCACTCACTGTACCATGGAACTCTGGCTTGTTGTTATGAAATTATCAAAGCTTCACCTTTCTGTCAGCTGATATGAAAAGTCCTTATCATATGGAGCCTGGACTTTAGCAACTGGATTTTGTCCTGCACCCTGCTACAGATCCATCTCCATATGTTTTATGTCAGTTGGGATAATTACAGATATAAATTTAAGTGTCTGCCCTCTTTTAAAGTTGTTGACTCCTTGTTCCCTCCAACATTTTCATAGCTGTTAGGCACTGTAGAAACTATTTCTTTGGCACTGTTAATATTGAACTGAAAATATTTGTTAAGCACTGTAGAAAATATTTCTTTGACTCATTTAAGAATTTTTATGGTATAACTGCCAATTCTATAGGGAAGCCTCTAGAAAAAAACTAAACAACTAAATTTACCCTATTTGTCCCAAGTGGTTCTTTCTGTTACCCCTCTCTGTTCTGTCCCTTTTTACTTGCTTCCCTCTAATTTGCAGGCTGTTGTGCTGCCTTAAATCTCTGCCTATGGGAGTCTTTTTAGGCTGCTGAACATTGTAATTAACCACTTTGGACTTTCCAGGTTTCAGTGACTGTATGCTCTGCTGAAATTCAAGCCCAGGTATGGCAAAGAGAGTTCCAGATGAAGGCATGCTGTTAACAAATATAATGGCATTATTCATCCAACAATGTTCCTTGTTAATGACTCCTGTTTTTACTGTTGCACTGCAGCAGTCACACACACCTTTTTCCTACGCATTTTGGCAAATAACAGGTGTTAACTTTGAAGATCAAGGCCCTTGAGCTTTTTAGGTTGAGTATCCAGTTTTTGAAAACCATAGTAGTTATGTGAGTGTGAGTCTCCTAAGGGCTGAGGAATCCCCAATTCACCTTTTAAATTTGTGGGCTGTTCCTGTTATTCTTGGGAGGGACTCGTGGCTAGTGCAGCTGGGGTGGCCTTGGTTTCCTCCTGGTGGCAGTGGGTGGAGGTGAGTCCAGCTTCATCCTGTGTCACTGACCTGGACCTGAGCTTTGCACAGTGCTGAGGAGATCCCCAGCTCCAGAGCAACCAGTCTGATAGCTCTGTGCACCCCAGAACTGAGCTTTATTTGGGGATAGGGCCTGTGGATTGCACGCTGCACGCTGCACGCTTGGGTGGGGAGGTGGCTTCAGGGGGGACATGGGAGATGCTCTGCTGCCATGGCTAAACTGGGCTTTGTTGACACAGCCAGAAATCATGATCTGGGACTGGCTGTGTCACAGCACCATCTGCAAAAATGTGCTACACAGGGACTGTAGCAGAATTAGGCAAAGGTGTTGCAAACTGTGATAAAGTACACCCTGTACTCTGGGAAGGAATCTAGCAATTCTTGCTGAAGGACTCCGGAAATGATCCACCCAGCCAATGGCTGAGATAGAAACAGGCAGATAAGACACTGGTATGTCCTATGAGGTGGCTCAAATATGTATTTGAAAAAAAAGAGTGGTGCTGTGCCTGTGCATGAAACACAGGCTTGCCAGGACTTATTAAAATGTTCAGTGTTTGCTTTTTTGTGCTTTGGTCAAGGCCATGAATCAGTGAATGACTTGGGTTGGACAGCTCAGCCAAAGGCAGCCACAGAGATTTCAATTCTGACAACATCAGCTAAGAAGAAAACCTGAAATGATGCTGGCATTAGTCACAGAGCAATCTCTGGTGACGCACAGCAAGTACATAAGAAATTACAGGGCATGTGGAGTAATCAGCACAGATAGGAGAAAGGGATCATCTAGGATGGGGAAACCACCAGATGTAAACCCAAAACTTTGATGAGGCGTGCACATCCAGACGTGTATTAAAATTCTCCTCCATCCATTCGTGCGCTGCAAGATGTCTTTTCCCTTGAACGAGCCTGGAGGGGCCATGCAATGCCTAAAAGTTCATGATCTGTAGCTGTCAGAAGAGGTTCTGACTTTTAAATAAGCCAGCTGGTGATCAGATGCTGTGACTTGCTATTTATTTTGCAAATCATACTTGCGGACATGTTGCCTTAGCAAAGTCACTGATTGTGACAAATGTGTGTAACAAGTGCAGTCTTCTATTGATTCTCACATTCTATTTTCTGCTTTTGGTGGAAACAGATGGAATTCAATTTTCTCACAATTACTATTAGCCAAGAATAACATCACTTAAATCGGTGCGGGGGAGGTGGAAAGTTGCAACTACAAAAACACACAGCCTGAAAAGCTGGATATTGAAATGAAACTTGCAAATAACCATAACTGATGTTATATCCAGGGCCCAATTCAGAAACACAATTAAGCTTTTTCTGGACTCAAAGCTTTATGTCCTACTGATATTATACATGTCTGCTAAAAAATGGATCATCCAGATTGTTCTTGTGGGTTAGTCCCCTGGCATGACTGATGCTTAAAGTGTAAAATCTCAAGACATTCTCTGCTAAAAATAAATATAGGATAAGGTTTCCTGTAGCTAATCCTAACCTAGGGATATGCAATCCTACAAAAGTATTGCTTACCATGCAAAACATTAAAGGCAAATCTTAAGAAATTAAAGTAATAATCTGTCATTAGAGAAGAAATCAATCATTAGGCACAAAATAAATCATCTCCAAATATACAGGCCATTTCAGATCAAAACACTGTGAATTTGGAAAGGGTGCATTGCATAGCTAATGCTTGAGTACAAGAAAAAATCCTCCATTCTGTGAATTGGTTAAGGGTGAATTGAGTGTTTAAGGTTAAGAAATAAAATAATTAAAGATTATTTTTTAAACCACAGATTTACACTAATTCTTTTGCATCATGCTGAACTCTTAGCTGATGTGATCACAGGTATTTTACTCCCATTATTAAGTATTGCCTCTGGCTTTGTTTAGCAACTAATATGGGATTATTAGTTTCCTCCTGGACTTCCTTCAGTCCTTCTCATTGTTACAGGATCTTTTCAATTCTCCCAAACTACTGCATTTCTGTTCATAAAGGCCTTGTAAAGAGGCATTAATAGACAAATCATACAGCTGCTGAGCGGAGCCAGACACCTCTGTGACAAAAAGGCACCAAGATAAGATGATTATGATGTTCTATTTCAGAGTCTTTAGTATTTCACAGTTCTTCATGTGTTCAGAGCAAAGATAAATGGAAATCAGAGAGCTGGTGTCTGTAGTAAGGTGTCTGAAAAAAAGGAGAGTCTTCTCTCTCATCCAGGGAAGACTTGTCCTGTGATGCTGTGAAAGCTGTGCCCATAACCCATTTCTGAGGGCAGTTTGCAATATCTAGCCCTGGAAGCCTGACTAACTCCAGTTCTGTGCCTACAGACTGGAAGTGGAGCTCCACAGCTTTTTGGAAGTTGTACTTTTACACCTTAACAAGTTCGCTGTAAGTATCACTCTGTAAGTTGACATGGCTGTTTTGGCCAAATTTAGGCAAATATTCATAAAAGCAGCAAATTGCCACTTCTACCCCTGAAATGATGCCCTGGAAATATTGGGGTGGGATGCAATATTTCATTTTGCCTTTTCACGTGGCCAAACCAATATTTTTTCTTTAGGAAACACCAGAGGAGCTTTTGATGAAGGTTTTTCACCAGAGATGTCAAGGCAAAAATCCCCCAAAACCCTACCATTATTTTTAATTGAAAAAAACCCCAAAACTGTGAGTTTTTAAATGCTAATCAAGGTACCTCTGGTCTGATTGTTACCCCTTTGCATAGTTGCTGGCACCAGCATGAAGGGGTTGAACTGGGGATGGGCTGCTGTGGCCACCAAAGTTGGGGTGGCACTTCAGCCTTCCTGCACCCTCTTTGTGCCAGCAGTGCTTGTGGTGACAAGTTTCCTCTCCTGCAGCAACAGAGACTTTGAAAGGCTGCAGCTTAAACTGTGATTGTATCTTTGCTCTGCCCACTGTTTTCTGTCACTGGAATGTTTCCTAAGAAATTACTTTGCAGGCTTCAATTTCTGCATCTGATGCATATTTAAATAACTTTCCAGTGCCCTTGTTTAATTTTGTTTAATTCACAGTTCTGAATATTCACTGAAGCCAAATTATGAGACACATTGGTGTCTGGATATTTCCATACTTTTTTTTTCCATGCTTGTAGCTTCCAGTTCTAACCTCCCTGCTGGAAGAAGCAAAAAAAGGACAAAAGAATTTGAATGGTTCTTCCTGGGATGGTATTTCTAAGCAAAGAGGTTACAGGCTTAGGCTCTATGTACACAAGGTCTGCAAGAATGGAGATGTTAAAACAATCACAAACCTTACAAACGAGACAAAAGCATAACTCTTTTACTGCTCTTGCCATTGGTTAAATCTACAGAGGAAATTGAAGATTTTTATGATTCTATTAAAATTACTGTTCAACACATTCAAAGAGATGATAGAAAAACATAAAGGGCAGTGTCTCATACGTTAATGTTAACCTGACAATATCATTTATATTGAAATTTGACTTGACTTTCAAGCACCATTTGAAAGGTTATTGCATGTGAAACTGAATTAAACCACATGGATGAAGTTTGCCCTTTTGTAATTTAAAAGAAGAACTATATTTTTTCCTTCTGTAAGTCCATTCTTGAAAATGAAAAAAATACAGGGTTTTGCCTCACCCTCCCTTGCACCAGCACAATCACTAGTTTGTTAGGGGTGGAGAAGAGCAAAAGCAGGTGATAAAGGCATCCCCCAAGGGCAGGCTCTGATGGCAGAACTGGCTTATGCCAAAGTGCACATTAGCAAGGCAGTTTCACCTTTATACCAGAGTGCCTGAAATTAGATATTTCTCCACTCTCTAGTTCCTAAGTCTTGTGTTTCCATCCCTGTTTTTATTAGTTTTGGGCTGATGAAATCCTTTCCCATGTCGTCCCAACATTTACCTCTTAGATTGCTCTAGTTATTTGAGCAGTCTAAGAGGTAAATATACCTTGTTTATATTATATATATGTTTACCTAAGCTGGCCTGCTACCTACATATGAGCTGGATCAAATAACCCAGCTTCAGTCACCTCTTTAACTTTTCCTGGAATTCTGTCAAAAACTAACATCCATCTCCCCAAGGTGTGTGTAGTGCACAGTCTCTGCAAGCCTATGGAATTTTGGTAAGTAGCTTGGAAATGCTAAGATTTGCATGGAAAGACGCTAAACCAAGTGGGACCCCAGGGAAAAAAAAAAAATCCCAGTCACCCTCATCCTCAGATGACCCCAGCAAATGCAGCTTTTAAACAAGGCAAGTGAGTTCAACAGAAACCATCAGGCTTTTCTGAGAATTTCACCACTGCACTCTTGCCAACCCTACCACTCTGGGCATGAGTGTAGCAGATTTTCAGGCAGCTGGAAAGCACAGACAAATGGTCACTGTGCTCCAGCCCAGCCTCTGCTGGGCAGCCAGGCATGCCAGCCACCTGAAACTGTGAATATTGGCGTTTGTGCCTGCTGCCACTCACAGGGACACTCCAACTTCAACACAATGCAGAGATGGGACAGAGATAAATACAGGGATTTATGGTCTCTACAACCTGAATGTTTAATGGAACAGGGAGGAGCTGTCAGGAGCTGTCATTATGAAGAATGATTTTTATTAGACTGGGAATGGATTTTCCTAGCTGAGGTGTTCGGCGCAAGTGGAGGGAAGATTTGGAAGTGGGAAATTCTCAGAGGTTTATTTTTTTGGCTTTACCTATGTAAACTATTTTGCAAGGAAGAGGCCCTGTTTTGGGAAGGAAAAGAGAGCATAGCCAGGAAAAAGTTATAAGAATTAGGTAAATATTCTTTTGCTTCTAAATATGCCCCCCATAATTCAAATGTTTGGATTTGTGACATATGTTTGCATATTGAGAGATACATTCATGGAGATATATCTGTGTATTGCTACTGGGACATAGATTCGTGTCCCTGCCTGTAGCACCAAGGGTGGAATTAGATGATCTTTGAGGTCCCTTCCAACCCAAACTGTTCTATGATTCCAGTTGTTAAAAGAATGTAGAGACAGATCAAATGTATTAAAGTGTCTACTTGTGAGCTCAAATAACCATGTTGCCACTGCATATTTTTTTAATTTCAAGTGAGTATGAATTCATCGGTCTCTGTTCATCTAAAATTTTTTGCACAGTGAACAGTCCTGTCTCCACTCCCACCAAAGTCATGTTTCCTGTGATTCCAAAACTAAACAAGTTCAGAGGACATGAATGGCAGCAAACAATGTAAACAGGAATTCTCATGCTAAATGTACCCATGTTCTGCTATACTTAGAAGTGGAAGTCAAGCCAGTGTTTGGTGAAGCAAATCTCCTGCAACCAAGAAGGAAGCAGAAAAATAATCAACACATGGGTCGGTTGGTCCGCAGAGGAAATCCGAGGTGCAGTTTCACAATGCATTAAGCCCAAAACAATCTTGGTTCAAAAGTTCTCTTTCTGCCTGACCTTGACCTTTTGGGAAGGGTTGGAAAGAGGAAAGGGTGTGAGAAAAGGGTGTTTTAAAACCAGATAGTCCAGGAAACTGATTTTGCCGTATAAAAATGTGTGCTCATACAATTGGGGAGGTGATACAGAGAGGAAACAAGTCTGGGCATGGAAAGATCTCCATGATAGAGCCATGTGGGCAGAGTTTGCTGCCAGAGCCAGACGGGTGTGGAAGCAAATACCAAGAGTAAAACAGGGAGACAGAAATCGGCATGTTCTTTAATTTGAGATACCATGTTTAGTGAGAGTGGGCAGAGCCAGGATTTGTGGACAGCCTCATTTCTGGAGGGATGGACTGACTGTTTCAAGATGAAACAGTTCTGGTGTCATCTCTGCTTGCTCCTTTCCTGATGATGTTGCTGTGCAAGGACCATCTACCAAGCTCACGGGTTCATGAGTTGGGGTTTGTAAAGAGACAAAAGGATTAGGAGTAGGTGGCAGCAGCTACCATGCAGTTCAAGTTTTACTTATCATTGTTATGGTCAAATCACACTTTGCTATCCAAATTTTTATTGCCTTTGCTTGTGTGTTATTTGTCGTGGATTTTTTATTAGACTTGCTGCATAGAGCCCGGTGTTGACAGCCACCTCCGGTATCTCTCGATGCCTCGGTGCAGGTGAGAATAACATATTCAGCAACACTGACATCTTGTGGCTGATGAGAAATGGCTCAGACACGCCAGAACAGCCAAAACCACCTCTTCGTCCGGCGTTCATCATCCCCTGAAATACGGTGATGCTCAAAGGGATGAATATCAGAAGTCTGGAAATCGGGAGGTTAAAAGGCAAAACATGTATAAAGGTGCTGATTTATTAGCTGGCTGAGCCGTGTGTGTGGATAATCCGGCTGCATGCTAATCCTTTGGGCTAATCTTCTCCATGTGAATGATTCCCTCCAGAGGACAGGGATAGAGCCCGGCATGTCTGACGTGACAAACGAAGCTCTCGCTCCCTGCAGATGATCCTCTTTGTGTTTACCTCCTCCACTGGGAAGCTGGGAGAGAGAATACCTCTGGAAAAGGCCCCAAGAGGAATCTTTCTCATTACCTATTGTTGCTGCCAGAAATAAGATCAGCAAAGCCAGGCTCTGAATCCCTGCCTCTCAGCCAGCAGACATTTTTTGGGAAAAGGGGTGGTAGGAAAGCCTGTTTGTATGAAAAGATGTGTAGGAGCAAATCCTGGTTGGCTGGAAGGCTGCAAACGTTTCTGCATGCTTAGAATAATATTATCCCCAAGTGCCACATCCTTTTGGACACTTCCAGACATGTCTTAGGCCGCTGAGATTTAAAGATATGCAGTACAAAATAGCCTAACTCTTGACATATGGGCAGAAGGAGAACATCCAGTTTGGATTCCTATGGGTGGTGGAATGGTCAGATTTCTTTTTTTTTGTCTAAAGAGAGATGTTTGTGACTCTGCAGCACGTGATGGTCAGCCTTGGACTTCTCTGTTGTAGCAGCTTCTTGGAATGCTTCATTGTTTGCCTGTGTTCCCATTGCTAATGAACATCTGTATCCACTTTATCATCGGAACCCACTGACGAAATTATTACTGAACACTAAATTAAGTGTTATGCAATGGTCTTTTGCAAGTATCTTGAGAACTTTAACACTTCCTTGAGGATGGTGGGTCTGGGATTGCAAGGAGTAATGACCATGTGTTCTGCTTACAGCCTGTGCTCCTTGAAATTAAAGCAGTTGTCTGATTTGGGACCCATATTGCATAAAATCATTTATGAAGTCTGGGGAAAGAACTGTAAAATGCCACACATAGCTAGTGTTTGGGACTAATTTGATTAGGAAAATATTAGAAGTCCAAGACTGAAACTGATTCAAGCTTGGGGATCATATTTGTTAATTATCTTGGGAACTGGAAAATAATATCTGTTTCCTAAGGATTCTGAAATTAATTTGCTTTCCCCCCACCCTGTCCTTGCTCTTGTTTAGTGCTACTTTGATTAACTGTACCTGTGAAAACAAGCAATAGAAGTGAATTATTTTGTGGCTTGCAGTGAAGTGCTTGGCTGCACTACATTTTGTGCCTTGGCAGCTTTCAAGTCAATGTATTAAGTAACCTTAGACCATTGACATACACAAATGCTGTAGCTTCGTGTAAAAATTCCAATTGAAAACTGTTGATACCATATATTGGTAAAAAATTACCCCTTTACCTGCTCTGTTGACTTCACTTAATAACATAAAAGATTATTCTTTTGGTAGGAATAATCTGCAGAGAAATCTATTATTCAATAAAATTAGAAGTGTGGGAGCTTGCAAGAAGCATTCATTCATACTGATGTTTTCCTCTAAAAAACATCTTGTTGTATTGTCTAACTATACTGAAATCTATCACACTGAATCACAGATGTTTGTTTCAAAGAATAAAAAGTGCTCAATTCAGTAGAAACTTCAGCAGTATGCTGAGTTAGCACATTTCAAAATTCCAGCCAACTTGGTGTGAATTTTGTTTCTTTTGCCCTTGAAAGTATTATTGTGACTTTGAGAGAGCAAAGATCTCTACTTCCCTCCTTTCTTGAGCACAATTTTCATACAGTATTTTCAATATATCTTCCTTTTCATTGGTTGCTGGCAAAAAGGAAAAATACACCAGCCTGTAGCACTTGGTCTTATGTAAAACAACATCTTCACTTCTTATTTTATGTATAAAAATAACTTATTTTCCTAATCCAGTGGAAGTTTTGCTTATTTTTCAGCCCATATTGTAAGAAGGGCTTATAAAATTGCTATGCCTTTTTGTGAACAGCAAAGGAAAGGATTTTATGTTTATGACCTCAACTTTGACATTAGCATTTGAAAAAAGGGCACCAAACGGTAAATTATGAGTGAATGGAGGGCTTGCCATGAATTTGAATGGATGCATTGTTTCCAGAGCTGTAAGCAGGGAAAACTGGGATTGCTGTTGAAAATTGCAATATGCCCTTATTTGTTCTTAAATAATTACATCGTACTCACTTGAAGCTTGGTGGAACAGCTGAAGGTACAAACATGGGACACTTTTAGTAAGATGTAGGCATTTGTAAACTGTTTTTCTTCTCATCATCATGTGAAGTAGAGGGGTCCCTGAGGCTTTCACCAATATTCAGCCATCAGCTCAACTATGTGTTGGTTTACAAGACAACAACACTTCTGCATTGCCCAACAGCCCTACATCACTCATGCCTTGTTGGAGCAACATCGGTGACAGGATTGGACTTGTGTTAGCTTTGGCCTCTCCTCGTTTATATCAGTCTACAACTGTCTTTTCCCCTCTCCCACTGTATTTTTTATAACATATGGTCTTTCAGCTGTAGGGCTAGGAAGCCAGATGTCCTCGGCTCTTTTGGTCAATACAATCAGTTATGCTGCCAATCACGAGCCCTTTAAACCCTGCTACATGACATTACAGTGAGTTTGTGTTCATATCCTTAGTCTAAACCTATTTACCAGACTCATAATGATGCTCTAAAACAATATCTGTGCCTCTCCCAGTCATACACAAACTGCTGTATTTCAGTTGTTAAGTAATGGACAAGCAATGAAGCAGCTGTTGGAACATCGTGCTGGATTTGTCTCTCTCAAGCTGAATGACAGAATTTGCCAGGTCATTTAATCAATTTCATACTGATTTAAGCTAGATAAAATCAATCATCTTAGCTCATGGATTTGGTAGCTGGAAAGATTGTCTCATCAGCATTGCAATGCCATACTTGAAATAATTTTTGGGTTATAAAGGAAAAAATCCTTTCCAGAGTTCACAGCATAGCAACCCAAACCCTGCTAAGCTGCTGCATGCAAGACAACTAAAACTATAATTCTGAAATGACCAATTTGTAAACTAAGAGGCTTTGTGGAGTGATCAATCAAAATATGAATCTGAATGGCCAGTTTTCCTCAAAAGTGAGTTAAAATAATCTAATCAATAGGGATTAGATTATAATCTTGTTAAATAGGGCAAAAAATCCATGCAAGTTTAGAGCTGATAATTTTTTTGTGTCTGTTTTTAATAAACCATCTGGTTTCTGTATTTCACTGGCAACCCATGCATTGAGAAATTAAAACAAAGAAAAAAAGGGAACTTTCGTTAGGGAAGTTTCATTCTCTATCTACAATATAAACCAAACTCAATCTCGATTATATTTACAAGAAGACATTAAAGTATTTGTAGTGTTTTGAAAGGAGAGTTGCAAACTTTGATTTGCACAGGAAATCATGAAGGTGTGGGGAGAAGGAAGAAAAAGTAACCTGCCCAATTAGTGTGATTTTGGAGCCAAAATCTGTTGCCTTTCACTGAGCAGGGTTTTCTTTCTGGTATAGTAAATTTTGTCCAATTTAAAACTTAAAGAACAGGCATTCAGAACCAATGTGCCCTCACTGAAGAAAAAACATGATGCACATCAAAAGGGGTCAAGACATCAAGGAGGAATGTACTTGTCTAATACTCAAGCACAAGACTGCACTCAGGTGCACAGCCTCTTTGCCTGTGGTTGGCAGAAGTCACATTTGGATACTTTGGTTGCCTTTATAGTGGGAATTTGTGGGGATTTGTGTGCCCCAGGGTGACCTCAGTGACAACTCAGGCAGGCAGGCAGGCATGAGTTTCCAAGCCACATATCAGAGCTTGGTGTGCTTTTCCTACTTAATTTGATACTTATCCTCAATGTGGACTTCATAAAGTCTGTACTGCCTCCTGCATGCTTCATAAAGTCCAAATCAGGGCCACACTCCAGAACAATGGAGTGCACTTTATAAAGTGCAAATTGGCTATGCAAACTTTATTAAGTATACAAACCTACTATTAATGTCTAATTACTACCAAAAAATTCATCATGCTACTCGAAAGCATTGTTTTTCATCATGTCCAGCAGCTTAAAATCATTTTTGCTTTCCAATTTCAGCATTTTAATGCTTCATGAGCCAAATAAAACTAGGAAAATGTCAATGAGGTGAGAATACCTCTGTTGTTTGACTCCCTTGGTGAAAGTATTCAAACACATGGCTTGGTTTGCCTCAAACTGTGCAGAGAATTCACATCATCATGTTGGGACTAAATCACATAGAATTTGAGGCACATAGATTTTGATAAGTTGAATCAGGGGCTGAGATTTTTTTTCAAAACATGCAATTCTGTAGTGAGGAGGTTAATGCCTGCTTAAAGATTAACACCTGGCACTGGATTCCCAAGAGAATGTAAAAAAACTTAAATCTTCCACTCTTAGCACCTTGAAGACCCATTTTTGTTGTCCATTGATACTTCTAAATCTTTCCTACAGATATTTCACAGACTTACAGACATTTGCTTGTAACCATGTACAGAAGAATTGCCTTTATTCTAGAAAGAGAGCCATGCAGTGAAAAGATTTTAACTTAAATGTGAGCTTTCTCCATCTCAGACAAGTCCTCTAACCCATCTGGCTGTGGAGTAAAAGTGAGAAAAGACACAATTCTTCCAGACTAATCTTGTGCTAAGCCCAGTATGGCAGATACATCTGGAGAGTGCAATCACATGTGGCCTTGAAGCCAAGTTAAAAGGTTGGATTCTTCTCATTTTTCATTGTTGCAAGCTCTGTGCTGTTTCTTGGCATTTTCTAGCCTTAGAAAACACTTAAGTGTCATCTTCAGTAACAAATATTCAGATAAATTTGTAAGTCCTAGAAAGAACTGTGAGTATTTCAAATCTCAGCATAGATCCATTAGGAACTCCATACAGTGTGCTAATGCCTTTTTGTAATATCTTTTTGTTTATAATTTTAGTATTTGTAAGACTGGATGGGATAAGGTGGCACTTGTGATCAGTGAATTGTTGATGTTTGAGTATCTTCAACTCTCCATAATTTTGGGTTTTCTTTCCACAGGACCATTTAATCTGCTCTGGCTATCTGGAGGTGTTTCTTTCAAGTTGGCAACCAGCATCTAAGGCCATTCCTTACTGTCGGCTGCTTGCCCCTTCCTCCAGGAACCCTTAATTTTTCTGTTTCCTCTGTCTTACTGCTCAGTGTATTCTGTGGGTGTGGCAGCCACGCAGACACAGCAACATTTTTGGTGTGCAGCTCTGGCAGTTGTACTCAACTCTGAGGCCCTGGTTACAAATATATTTGAAGGAGAGGAAAACCTTCAGGTAAAACATCAGGAGAACCTTGAAAACATCATCTTACCTGGATGGTCAAGGGGCTGGAGAACATGCCAGAGATGGCAAGGGGAGATCTTGCTGCAACCGAATTGAGAGTATGGAGAGGACAAACTTGGAGTCCTGTGACCATGGACTTTAGCTGAAAGAGAAGAAACTGTGATAAAAGGAGAAGAGTTTTCATCATGAGGTGGATTTTAGAGAGATTTGCAAACACCAGCTTTGGATATATGCAAAACTCAAAAAGTATTTTGTATAGGCTTACCTAGCTGGACCTGCTCTGAACTCTTTTTTTGGGCTAGATGATGTCCTTTCAATCCATATAGTTTTCTGCAGTTGTACAAGGAAAAAAAAAATCTGTATTTACCAAGTGCAGAATTACACTGAGTACCACACAGAGAAAAGCGCTTTGTAGATCGAAGAGTTTATGCTCCAAATAAAAACAAAGTCTTTTGTGTGTGTGTTTGTGTAGGGACTGGTGGTGCACTGAAATGAAGGGATTTGCTGATGTTCTACTGAAATTCAGTAGAATTCTTGTGGAAGAAGAAAGTTTTATCTCAGTCTCATTCTTTCCAGTGTTAGGGTTCAGACCATGGTGAGCAGGAAGCATTGTAAGGTTACACAGGATGGAAGGATTGCAAGAGTCAGATGAATGTTTGGGTTCTTTCACTTACAAAAGATATTTTTGGCTATGACATTTTGCAACAGTTAAGGAAAAAGTCCCACTTGCAGCAGTGTGATATCCAGATAGACACCCTATTACTGTTACTGGAACAGTTTCTTATCAAGATGCAAAAAAAATTCTTTTTATTTCAGTAATTTCCTCTGATCACTCCAGGCCAGTTCTGGGCAGTAGGCTACCAGTCATTTTTCTGTGAAATCCCTAAATATCCCTATGTTTAAGCAGTTCCAGTGTTACAGCATGTGAGAATAAGTTTGTTTGCAAAAGTTATTTGAAAAAAGTAGATCTCTCTATATTCTCTCTCAGTGGACTACAAATTAAAATATAGTGAGAATACTGAATAACTAATTTCAAAGGAGATTCACAGTGGCTTGCAAAGGAAGACAAATAAAAAATGACCCCTTTACATACATGATTCATTCTGATTCCTCCACACTCTCTTTAATAATTAGAAGCACGGTTTCACTGATACACTTTACAAAACCATTCTGGGGATTCATGAATTTAAAAGAAAAAAAAATAAACTAGATGTGAATAATTCATAGTTAAATAGCTCTGGGCCAAGATATGGCTTCAGTATTTTCAAGTATGCAGGTTTTATTATTCTCTTAAAGTATGAATAAAAACAAGGTTGTTTTATCACACTTGGACTAATCAATGATATGCCTGAAGCACAGTTGGCAGTAAATGATCCGTTTTAGTTTAAAACATTATTTAAATCGATGTGTATTGTAAGGGAGTCATAAAAATCTTCAAATTAAAGGGTTTTGAGCCATAAAAATAAGTAATATTTTTAAGGGTTTTTTAAGGCAGTAATGTTTCCAAGTAAATAGGAGATGGGCCAAGCAGTTCCCTCTGAATTACCCTTCATCAGGTTTTCACACCCTATTAAGGCACCCTTCATGAAATATCTTTACATTAAACTTCATGATGTAATTTGAATGTATTAGAATTAATTTGCCAATAAACTGCAGGGAAAATATGGAATATGCTACCCCCTAAAGCTTATGAACTCTCTCTGTTTAGCTTGGGCCACATACATGAGGGTTTCCAATGCAAAGTTTGCAGGTAAAAAGCAATCCTTGCAACTACAGTGTTTTATTCAGGAGTGAGCTCTTAGCCCAGGGAGGCAGAGCTGTAGGTCTGTACTCTGGAGTCAGGGGTTTTAATTTGCTCCCTGAATGCAATACACTGGGATGCCAGCGAGTCAGTGATGGCTTTGTAGACAACTTCTTAAAAATGTTCCTTCATCACCAAAGGCAGGTTCCTCCACGTCTTTTTAAGCCAGCCAACTTCCAACACAGTGTGCTGTGGTGCCAGCCCACCACTGAGTCCTCTTCCCTTTCTAAAGCACAGGTTACCTGTTGTAGAATATCCAACATGGCCCTTGGCAGGACAATATGGATCAATTTTCGGTAATGTGAGCTCACTTAATGGCATCAGATGTCTTGGAGATGTGAGGAAAGAGTTTCAGGGCAGTGCCTTTTAGGGCAGGGATTTTTGCCTTGTCCATTTTTTATACAAATATTTCAGGTTGCTTTAATACCTGCCACTCTGATGCTGAGGATCTAACAGAGCAGCCAGGGAATCACCCGAGAGAGCAGAGGAGAGAGGTTTTGAAGTTTCCTCATTCTTTACTTCCAGCTCTCATTCCCATTTGCTGGCAGCTTCTCTGTCTGCAGCTCTAGAGAACCTCTCCTTGCAGGTTTTGGTTCAAAGGCAATGAATATTCCATATGTGTCATGTCAGACATGCCATGCTGAGGCTTGGAGTCCATCCACCGAAGGCGAGACTTCCAGAGTTTATTCCCACTGCCTGTGATTATAGGCAATGAGAGTGAATGGAAATACTGACAGCAGGATGCATTTCATAGTGGAAAAACTGGCATGTGTTATCTCACAGTCTTCATAACTACTATTTTCTTTTAAAAAGTTATGTAAATGATATGATTAAAGTATACTGAGAGCTGAGTTCTTCTAATCCTCAGCATTTTATGCAAATTAAGTGGCAAACCACCCCCCACCACCCCAGCTCAGCAAGAAATCTTTCTGACTAAGTAGGACAAAACTGGATGTGTCCGAACACCAGGAGGCAAAATTCCATTTTGTAGGATTTCCATTCGTTAGTGGAAAGAAAACAGAGAGATCCTCAGAACCAGGAATATTCTCACAAGGTTTCTGACTTATTTACAGTCCCAAGAGTTCTGCATCACCAGAATGGAGCTTGAAGTCTGTCTTCTTCCTACAGTACATTTTCTACAGTTCTCCTACAGCACAACCAATTCCCATAGGACTGAGGTCTTGCAATATCCTGTTTGTAAATGGAGATAGTGAAGACATGGCAAAGCTTCTTGGCATTTCTTCCTTCTCTGTGCTAGAGAGCCATCTCTGATAGCCTCAAAGCCTAAATATAGCCAGGGCCAAAGTGTTCAGGGCTGAGCTCACCAAACCACAGCAAGCTGACCTGTCTTCCTGCTCTCTGAGGGTGCTGGAATTTCCCAGCTTTGCTGGAAACCTGGCTTTTACCACTTGCCCAAGGTCCCCAGGAGCTGATGGTAAACCGGCAGCTGAAACTCAAAGGAAATTCAATTACGCTGCCTTGGGCAGAACGAAGGGCTGGAAATTCAGAACAGGTTAAAATTTGAGTGATGAGGTGAGGGACACTTGGAGTCACCCACTCTATTCTTTTCTAGGATGGACTTTTGCCATTGTCTGTTATTTCACCAATAGGTTTGAGAAGCTGGAAGGCCAAATTTTACTACATTTGTGCAGGTTTTTTT
>NW_005054479.1:1286728-1292318 GCF_000277835.1 Geospiza fortis | reverse complement strand
CTGAAGGCAGAAGGAGAAGAGAAGGCAGGACACGTATGCAGTGTTTGGAGACATTGCAAGGGGCCATAAAGTCAGAATCTTGGCTTTTAATCAGGCCAGTGGGAAATGTTAATGAATCTGCTGCTGTGAGTATCTCCTGGCCAGTCTCACCTTGGTTCTTCTTCAGGTTCCTTCTCCTATCCCCAGCCAAGCACTTCCTTATTTTACAGCTACAGTCCCCTTATCTAGAGGATGCTCTGGAGCATGAGAAGGTCTGGTTTGTTTTGGATGATATTTTCCTTAAAAAGAAATAAATCTGCCCAGAGTAGAGAGCTGATTCTCTTATCCATTTTCTTGTTCCTCTGGCAGAAAACTCTTGGCACTATCTTGAAGGAACATATTATGTTTCCAGTGAAAGGAAATAATTCCAGTCATTCTCAAGTAATCCCTCTTATCCACTACTGCATTAATACTACAGGTCCTTAAAAAGAAACCCATCTAACTTTTTTTTGGCTAAAATGGAGTCACTGAATAAAGAAACAGGAAATTAGAGATTTTTTTTTTTTGGATTGCAGGAGAAGCTATCTCCTCACACTTGCTGCCAGAAATCCTGAGAAAAATTTCAAACTAATAAATAGCATTATTCTTATTGAAAATTTTGCAGAAATATTTGGCAGTAAAGAAAGACCAGTTGTAGATTCTTTAGAGTATAAGGTTTAAAATGGAAAGTCTGACACATTCTTCAGCTATAATAACACAAATGGGATCACTGTAATTTTCAGTTCTGATTATATGTTACAAAATCACTGCCAAATACCCATATATTCACGAGCCTGCAGAAAACAATCTGCAAAAATAAATATGGAGAATGGAGAACTACTGAAGAAAAGTACAGGCAGCTGTAAATGTAGGAAATATAATGATAAATCCAAACCTAAAATCAAGATACTGTTGATAACTAGTCAGAGGAATTTCACTCATACCCTATCAAATTGAATTTAATCACTGACAATTTCCATTATCTAAGAATACAGTGATTTATTTGCAGACATTCTAAGACAAAAAGCTTTTCTAAGATGGGATTAATTTTGAGAAGATAAGTACTAAGCAGGAAAGAAATTATAGGGGTATTATACCCAAACTGCATAATATACACCATGAAAATTCAGACTCAAGGTTACATCAAGGAGAAGAAACCAAGTTCTAAAAATTCATTAGTTTCAGTCACATGAAAATTAATAATTTTCTCATTGGAAAAGAGGTATTTTGTTGACAGTGCAGTTCAGAATACTGGGATTAAACAAAGATAAAGAGAAGATAAGGAGAGCTGGTTTAGCATGAATGCAGAACAACTGCTAATGATAATATCTATCAATCACTTCATGATGAAGTGATTGATTGTGAGACTGCAAAACAGGGGTAACAAATGGGCCTTTTCCCATGAGGTTTCATATTCCTTTGTGACTGCTTGTAGTTGGAGTTTGCAAGAGTTTTGCTGAGAGAGAAAAACAAAAACCTGTTAAAAGATGGAGCGCTCGCTTCTTTGTGGTCAGAAATGCACAGTAAACTGCTAACACAGATTTCTGTATATTGGGATAAATATCCTCCCAAATATAACAAGACATATAACAAAATATAAGGACAGAAATTTTTTTCATTGTGAATGGGCAGAAATTAATTGTTTAAAATGCAATAATTACATTATTTTGAGCAAAATTCTCTCTGGATTGCAACTGTCCTTGAGTGCTTGATCCTCAGGACAAATTTGCATTTAATATTTTTCTTCAGTCAGCCCGTAATTTCATTTCAGTCTGCATTGGTTTAGCAATGAGCATCCTTAAAAAGAGATAGCTGCAGGAATGTGGGCATAGGAATGTGACTCAGTGTTTAGGACATTGTAATTTTGCTGCTTAACCATTGCCTATGCATTGGTGGCCCTCCTGATCAGAGTAATTAGTAGAAAATAGAGACTTGAAAATTATGGTGAGGACCATATGAGTTATGGTCATCCACCTCTCCCTTTGTGATAGCTGTGGTGAGGTTTGAATTAAAATTATTAATGTCTCTGGGGGGTGATTTTCTATGTGTAGGTCATGCACAGGGTCTGTTTTTCACTAATAGGAATTCCTCTTCCTGAACCTTCCCCCAGCCTAAAAGCCCATTTCCAAAATTTCCATTTCTCATTCTTGCCCGCCTGACTGCGTCTGCTTATGTGAATGCTGTTTGCAGAAACACCAAACACTGAAATCCTTAAGCAAAATATGTGTTTTAATAGCTGCAATTATTGCAGAACTGTAAACTTTGGTGGGGCTCTGCAGCTGGAAGTTTTTGAATTTTCCAAGGAGTCAAGTTGAACGAAGTTGTGTGGGTAAAAAAATCTCACTGTTTTACAGGGTAAAAGAGAAGTACCAAGGAAAAAACCCTCATGATTCTGAATAAGGTTATGTTGGCATCTAACGAGTCCTCCTTTCTTGTTACTTTCTGGAAGGAGAATTGGGCTTGTGGCTCCAGCACACTTCATTAAAAAGGCCCTCAGATTTTCATTGGAAAGTGAGGAGCCTGCCAGATGCTAGCATAAAGGCATCTCATTTATTTTAGTAAAAGTGGGTGTTGCTGTTTAATATCAGATCCTCACATGGTCTTGCAGTGAATTGCCCAAGGTCATTCAATGCCTGTGAGAAAGTCCTGAGGTGGTTTTGACTCAGTTCCTCCCTCTGCAACACAATGAGCCCAGCAAGTCCCTGCTGTTTGGGAGCCAGGAGGTTATGCATAGAGAAACTTCCTCCTGAACAAACCCACCAAAAATGAAATGTGCACACAGACCTGGAGAATGACCTCTTTTGGTTTTCCCTGGCTGCTTTTAAGGCTGCAAGTATTTTCATACAAGTAATGAAATTCCAGAAAGACCTCTGAGTTTGATTGGCATAGATCCTTTAGTGCCAACTTTTTCAGTACATATAAAAGTACTGGAGAAGCCAGACCTCTCCATAGTCCTTTTTAAATAGTAGTTTTGGGGAATCCTCTGTTTTAACTTTTTATCTTGCACATTTTTCAGAAAGAATTGAAGGTGCAAGTGCTTGTTCTGTATCCTTGACCAGTCTGAAACACAAGTACCCTTCCCTCTCTCTACTGTGTTGTGTAACTGATGGAATAGTCTTGTTTCCTGAACATTGGCATAAAATATGTCCTTCCAGCCCTCTTGTAGTGATGATAATACACAAGCTGTCTCCTCTTCCTTTTGGGAAGCAGAGAAGGAAAAGAAAGATTTCAAAGTGAAGAACAGGGGATTTTGTGAGGGGCAGGTGATGCTCCAGAGCCAGGTGCAAGGAAGAAAGGTGTGCCTGGAAGAAGGTGGAGTGGGCTTCTCTGCATGGCAGGATACTCATCTGAGCTGATGTGGCTGGAGGGGGCATCTGGCCAGCCTGCTGTGGGGTTGTTTATGGCTAGTCCATGAATCTGGACTAGAAAGTGACCCTAAGATACTCCTAAACACAGAGGAGATCTTATCATCCCTGCATCCACGATTTCATGAGGTTGTAATCAGCAGAACAAGGACAGCACCTTCCATGGAATGGAGTTAAAAGCTTCTGGTTATTAGATTTGGGACATTAAAGCAGAGAGCCTAAATTCTGGCTACACTGCTTTTATCTCTTGGCCTGAAAGGAAAGTTCTGCTGCTCTCAGAGGCTCCCAAGCTGGCATGTCAGCTGGGGCACCAAATTCCTTTGTCTGGCAGCAAAAATAGCCATGGGAGGGAAGGAATGCCAACATTTAGATCTGGGCAATGTGTGAGCAACCGGTGCTAAACCATTCTGGAGGGAGTGGTGTGTAAAGGTGTGAAAACTTCCAGACAAATCTTCCCAAAATACCACATCTCTGTGATTAATCTCTCATGTGTTGTCTCTACTGCAAACCCAGAAGAAAACGAAAGATGGTGAGGAACACTCATATGATTTTTAAATTACTATGACATTAAAAAAAAAGTAATTATCTTAAGTTTCTATGAGTTCTAGGATGATTAAGTCTACCATCAGATTATCACCTCAAAAGTAGTGTGTAGTAGAGGTTGTCTTTGGTGTGATTGGGTTTTGTGTTCAGACTCATCCCACAGAGTGCAGGAGGGGAGACCAAGGGATCATCTCCAGCATGTTTATTAACAGATTAAAAAAAAAAAAAAAAAAAGAAAAGAAGAAAAATGGTATGAATTCTGAATACAAAGATAAAAAAGAGGGGGAAATGTGTTCTTTTCATCCTTGAAAAGGAGGAGGGAGATGGTTTAGAGTGGAGTTTCTGAGACAGAAGAGGCAGGCTCAGCTTACCAAGTTAGTTTTGGAGGACAATCCTGAACAGTAACACTCAGGAAATGAACTTTTGCTGCTTTTGGTCTCAGCTTGCAGAGTTGGATGCTGGGGGAAATCCTAAATGACAGCTAGGGGAGGAGACTGGTTTCTGTGCTCTCTCTCAGTCCTGTTTCCAACTTAATCATCATGCATTTCACTGTTACTTCACAGAGATGAAATTTACTCATTTTTAAGCTGCTTGATGGTAAGATTTGTCAGAAATTAATCTCACAAGTACAAGGCATTTTTTTTCTTGTAGGAGTAAAGAATGCCAGTAAAATGATTTATAAGAATAAAGCCTTCAGGTGTTTTAGCTCCTGCTGACATCTCCCATCTCACTGCAAGGATCTGTTTGGGGCTGACTTCAGGCACCACAATATGCTGGTGTATCTTTCTAACTTTGCAAATATAAGAACATAATTTTGTGTGCTGTGTTACAGCCAGTACCTCCTTAGCAAAGTGCATGTGGTGGGGAGAGACCCTCAAAAAGCTGGGTAACTTCCAGTAATCATAGTTCATACCAGCAACAGCTGCTGCTGCCATTTTTCTTCCTTTACCCACCAAATTCCTGCAAAAATAAAACTTGTGCTTGGCTAACCTGAGCTCTCTGGATTCTAGCTGCCCTCCAAAGTTGTTCTGAGAGTTGCCCAGTTCACTGTATGACATAGCCTTTATTTAGCTCCTGCCAAAATTAACTATGTTTAATTTTCTGTAAATCACAGTACTGCCTCTGAGCTTTTGGGGACTGTATTTCTTGACACCTTTTCCAAATTTTAGGTCTGCACTGTGGTTCTCTACCAAGAAAAAGGACACAGATGTTAGATGAAAATACTCTGGAGGAAAAAAAATATTGAAAATATGATGGCTATCAAAAGATGAGGGAGCATTTAGGAGAGCAACTGGGCATCTGGAGTCAAAAATGATACAATCCTAAAAAAAAATCCATCTTCTGTTTTTAGTTATAAAGGAACAAAACTGGTAAATTTCTTTTGAACTTTTTTTGTTTTTCTACTTAGAGGTGCTATGTTTAGGAGAGGAAGGAAGAAGTGATTTTATGTAGCCTCCAGCAAAATGCCATGTTTTTCGTACAATACTTTCCTATTCATTCTTATTTACATATTTTTTAATATATTTTAGTTTTTGGGCTGCTCATACAAATTATTTAAAAGGAAATACTCTTCAACAAATCTCAGCTGTTTCTGTATTTCCTAGCATTTTAAAAAGAAAGGTCTTCTGTCTTGTATATTTACATATAGCCTGAATTCCAGATTT
>NW_005054479.1:1282270-1286658 GCF_000277835.1 Geospiza fortis | reverse complement strand
CCCCAGTAATAAGCATTTGTTCTGTACTGGCATCACTGTGACCTTAAATTATGAGCTTGCCCCCATTTGTAGCCAGTTTCCCCTCTTTAAATGCACTGTTAAGTCATTTGTAAATATTATAACTAAATCTGGAAGTGTAATTTAGTGACTCTGTTTGAGGATTAAGAGGAAGAATAACATTACTTAGAACCATATGCAATCTTTTCTGCTTTGTTTAATTTAGTTTACTCTGTGCAAGCCTTATCTTACAGACATTCTTCACTCCAGCTTACTTGATATATTTGCAATGCTGTTGATAATGCTATCAAAAAATAGCTAAATTTTTTTCTTTAAAAAAAAAAAGAAGTATATACTGTGAAGTGCACTGACAAAGCATTAGTGATGTGGAATCACTGTCCCTAGGAAGGGCAGAAAGGAAGAAGGTTTGATTTATATTGTTTTTAGAGGAGATTTAAAATTGCAGGAAGAATGCATTGGACTTTACACTCAGCCATACTGGCTGGCTTTATAAAACACTTGGAGCAACACTCTGGTTTCCTTTACAAGGATGCCAAAGAATTGAAATTCTCTACTGAATACAGTCTGCATTGTGGTCTTCAGTTCATTGAGGTTTTATTCACCTTTTTTTTTTCAGTGGGACTACTTCACAGATTCTGTGAGTATCTGATGTTTGATTATTGTGCCACACCAGCAGTTGCTGATTAATTTGTATATCTTATTGTTAATTACAAGTCTCACAAGTTTTATTCTTCCTGAACCCACCTTGTGATCCCTTATGGTAGTTGAAAGAACATTTTACTTCCTTCAGACAGTATGGATGGTGAAATAATTTTAAAGTTCTGAGCAGCTGCTTTTCAAGTAATCCTGACTCCTTTTTGAATCAAAATGTCTCAATTTTTAGCCTTTTTTTTTCCCATGAAAGCTTACCATTTCCATATGGACCTACTGTGCTGTCAACAAGCATAATTCTTATACATTTGGAAGGAACATGGGGCAGATTCTTGCCTGGTGCAAACATTCATAATTCTGTTGATTGTGAAGCCCATTTCAACCTGGAGGGAAATTTTGCAGAGACCACCTTCACTCATTGCTTGATGTGGAGACAGACACACAAAAGGAAGTGTCTGAAAGATTACTCTGAACTGGGCAGAGCAAGGACATCTCCTGAAATAGTGGAGTCTCGTGTCATTGACAGCTAGATTTGGAAAATCTGAGTGAGATAAAAGGGAGACTGAAATTTAGGCACTGGAGCTCAGCAGAGCTGACACAAAGCTGTTCCCAGCATTCCTTACCTCCCAAACTGCTCCTTCAGTGGTGTAATCCAGTGCCCAAAACCCACAGACCCATAAATCCTCTGGCTCAGCAGGGCTGAGGAACAGAAATAGCTGTGTCTCAGTTACCACAGGGACAGATCGTCAGCCAGCAGTGGCCCCCAACACAGAAGACAAATTGAATGCAGAGAGACAGAAATGAAAAAGAGAGGACAATGATTCATTGGGGGGAGGAAAGAGCAACCATCAAACAACAGCTGTGAGAAAAATGACTGGGAAACATATATGCCATGTGCACACACACACATATTGATACACGGGACCAATCAGAGTAGAACATGAAATGTATACAAAAAATAATTTACTTGAAATTTTCACCCCAATATAAAGTCCAGGTGATCATTTCCCACAGTGACATCAAGCAGAGATTCATTGTCCTAAAATCTTTGATTTTTCATATTACTTCCTGTGTTTATTCCTTTTAGATCTTCATCTATCCCACACTAAAACCAGCAGGAAGACCCACACTTGAACCTGTAGTTCAGTCTAGGAGATTTAAGAATCTTTACTTTACTTTATTGACAAGGGAAAAAACATGATGTATAAAAAGGCCTTGCAACTTGTTCTTGAGTGAGGAGAACTGTAATCAGGGTTGTTATAATGTTGCCATGTCTGGAAAACAATTTGAGAGTCACTGGTCATTGTGCAATTAGCACTGGTAGTTACACTCTTAAAACGTGGAAAATTGCAGTGGTTGAACTGGAAACAGGACTGCTCTCTAACTAAATTACCACGGTGAAGTATCTGGTGTTTGATATAAAAATTTGTTTTGATTAAATTTAATGTTGACAATAGAAATTAATTGTTTTGCTGGCCACAGGACTGAGGAGCACATTGTCAGGACATGCCATCAACAGCAGCTCTAGCACGGGAACTGGCATATGGGGAGCATTTGTCCACAGGTAATTACAACTCCATCCAACCCTTGTTGAAATAAACTTCCCATTGATTTTAATAAGAAATACATTAAACTCTGGACACCACAGTTCATCATAATATGGTATCTCTTCTTTTAAAATTTGGCACCAGATCAAATTCTCTAATTTGGCTTACGAGTTTGCTACAGGGAATGACCTTACTCATATTATGTGGTATGACAGCTACAAAACAGCTGCTACCAGCTCTGAAGAATGTGAATTTCATGAGCTGGGAAAACAGTTTTTCATGATGGATTGTTACATTGAAGTACTTACAAGTTCAGGAAACATGGCAAAAATAAATAATAATAAATAGATAAATAATAAATTGCCCCCCAAAAGAGCACTGTAATTCTTTGTTTCCCTACCTGTGCAAGAAAGCAGCAGTTTTAGTGACTGACTAGACACTCTGAGGAAACTTTTCAAAGTACTCATAATGACATAAAAATTCAAAGAGAAGTCTTTGAAGATTATTATGTTCCTCATCCACATAGTGATATCTCTGAAATCACCAGATAAAGCAGTTATTCTAATCACCAGGGAGATATCTCTTTCACAATCTTTTTTCAGCCCAAATTTAAAAAATGGCTTATTTTCAGTAAAACTACCCATTATGCAATCCACATCTCTGTGAATGCAACAACTGAATTTGGGAGTTCTTTGCAGATTTTTTGTAGGATTGGCCACTCTTCCAAACTCACTGCCTAAGCCACTTCTTGTCATACTTGATGCATGGAAATGAGTATATGCATAAAAAAATGGCTTTATTTTTTTTTCCCCAGGCCACCTACAACTACATCCTTCACAAAGAAATGGTGTTTCTGCAACACTTAAACATCTGCTGTGTGACTGACACTGGCTGCCTACATAATTTTATTAATGCCACTGAATATTTTGGCGCATTTCCTCTCAGACCATTAAAATGGCAATCGTTGGAGGCAGCAGCCACAAGGCTGATCAACAGGGAAGGGTTGCTCTGCAGATGTGTGCAGATGTTGCAAAGGCTTTTTTAAAGAAATAGGCACTTGCAGGTTGTGATTCAGCTCACCCTACAGAAGACATCTAAAATAAGGCAGATGAAAAACTGTGCAGTGATGCAAAAGGAGCTGAAGCTGCCTGCCTTTGATAGAAGGGTTCACACTGCAGATAGATACAGTCAAGTGAGATGAATCTTGTCCTGCTGGAACAATTTTGACCTGGCAGCACTTGGGATCTCCCTGTGATGAAAAACCAAGCGTAGCATTGGGTTATTATATAAAATATTGTGCTTGATATTTCTCATACAGGGAGAAGATTTAAATCAATTTCTTGCCTCATGATCTGCTCTAGGTTTGAGTCACCGATAAAATCTCCCTTACTATAAAAAAGTGCATTTCTGAGTTAATAAACAAAGTGCATTATTAAGTAATAATTTGTAAAAATTATCCCTGCAAATAAGGATAACACTATAAATAAGGATATAAATGGAAATAAGGATAACGCAATTGCTGCTGTTTCTTGAAATAACTTATTTACCAAACCACCAAATAATTTAAACCATTTACCTGTTTTAGGGGCTGAGTAATTAATGCAGAATTAGCAGTTTAATCTTATCTTGGTGTGAGCTGGCTGGTGATGAATGTGTTCTTACTTTATAGCCACACTGCAGAATAAAATGCATGGGAGAAGAAATCATTGCTGCTGGCCTGAAGTACCCACAGGGTCTGAAGAAGTGAGTTTAGAGCTGGTTTGGTTGTTTCTGTATTATCCTTTAGTTATAATGAAGTTAGAGGCACCCTGGAAAGAATGGGGTACCTGGGTGTGCTCAGACAGGAAAGGTGTCTCAAATATGGACTTTTCATGGAGTGGTTTCAAATGCTGAATGATGGCATTTGAAAATAATGAAAAAGAGTACCCACAGGGTCTGAAGAAGTGAGTTTAGAGCTGGTTTGGTTGTTTCTGTATTATCCTTTAGTTATAATGAAGTTAGAGGCACCCTGGAAAGAATGGGGTACCTGGGTGTGCTCAGACAGGAAAGGTGTCTCAAATATGGACTTTTCATGGAGTGGTTTCAAATGCTGAATGATGGCATTTGAAAATAATGAAAAAGAAAAAAAAAAACCAAAACCCCAGAAGATAAATATTCTCGAGACATGAAACT
>NW_005054479.1:1279997-1282260 GCF_000277835.1 Geospiza fortis | reverse complement strand
GAAGAAAAACCTTTTTGCTAACAGCCAGGCTCTTGTGAAAACCCAGAGAGAAGAGATTTGTGATGACTGGTGATGGTCAGCAAGAATTATGCAAAAATTCTGTCTTTCAATGAAAAGTGGGTGATCACATTTGAGCATGCTGGAATGAAGTGTTTCTTACTCATATATACCTGTTGGTGGGCTGGCCTCTGCCTGATTTGAGTTGACTCTAAGAATAAATCAGCATCTGTGCTCAGACTGCTTTTCCTATTTGAAGTTCAAATCATACATAGTTCTCAGATTTAAAGGTGGAAGATGAATTTGAGCTTGAGAATGGGCTACAGTCACATTTGGCTGTCATTGCCACTGCAAATGTGCTCCACAATGTGGCTGATGCCCCAGTAGTCACAAGGGTTTTCCAGGGCTTGCCTTTTTCTTGCAGGATGTGGGCTTTCCCTCTGACATTGCACTGCCACCTGATGAGAAATGGTAGCAGCTAAATGAGCTTTGCAGGGGTTAATGGTATTTTTAATCGACCTGCCTCCTGTCTAGGTGCCTGAGAAGAAAAATCTGCAGAACTCAAGTGGAATTGAAAGGGTAATCCCAGAGAAGAGAATAGAAAGATTTAATTAATAGATTGTAAAACTAAAAACACTACAGTGGCCATCGGATCCTGTGTAACAGGGGTTGTAGGTCTTCCCTGATTTAATTTATATTTGAACTTTATTTTTCTTTTTAAAAGCTATCCAATGCTGATATAGGAGTTACTAGTGATGGAAAATCTTGCAGACACCTTTAAACTGTGGCAGTGATTAATTTTCAATATTAAAAAAAAAAGAGGCGGAGCTTTATTTTTGGTCTAAATTAGTCTGATTTCACCTTTCATGAATTTCAATTGTGAGTTGTTACAGAACATATTGAGTCAATTTCCATTCTTTTGCTCCTCTTCCAACAAAAGATATGGTTCTGTTTTCCTTGGAACGTTATTTTAAGGTCGTTGAGAAAGAAAATGAGAGAGAGAAAAAAGAAAGGGAAGAAAGAAACTAATGGTCAGTGCCAGTATGAGACTTGGGATTTCTTGCTCTGACACTCTCCACTTCACCCAGCTGACAGGAATGATTCAGAGCCATGTTTTGGAACAGCGTTAAGCATGCACAATGCAGCCAGCATGCAGGGAACACTTAAAAGCAACTCTGCACACAGGTCCTTGTATTTCTCATGGATCCAGGCACTTCTGAAGACCCAATAACAATGCTTCAGTACTGAGCCGTTCTTTCCCTCTTCCCTCCCCCCTGCAACTTTTAATCTCTCTGCCTCAGTTGCCCAAAGAATATAGAAATGGGAAACACTACAGGGCTGGGAGATGTCTGTGTGCAGGAGGAAAAGGGACCATATGAGCCCCTAAGATAGAAGCAAGTGTGGGTTGGATCACTTCCATATCACACTTAGAATCACAGGATCTAAGATCTTAGATCACAGAACAAGCCGAGTTAGAAGGGACCCCCAAGGATCATCCAGTCCAGCTCCTGGCCTGCTCAGCCCCATCCCCAGGAGTCACCCCCTGTGCCCCAGAGCATTGTCCAAACACCCCTTGAGCTCTGCCAGGCTGGTGCTGTGACCACTGCCCTGGGGAGCCTGGTCAGTGCCCAGCCACCCTCTGGGGGCAGAACCTATTTCTAATACCCAGCCTAAACCTCCCCTGACACAGCTTCAGGCCATTTCCTCAGATCCTGTCACTGTCACCACAGAGCAGAGATCAGTGTCTGTCCCTCCTGTTCCCCTCACGAGGAATTTGTAACTGCACTGAGGTCTCCTCTCTGTCCCCTCCAGGCTGAACAGACCAAGTGCCCTCAGCCTCTCCTCACACGGCTTCCCCTCCAGGCCCTTCACCATCCCCGTGCCCTCCTTTGGGCACTCTCTGACAGTTTAATGATTTTGTTATCTTGTGGCACCCAAAGCTGCCCCCAGCACTCGAGGTGAGGCCGCCCCAGCCCCGAGCAGAGCGGGACAATCCCTCCCTTGCCCGGCTGGCCATGCTGGGCCTGGTGTCCCCAGGACAGGGATGTCCCTCCTGGCTGGGAATCTGAACTCCACAGCTCTTTCTGAGCTGCTGTAATCCTCTGCTCAACCATCCACTTGCTGTCTGCAAACCCCAAGGAAGAACATGACTGCAGCCTGCAGATCCTCACTGTGGGTTTGGAATCAGCTCTGTGCCAGCAGAAAGGCACTCCTGTGTCCCAGCAGGCTCTTTCCCCTGGCAGGTTCCCCTGATGTTCTTCCTGCT
>NW_005054479.1:1237646-1279967 GCF_000277835.1 Geospiza fortis | reverse complement strand
ATCAGGGCAGGCTACGTTTCTTGGCTGGCTGGGGCATATTTGAACTTCAGCTCTCACTCCTGGGACCTGCAACCACAGATCTCTTCCAGTAGAAATCCCAAGTCTAAAAGCAGCACAACAGTGCTGATGTGACCATTTTTCAGTGAATGAGCTCAGGTGTGACTAGATTGTTCCATTCAGGTTTGCTGATTTTCTCTCTCATTCTCTTCGCTTCTTTTTTCCCCTCTTTCTCTTCCCCCCCACCTTTCATTCTTCTGAGTAAAATAACCTTGCTCTTGGATTTGAAGTACTCTTTTGAAAATTCTTTTCAATGAAGCTCCAGTTCTTCTAGTGAGAAATAAGGGCTATAATATTCAATAGAGATTTTGTGATTCTGAGAAATACTTCTTTGACTAATCTGACAAATACTTCTTTGACTAATCTGACACTATGATTTCCAATTTAAATACCAGAAACTAATCTGAAATGAAGACATTTGTATGAATGCTAGATGGTAGATATTTTCAGAAAGAAAGAAGTTTATTATGAAATATAGAAATTGTTTAGAACAAAATCACCTTAGTATGAATCTGGTAAAAATCCAACATGAATGAGGATTAGAAAGTAAAATAATTAATTTTTCTTTCTCTTCAATTTTCAGTCTGAAAGGAATGCTGCTTTTATAGGTTTTAACATAGCTGTTTCATTTATCTGAGTTGTGCTACTGTGACAAAAATAAGGATAAGGATGTTTCAGGTTTTTTTTTTTTTTGGCCAACTCTTGTTGTGAGCAACCTTTGACCATGTAGCAGAACAAACTATTGATTTTTGACTGCTCTGTTTTGTCAAAAACAGTACATCTATTCTGTTTCTCATCATATATTTTAAACCCAAATTAAGTTTGGGGTTAGTTTTGTGGGCCTAACTAACAGTTCCCCGTGTACTCCGAAACACCTCAAATCCTTCTTAATTTTCTTGGTCCCTCTTGATTACTCAGGAAAAGCTCTTGTTTTTCTTTAATGGGAGCCTTGCCTGGGAATCGGTTTTAGGAGGAAGGTCTGTCTTTTTATTCAGCTCTCAGCTGGAGACCAGTTGACTAATACTGCAAGACAGTATTAATACTTTGCTGTCAGAGCCTGTCAATCCAGGGAAAGCAAGTCTGACTCACTGGAAAATATCCCCATGAGAAAGAGCCTTTCACAACCTCCTATCCCAATGCATGGAAAGATAAATGCTACGGTTCAGATTTTCCCTCCAGAGACTGTTCTTCAGGAAAAGTCAAAACAGACACATGCTCAAAGTAGGCTCAATAGATTTTACAAGATATGACATAAACGACAAAGAATTTCTAGCAGTGGCTCTCTGCAGACAGATTTATGGAAGATTGAGGGTTTGATTATTAAACTCTCTGTTGGCTGGTGTGAGACAACCTGATTATTCTGTCCAGCTGGAGAAGAGACGAGTAGCAGGGTCCATCTCAAGAAAATGAATCTATTTAAATGATGCAAAGCTGTCTTCAGCTGGAAGTGTCAGGGTGACACTGAACATAAACACTCATGGATTGTGGCTTGCATTGATATTCTTAAGTGAACAAGAGGCGTCAGGAAAATGGTACCAGGTGTTAAATTCATCACCTCAGAAATGGAACAAAGTGAGCAAAAAATAAATTGAAGGGATGACTGTATAGCAAGGAGCAGGCCTTCAGCAAGATTTATCCAATATGCAAAATGAAAATGAATGCTACCTTTATTTCAATTAAATATTTTTTATATAAAGGTATAAATAAAAAGTCACTGATGGCTTTTATTTTTCATTTTCACTGGAAGTCACGCAGCCAAACAGATCTCTGCTGGCACCTAGAATACTCATGTGGAGAGGAAGGAGGATGGAAGGAAAGGATGGGAAAAATTATGTGAGTAAAAATAAAAGGGAAAAAATCCAGTATAATGGCATTTTAAAAAGATGCAGATGAAATTTAAACTTAGCTTCAGATGACTTGCCTTTTTCATGTTTTAAATTATTTAAGGAAAACCATATTGGAAAACAGGAATTAATTCTTTGTACAAATTTCCCAAGTGTCACCTGATAGAATGTCTAAAGTATAATTAATCCATGCACAGAGAACCAGAAGATGCTAAGGAGAAACACATTTTCTAAAAAGTAATGCTGAGGGTCATGTCCTGAACATATTTATACATCTTTTTCTTTGTAGCACAACTGCAGGCAGAACTGACCTAAATCAATATCAGGATGTTAATATTGATAAGTCTTGCCTAATTTTTGCTTCTGTGAGTAGTCCTGATGGCTTCAGTGTGGCTGTCAACACTGGTGGAGGGCAGTGAATCTGTTTTCCTTCTCCAAACCATGCAACTCCCTAAATACAGGTGTGGGTTCTTCTCCCTGATGTTCCCTCTCCTGCAGATTCCCCAGCAGGGACTGCTGCTCCAAGGATCATCCTGGAGGCCACCCAAGGGCAGCATCATCATGTGATGCAATCTGGACACCCCTTTTCTCTGGCTTGTTCCCAGGGTGGCAGCACTAAAGGTGATGTGCATGGCCCTGCTATCCCTGTGCCAGCCTGTCCCTCTCTGTCCCATGTGGGTTTCCATTTGGCAGCTGCCTTTACCCCCTAAGAGATGGAAGAGTTGCAGATTGATGGGAGAGTTGAATTGCTTTTGGACAAGCTTAAAAACTCTTACAGCATTAATGTCTGTTATTGTTTTGGGGGGCTTAGGTGTCTCTAAATACCACTGTACCCCCAGACACCTAAGGCATGACCATACTTCTAAGGCTGAGAGGCAGCCTAAATCCCAGAGTTTTCACTCTCTGCTGGAGTGTCCTAATGATGTGTAAAAGGCAGCTGTCCCCAGGTCAACTTTCTCTGCAGCAACAGGGGAAATGTAATGTGCAGGATTTCCTCCATGTACTTATCTGTGGGGAATGATGTGGAATGAAAATAATGAGTAATTTTTCTTTGGAAAATGATTTACTGACCATAATTAAAATGCTTTGCTGTTACCTACTGCTTTTCATCAATTAACCCCAATATCCATGATGAAAAAACATTGGTATTCTTGTCAGCATTTTATAATTCAGATATCAAGGTCTGGGTGTCATATGGGCAGAAATCTTTGATTTTTTTTAACTGGAGTTTAGGACTGCAGTGCTTCAGAGAACTGTGCCCAGCAATATGTGACTAAGGCCAAAGGCAAGACACAAGCTGTTTTAGGTTCATCATAAAAATCTCCAGATTTTCAACTCTTTGCTCATTCCACTCAACCATGCTAGCCCTCTGAAGTGCTAGTGGTGCGGAAGGAAGAGGATGCTTTATGATCCTTGATGACTATAATGTAGCACATAAAGCTCTAGGGTGCTTTCAAACTCACAGTGATATTGTGGGGTGGAAAATTAATCACGCTGCAGCTACTAGGAGAATATATTTTTTTTGTACATTAGCTGCTTGGGTCTTTTTCCAAACCAGAAGATGATAAAGTGCTTCCCACTGCTGGATGGAGACAAAAGACAGTGTAATCAACACAAACAGTAAAATAAGCTGAATAAGCTTCTCTGGATTCCTGATTACTAATGTAATTCTTCTACAATCATTTTTGGCTCCAGAAATAAGAACCATTTGCAAAATAAGCAATTTTTTTAAAATGCCACTGTCAGATTGTTGCAAATGTTGGATCTCAAATCCTGATATACTCTCTCAAACTTAGCTGCCAATCTTTCCTTACTACAGGATATTGATATATTATATGTAAATGTATAGACAGCTAAATTTTTGGAAAGTGCATGGAAATTGTTCCCTGTGATCAACATGTATCAGCAAATGCAGTTAAAATAAAATACAGACAGTGGTTTGAGGTTTCTTGAGACTTCTGATATTCCTAATGAAAAAAAAACCTTAGCTTTCTTTCTTCCACTTTTTTCTTGCAGACTAATTTTGTCTTCTTACAGCAGAGATCTTTCCAAAGATCTTGTTCATATAGCAAATTTTCGGGGATTTTATGGTCCTGGATTCACCATGCATAGCATAATTCACAAATGCTTCAGGTTCATACCTGCAGGGTTTATTTTCCAGAGGAAAACTTGCCCTTACCTAAATGAGGCCCTCTGAGGTTTCTGACATGGTTGTTGTCTCCTTGTAAGCCCTTTTCACTCCCTCTTCCAGGCTGCAGCCCTAGGATTTCAAATGCTCTGAGCAAGGTCAAGCTTTGCATTTTCCACCTTGGTGTCACTGCATCACTGAAGGGATGAGAAAAGGGAAATTGTGTAGTTGTGACAGCAAAAAGAACTCTCCGGTTCTGAAATGCAGCCACCTTTTCCTCACATTGCACATCTGCCACCTTCTTGTGACCTGTGGGTCAAAACTCAGGTCAAAACCTGATACTAAACTTGAAGGGGAAAAATTTTTCTTTGAGTAGCATCAACCTTCTCCTAATCAAGTGCTGTTTCTTAAGACAAGAAAGGAACCAGCTGCAAAACAATTTATATTTACCTGTTCTTTACATTTCAGCAATGGGAGAATCTTTCTACCCTAATTTAAATCAGGGTTCTATAGTATCTAGTATCTTCTAATTGCAGCTTTTCAGTCTGAAGAAGCTGCTGCACATCATCATCCCTCTCCATGCTCTGGCACCAGACTACTTCCACTGCAGTCTCCTACTAAGTGGGAAAATTGGAAGTTCAACAAGAATAACTTAAAAATAGAAGGAAATAAATGATCATGAAATTAAAGGGGTGCTGAAAACACACGCAGAAAACCCTGATGTTCATCATTAGGCTTCTCAGCTCTTCCTGTGCAAAGCTGCAGCATTCGCTAGAGTGTGCTGAGAAGCTGTGTGCAAGAGAAAGGTCAAGTATAATTGTGAGGGTTGGCACCTTCTCAAAGATTCCCATGAAATATTTTGTCTTGCAAGTCAGCTGTTTCCTGACAAAATCTGGGCACAAACCTTGGTAGCCCACTGCTCTACCACAAATTTAATTTGGAAGCTCATAAGACAGCTTAGTAAGGTGAAAAAACCCTCAATCATTGTAGTAATAATATTTTATGGTAATTTTTCATTATTTACAGAATGGTTTAAGTTGGAAGGGACCCTAAAGATCACTTGTTCCAAGACTCTGCCATGGGCAGGGACCCCTTTACATAGACCGGACTGCTCCAAGCCCCACCTAACCTGACCTTGAGCACTTCCAGGGATGAGGCAGCTTCTCTGAGCAATCTGTGCCAGTGCCTCACCATCCTCACTCCCAAGAATTTCTTCCTTATAGCCAATCTAAACCTAAATTCTTTCGGTATAACTTCATTACCCCTTGTCCTGTCATTATGGTGCTATGGAAGTCTTGAAATTGCTACTACAGGGCTTATTTTTATCATATGTAAAAATATATTCCTGTATGCTTTTCAGAAGTGAAAAATGGTATTAGGAGTTGAGTAAAGATGCTGTAGCTCATTGCCATCATTGAATTTTTAGAAGTAAGCACAGTGTAAGTGCAGAGCCTTGTCCACAACCTTATGGTTACCTGTGTTTATTCCCATTATTAAGTATAAGTGAGTCAAAATGAAATTTATACTTTTTTAATTATAAATGAGTCAAATGCCAAAGTCAAATGGTACTCTGCCCCAGTGCCAACTTATTTAGGAAACTTCTTTCATTGTGGTATCTGACCCCCTAAATATTCAGAGCCAGATGGAGCAGTAATACCCTCACTCAACCCTTCATTTGCTCACTGAAAGGTGGTGGCTTTGCTAGGTTGGTGTGACCTGAGTTCTCACTGGGGTAAATTCCCAGCTGTGTGTGCTTCCTCAGCAGTTTCCAGTTCTCCCTAGGAAGTGGTGCCCCCATTTTCTGGTGTTTCCACAGGAAAGTACATCTCCTTGGACAGTCCTTAGGGAGGGGGGGAGGGAACTGCCAATTAGAGTGAAATCCTGGGAGGATTTAGGGTGTGAAGATGAGATTGAATGACATTAGTACAAGGCATAAGCAAGTGCAGAGGATGGAAGCCTCCTGCGGCTCCAGTGGTGGCTTCTGTCACTCTCCCAACAAGTGTTGAAAAATCCCCAAACATAGCAGGTTCCATGGATAGAGCAGTGAGAGTAAAACTCATGGGGGAATAAAAAAGCTTTCCTTACCAAACATGTGTCGGTGTCTGGATTCATGCACGATTAAATCCCCTTCCAGATGCAAATCAGTGTTGCCATTAAGTGGTATTCCCAGAAGCACAAGGAGCATAGAAGAGATACTGAGCAGCCTGAGGATGGATGCCCAAAGACGAGGATGGATGCTGTGCTGTGGAAAGTATTTATTTTGCTTGAAATGTACCTCATCAGCATCACCCTCATCTTCTCTCTAGTTAACATTTTTACCTGTTTTCCCACCAGGTATGCACTGAGAAGCACCAACAGTGATGTTGGAATGTGAGGCAGAGAGAAACTCGAGCAGCAGCATGTGCTGCTGTTCTCCTGGTCCCATCCCTTTGGCATCTTCTGTCTCTTCCCTTTACTCCATACAGACGCACAGATGTTGAATAGTCCTGGAGATAGGATTGTGGGTTAATGGAGTTTGTCTCTAAGGGCTCTGTAGAACAGAAAGGAAGACTTTGAGACATTGCAGACCATATTTTTTAATTTCTGCTGTCTCCTGGCGGTGAAGCAAAGTAGAATGCCAGTAAATAACTAGATTCTGCAGCTATTTGCATTTCAGTGACACAGAACTTTTGCTTCAAAGTTGCTTAATATGCCATTTTCTTTCCCCTGCTTTTCCTATGACAGTATATTGAATTTCTGTTCCTCGCCACTTTCAATTAATGCAAGATGAGCCTTTTTCAAAGGCCTTGTGGGAGTCAGGCACCCATCTTTCATCAATTTTCCATCAGAGCTGGCACCAAATTTACTTAGACAACTCTTGAAATCTCACCCGTAGAGTTTGATGGTTAACTAAAGAGTCCTTATTGGAAACTATGATTATTGCAAAGGTTACTGGCAATAAACATTACTTTGTTATGCCTGTGACGTGTGTGCAGTTGATTCATTACAATAATGGCACTCTTGACCTAGGTAGCACTTTTCATCTGAACTGAAGGCTCAGAGTCAATATTTCCATTTTCCTGGTGTTTCATATAAATCTCTGCATTTGTCATTGACAAATGAAAGAGCTTCAGAAATGTTTTCCTCATCATTTGTCTCCTGGAACATAAAACAAACAAGGAAACCTCATGTTGTATCACAAAGAGTCGGAAAAAAAAAAGTGTTTTTTTGGCTCAGAGAACTTAGTGATGGCAGATATGATGAAATAGCTGGGGGACATGCTGGGCCCCAAATGACTGTGGGGGAAGGCATCAGTGCATGGACCAGGATGCCCTTTGTGGTCCTGGGGCATTGTGTGTGGGCCTGAATAGCATGGCCTGCCCCTCGCCTTTGCAGCGTTCTGGGACGCAGATAATGGGGTTTTGCTCGAGTGCTCTCCAGCATTCACTCAAAATCAGCATGTAACAGTGAATCATTGTGACATGATGTTCCTTTTTCAAGCACTGCAAGAGAGAGATTTTCCAGATAGAGTTCAGTTTGTTTTCTTTTATGTGTGATGGGAACCACACTTGGTATTTGCACTGTTTTAGCATTTCCCTGCAACAGCAGCTGTTCAGGCTTTCATTACTTGTGAATCAAACGTCTCTGACACACTCCTTTGTCAGCCAGAATGCAGGTAAAAGAAGGAGTAAGTGGAGGAGAAGATCTTTGGGTAAAGATTGTCAGAAGTACTTCTCATGCCACCTATGCTGAGTTTTCCTTTTACACAGCAAAAACCACAGGATTTTCATTATGGGTTACTCTGTACATAAAATTAGTAAAATTAACATATGAGCCTAAAACCTCTTTTTTTATCTTTTTTTTTTTTGTAGGCATCAAACAATCAGTTTCTAAGGACAACACATAATTTAATCTGCTTGTTGATGTGTCTAAAGCTGTAAGAACTGCATGTGCTGGAAAGTGCACAGACACACAGTCCACAGACAAAACCCAAAAGTCTGGGAGGGAGGCAGAGCACTTTGTTTTATCATTTGAAACTGTATAGAAAAATAGGTTGCAAACTCTGGAATTAATATGAAAAATGTTTCCCAGCATTTCTGGCCGGTTGAGTCTGTTTCCCCTTCTGTCTCTCACTTTCAATGTAAAAAAGAAAAAGTGATGTCACAGAAGTAAAAGCTACAAGAAAACCACAAAATAAAGTAAAAATATAGATAATTAAAAGCATGCCAGTGAATGGCTGTTCTGTGGTTTCTGTAATGTGGACCCCATAGGAGGATGCAGCGTGTGACACTCTGAATGCAGCTACAGCTTTGGAGCTCTTTTTCCCTAACTCCAGTGATGTGTCCTCAGGGCAAAAGATATTCTTTCCAAGGATGGTTTAAAAATATTTAATGGAGATTTTCCATGAGAAGAGCTACAAAAAATACCCTTCAATAAAATGAGCATAGAGTTCATGATGGGATGCTCTTACTGAAAAGAGCCTCCAGCAACAACAACAAACACTGGCTGTAGAGTCAGCGATGAATAGAAGCTCTTCAAAAGCCTAGAAAAATAAAATCATTCAAAGACTAATGGGTCATATGAACCTTAGCTGCTTGCCATGAACTTGCATTACATGTCTGATGTTTTTAAAAAACTACTGCTGCTGTCGCACTATTCCATGGTTGTAGATCTCTTCTTCCATCTATAGTCTGCAGAAATTAGATTTGTTCCTATCTAATCCACACATTGCCATTGCTACTCTTACTTCAAGGAAGAAAAGTTGCAAATTCTATAAATTTTCCTCATTTTAGTCACAGTTTTTACAACAAAAGAAAAGTGCTATAAGAAGACTTGGGTGCTTTCTTGCAAGGTATCAGAAGTGGAAAAGGGACATGCTTTCATGATGGCTTTGGCATTATTGGGTTAGCAGTTGGATTTGGTGATCTTAGAGGTGTTTTCCATTGATTTCCAATTGATTCTATGATTCTATGCATAAAATGTGTGAATGCACATATAAACACATAAATAATATGGATGTGGAAGGAAATTGGCCTTGATCCTTGCTTTGAGGCCACCCTTACTCCTACCAGCTTGCAGCTATAAGGGCAAGTGTGACCAAATATAGAAAAATGCTTTTTCTGCTTCAGAATAAACTGGAGAGGAAACAACCCAGAGAGTTTATTTTCCCTCCCTGATTTTGGTTATTTGCCTTTGAAGTGGAAAATCCTTTGATAATCAAGCCATGTTTGGAAAATAAAAAGGGAAAAGGAATATCTCATCTTTTGTAACTGGTGAGAAATAGTGGACTTTAAATGAAAGTTTTGCTGTGAAGGAGAATCATTGTGGGATGGCTGTCCTCTGTGAGATGAGTTGTTGGGCTACAGCAGCTTGTTCTGGCAATGATCTACTTAATGAGGCTGGACCAGCAAATGGTCAATTTTTGTGGTGGTTCTCTGGGAGAGAGTCACAATGTGTTTAATGCTCTCCTAACATTGTTTTACCCTATTGGATGGAAGTGTTTCTGAAAAAAATCCAAAGAGCTTACTTTAAAAGCAAATATAATTTAGTTTGAATGGAAAGCAAAAATATTTAATGTCCTGGCTTATTCCTTTGGATCTGTCTGGGCATCAAAGGGCACAAAATGTCATTTCTGTCCATATGTTACACACGTAGATTTCTGAGGTAAGTGGTGCCTATGACAGAGAAAGGAGTTCATCTGGCTCCATGAAGGCTAGTAGAAGTATTGTTGTGCAGATCTATTTTACCTGGAAAGCACATTAGTACAAGGGTGGAGATAGCTAGAACTTTTGGAATCAAATATGCAAACAACTGACTTTTATTCAGAACTCATTCTTCTGCACATTGGAATATTTTAAATTTTCTTAGCACATTGCCTAATTTTTCCAGCATATACTCAAACACCTGCATGAAATGGAAGCTGTCTTTGCCTCTGTCACAAGCCCTGGCTTCATGGACATTGGGTGAAAGCTTTGGCCATGGTTGCTTAGATGCATATTGCTCCATTTTTGTTTGTCCTGGTTAGTTTTGTATCTTCTGGTATCTTTCTCTGCTCATCTGAAAAAGATCTTTCCAGCTCAAAACAAGCACTGTTGTGCAACTTCTTGAGAGTTGATCTGTGGTAGTTTGGAGGGGACAGGGAGCAGTTTCACAACATTGACTAGAAAAAACATGCACATCTTTTAGCTTTCTGACCCCTTTATTGGAAAAGTTAATCTCATCAGAAAAAATGCACAGTATCTTTTCAAAATAAAACAAATGTTCCTGAGCCTGTTGTTTGGTTTGTTTTTTGTTTTTGGAAATGGGTGTTACACACAGAGTTACAGAACTGAAATGTCTTGTGTGATGTCTGATGCTTTCAGAACATTTGGGAGCTGAGGAGAACATGTGTGTCTGCTTTGCATAGCAGACAGTTCACAAAATGTTGCATTTATAGTTAGAGAAGCAAATAAAACTTCACCAACAGCTCATCTGGATCTTGGTTATGGATTTGCAATAGCCTCCAAGACAGTGAATGATTCTGACTTCCTGCAATGCCATTGAACTCTTGTCAGTCCACTCCATTCTGCAACAAATTTTAGGAGTGCAGGAAGTCAGCAGTGGCTCTTCTTCAGCTTTTTATCATTAAGTACATGTTTCCTAGAGGGATTCAGGAGTGCAGCAGGATTGAACTCTTGTGACATTTTCCTTACTTGTGCCATCTTCTGCTCAGTGTTTGATAATCCTCAGTTTTTATCAGCTACAAGAACTTCCTGTGGCACTTTCACAAATAAACCACAGTTCAATTGTAACTGGCAGATGTGGAAACTCTGTACAGTCCTTAACTACTCTTTCTTTTACATTTCTTTGAGATTTTGACTGGTAGACTTTTGTATACAGAGAAAGCTCCTGGTACTATAATCAAAATTCTGTGAATGTGGGTTTCTGAAACAGCTGTTTATGTGGACAAAGTGTTTGATAAGTTACCAGGGACAGTTTATGGGTGGTGTTTGTGCTCTCTACACATTATGCTGTTCAAATAGCCCTTGACTTCCAGCCAACAGATGGGGAAGTCATTAGCCATCAGATTTGAAGAACAGTTGCTTTCTGTGTTTACAAAGTCCTGTACATGATCTGTTTGTTGACGAATTGTAAACTGAATGGGAAATGTCTGATGTCTTCTCAATGCAACTTATGTAAAACATTGCAGGAGTCAGCCTGGGGTTAATTTAAAATGCTGCAGGTTTTGTCCAGCACAGGGCTGAGGGCTGCAGCAGCTGGCTGAGAGGGGCACAGATATGTGGTGAGAGAACAGGAGCCATCTGGAACAACAGCCCAGGCCACTTTGTGACTAGGACAAAAAGTACATCCTCTAAAAGCACATTTCTGAAGTCAATAATCTTAATAGGTGTAAGAATAGCACCCCAGGTACATAAATCTCACTAATCTCTAGTCTAATTTATGCAGTGCTCAGCTCAGACTTGGCAGAGTTGTTGGGAAAATAATTTCTCAGAAGGAAACCATTGTGGACAATCTCTAGAAAGTGTTCTGATGTGTTATTGACACCAAGTTTGGCATTGCCCTCTTTTTTTTTTTTCTCATTGCCTAGATTCCTCAGCACATAAACACATCATCAAATTAATCCCAGCATTAAGGGCTTTCATTAGGAATGGTATTGGCTCATTGTTTGTAATTTATGAGTAAAGAGTCACCAATAGTTTGCAACATTTCCCTGTGCTGTAATAATGCATTCCACTTTCTGAACTACAGTCCAGGGGCAGAAGCTGGTTATTGCAGAGCCAATGTTGTGTCAAGGTATGCAATGGGTTGACTTGGTAGAGGCAAATCAGTCCAGTTATGAATGACTTCATCAGATGCTTTGAGTTATTTACCTACTTTTGAGATATAGAATTATTTTTCTATTAAAAAAACCCATGAGAGGGGAGAATTTTTTAAAGATTTAAATAGATCAGGTAATTTCCAAGGTGACTCAAACATCTTATTGTTCCACTATAATTTCCTTTTCAATACCCACACATGTGACTGTCTCAGTCTTTTTTCCTGACAGGATCTCCAGGTAATTATTTGTGAAATACATAACAGAATGGTTGGCTGAGGCCAATACAATTGGGACACTCAAGTTTTAGGTATCTTACAAAGTGGCATTTCAACACTAAAGAAGTCACACATGGTGCAGCCTGGCTTTGAATCACCACCAAATAACAGAAGTGGAATTTCATCCTGCTCAGCACAGTGTCCACACAAAATACCAGGCAGAAAACAGCCTGGAATTTACCACTGGTTTTAGAATTTTTTTTTTGCAGATATTTCTGTACCTTCCAAGTAAAATGTACTATGAATGCATTGCTGTAAACATGGATTTACCTTCCTCAAATAAACTAGAAAAGACCATTCTTCTGCTTTTCATGGGGGTTACATGTTTGTTCAAAGGAAAGTAAGTCACAACAAAAAGCTCTTCCTTTTTCCCTTGACAGTTTTTTTAGAAGCAGGACCCTGCAACATCTTGGAAAATATCACTGAGCATTACATTCTGAGTACAGTCATATCAAAAGAAATTGGTGGGCATGATAGTCAATTAAAATCCAGAAAGAACTAAAATATTGCAGAAGCAGAGATGTATGCATAAAATAATTTTCCATTTATTAAAAAACCACATTTTCTAAATGTGATTGTCAGAAAGTTTGTTCCTGAAATTTCCCTGCTGAGGTCAATGAGTACTTTTTTACTTGACACATGAGCAAAGCCTCAGTCAGAAATAATCTGTCTTTTCTCTCTCTCTCCATAAATATACATACACACACTTACCTACCCACATGAAAGGGATTAAGAGCACAGATATTTAATCATTGCCTTGGACTCTTAGTGGCATGACAAAATTTTTGAATATCTTTTTTTCCAGTCAGAAGCGCAACCCCAGATATGCACACCCCATTTTCCATTCAGTCATGAGCCATCATTTATTTCTGAAAAGTGAATGCAAAATGTTACCAGCATGAGAAACAAATTTCTAATTTCTTCACATAGGCATGACATTATAAAGCATAAGGAAATGCAAGAGCAGGCCCTCTGTGTAGACAGAATCAGGTTTCTAGATGCTGTTCCCTCACGTGCCAAGTTTTCCCTGTTGTATTTCTCAGGTAATTAAGTTTTCTTACAGGAAGCCTTGTTCCTTTTTCCTCCTGTCCCCTTTTTATAGTGACTGTGCCCTGAAATCCCACACTACACAGAGACAGGTATCAGGACTGCTACACCTCCCTTATAAGTGAGTGAAAAATGGAGATGTTTGATATCCACATGAGTTGAATTTCTGGTTTCATGCTCATGACAGCCCCTTAACACAGAGCAAAGGACTTTCTCTGACTGGTCAAAAGTGGTCTCAGGGTTTTGGATCTGTATCTCCAGCACCTCTTCCTAAATGTACCCTGCGGCCACAGGCTGACGCATCACATCCAATTCTGCAAAAATGAACAGTTGGAGGACCAACTAAGGCAACATTTTAAAGCCAAAAATGTTTCTTTATTTAATAAAAGAGTGTTACATGGCCATATTTCCAAACTAAACTTCTCACTTCATGAGTATTTCTATCCAAACCTTTGGAGTTAACATTTCTTATACAGCTTAAACAAACATGCCCTAAAATGATGAGAAGTTTCTGATTTGGACCTATTACTAACTAGACACAATGTGCCACCATACCTTTTTTTTTAATAATTTTTAAATTACTAACTTTGGAAAAATGCTGTTCATGTTTCCTTCCTCCTCCATTTCCTCCTAAACCTCCTGGTTCAAACAGAAGACCCTTCTGCTAATCCTTGTGTTGTTATATAAAAAAGGAATTAGGCCATTTTCTGCGGGCATAAGAGGTATAGGAAATTGCCCAGATCTTAGCCCCACGGAGTGCTGAGTGTTTCAGCCATTATCCAGCAAAGCACTTAAGCACATATTTAACTTTCAGCACCTCAGGAGGCTCATTCATATCAATGGGTTTACTCAAGAATTTGTGGGGTTTAGGGCAAGAACTCTCAGCATCCTGCTGAAGGAGGAGATCAGGATGTGAGAAACTAAGGGCAGACTAAGAGCAAAGACCTGCTTATCTCCTGATCCTAGAGGTATTCTGATATTTTATGAGGAAAAGTGTGGGTGCCATGAAGTATAAGCCTAAATAATTTGCTTCTTTTGATTAGGAGTTGTGCAAGGGCTAACGAGGATTATTACTGCTCCTGGGAGACGCTGCTACACATAAAAAATGGCAACAAAGAGAAGCCTGTGTTTGAATGGCATTGACTTGGAAATACAAAAGGAAAAACTGCAGCTCCACTGAGCAGGGTGGGGTAAAGAATTGAAAAGAATAAAAAAAGTCAACTTCTCTTGACGTGATATTCAACTATATTTTCCCAAGGAAAAATAAAATGTAATTTATACAGACTTTTGAACAAATTGAAACCATATACTGAAAATTGACTTATGTTTTTATGGAAAGAACAGAACACATTTAACAAGCACTACCTAGAGCCAGCAGCCTTTCACTATATAACTTGCAGGGTGTTTTAGTTATACTGAGGTCAGAATGTCTGTTTCCAGCTTTAATCAGCTAATTCAAGATTATATTCAGTCTGAAAAAATCTAATAAGTCTTTTCTTCTTAGATGGCTTGTTATTTTCCAAATATGAAATAGAAATAAACCACAATATATTCCTTGATTTTTAAGAAGCTAGGTTATATTTATGAAAATATCCTTGAGTACATTAAAACAAAAAAGATAAAACTACTTATTTGGGTAAAATATATGTTTGAATTTTAGCGTTTTGCAAATTCCTTGTTCTTAACCACTGTATTTAAGCCAGATTTTATGTTGTATTTGGTTGCTTTGTATTACAACAAGATGGTTAGAAAAGAAGGCAGCAGTCCCTTAAAACCATGTGTGGCCAGAGGAGGCTCCTCATTGTAGGACCTGAGCTATAGTCTGTCAGTTGTTAGTGGATATTTTTATTGTGCATTTTCAAATATTGGCTCATTGGTAGCAAAAGTGGGAGAATTAGATGTAGGTGACTTCCGTGGTTTTTTCCATGCTTCTTCTACAAGTTGCTGTACTTGTGCCTGTTCCCTTATATGGAAAATGAATTAACAAAAGAGAAAACTGAATGGATTCTTTGTTTATATGGCAAATGCAATGTGAATTCATAATGGTAAATACATTTTACTTGAGGCAGGCGCTGAATGAAATGCAGAAGCAGGGTTTGACATTGGGACTGAAACTGGACCATGTTCCCTTCCTGTGTTGTTCTAGGATGAAGAATCGCTTAATTTTTGCTTCTGCTCTTCCAATGCATGATGATTTGTTTGCTCATTCTTGAGCAATAGAGCATTTTCAGCCAGAAGAATGGAGAATGCAACTGGCTCATGAGTGCTGATGGCCTCCAGAGAAGCTGAAGGATTGGTTTGAAACATCCTCAGAGAGGGGGAGAATTTGAGCCAGACTCTTCCATACCCAGGTCAAGGAGAAAGATCAGGCTTGTACTGGGGGTTGCAGTGTGAGGTGAGGGAGGAGTCATGGTGGGGTAATTTGGACAAAAAACAAGAAAATAATAATTCTGTTTGTCCTCTTGAAGGACATGGGGTTATACCTGTGTTCAGGTGTATCCCTTAACTGAGTGTTTTTCTGCAGTTTTGGAAAAGAGGAAAGATTTAGGATGTGCTCTTAGGCATTCCTTTTTTTGCTCAGTTCTAGATGGTTCCCACATCAGAAACTTCACTCTTTTGAATCTCATTTTGAGATGTTTAATACTTCTCTGGCATCACACTGTGATTCCAGTCACCTAATGCAGGGTTGTGAATGTGGCTTGCCAAAAATTTTAGATATATGATGCTTCATTACTCTAACTCATAAATCATTTTGTGGCTCCAGCTCAAATACACTACTTTTTTATGCATGGTGGTTCTCTGAGCTGAATGTTATTTAAGAGAAGCAGCATGGGCAGGATACCTCCTAAGAAATAGATTCAATCAAAGTAGCATTTGAGAATAATGAAGATGTCCAAAAATATTTTATGTATTGTAATTAAGACGTGTTTCCTCAGGTTAGTTCCAAGGTATCCAGAAGGATTGGCATATCTTCCAGTTGATTTCTGCAGATCTGAATTTTCAACAAATGTTTGAGCCTTTGTGCTGAAGATCCTGCATTTTTTATTACCCACTTAGGTATGGAGAAAGTATAACAGCCCTTGCATGTTTAAAACAGCAGCTGAAGCACACCTACAAATGTACTCCCGCTTTCTAAAAATAAGGATTTTCCTGTAATTCAAGGGAGACTGGCCTCACAGGAGCCCCACAGCCATCACTCCATGTGTTTACATCCCCAAACTATTCATAATAATTTCCATCCTGTGACTGGGTGGCAGCCACTTGGCTGGATGTCATTCAAGTTCAGGGAGACAATGCAGCTTGGGGAAGCTGGACTTGAGACAGCAAAACTGCCCAAAACACCCAAATATGTAACTTGAGCATCCAATTATATTAGCAAATTATTAGCTGGAGCTTGAGATGGTGGAAAAAAAATACAGACCAAATTTTCTACCTTCTAAAAGGACACTCTCCTAATTCATGTTAGGTTTTCCCACTTTTTCCTTTTTCCTTCCCCTTTAAATTCTCCAAGTAGTAAAGCCTTAAAAGGGTCATTGAAGTTAAGCCTTATCAGTCTTATCTTTTGTTCTACTGAATGACTGTACTGCTGAGCCTCATCTCCACAGATAAAACCCTCTACTGCCACAGAGATGATTTATTTTCATTTTTCTTCTGTCTGAAACAATTTTCTTCTGTGGGTTTATTCCCCGCCTTTGGAACATGACCTAAGGTCCATCACACTTGAAATTAATAAAGCCTGGTTCAACATAAACTGTAAATTCTGGCTAGGAAAAAAAGAAAAAAACCCAACAAAACACAACAGTAAAAGAAAAAAGAGACAAAAAGCCCACACAGACAAAAAACCAAAAAATAACAAAAAAACCCACACAGACAAAAAACTATCAAATTGTTCTCCCCAAAAACAAGAAAATGGCATTATTGCCAGCTTCTATTATGTTGCTGTGACTAGTATGATTTTCATTGTCCATGCTCCTAAAAGGAAGGAGATAAACTTGTGTTAAAAGAGATTTATTTATAGTCTTCCTGTTTGCTCAAAAAGTCTCAAAATTTGACCTCAATATGCCCTAAAGACTTTAGCCCAGGAAATGAAGTGTCCTCATGTATATATATTTTAGATTTCATGGCTTTCAGCTTCACTGCAGGAATTTTGGGGTTTTGCTCAGAGTGTTTGAGTGCTTGAGGTTAGCAGCACTACAATGACTAATAAAATCATGGGTTTTTCTAATCAGCAGAATATAAGATTACATTCAAACTAGAAATCCAAGTGTAAAGGATAAAGACCAGATGTATTTCACATACTGGTTTTTTTCCTTCTCACAAACCATATTTTAAAATGCTTCACAGAATTAAAAACACAGAAGAAATTCTCATCCCAGCCCCATTTAACTGAGAGCCCAGGGAAATAAAAATTACAAATACAAGACATGTGATGACCTTTGAGGTTAAAAATGTGATAAGGAGATTATGGATGTAAGGGAGTTATATGAAATAACATATTAGAAGATGTTCACATTCAACAGTGCCTAGACTATATAAACAGGGAGAGACCACAGAACTGAGGTCAGAGAAGGTGACAGCTACATCTGTGAGGAAAGCTTGCAGGAAGTCAAGGCTGCTGGTTTGAAGAAAAGGCAAATAAAAAAAATGGGACTGGCAATTGTTACTAGATCATGGGATGCCTCCTTGTGACTGGGGTGATGCAGTCACAGTGTTGTTTGTTAGGCAAAATGAATTCAAAAACCATTTTGCTCTTGTGAGTGAAGACATGACCTGATGCTGCTACAGCCCAGGGATCCTGTCACTGTCACAGAGCTGTATTCTGCAGGACATACCTGGACATGTGGACATGTGACACACTCTCTTTACACCAAGGAAAATGTAAGAGACAATCCACAAGCTCCAGTCTTGCTGAGGCAGGGGGAGATGAGTAAAAAAAAATGATGGGAGGGGGTCAGCAGACTGCAGAGCACCAGTGACAGCCAGGAAGGGGCTGATCAGACCTTCTCAGAGGTTCTGCAGGGGGAATAACCTGAACCCCCAACAGGAATCTGTGTTCATCAGGCTGGGAACTGGAGATTCCCAGGATGCTGCAGGCTCTGAGCTGATGGCTTCTGGCATCAGGTGGATAACTCATGTCCGCTTGAAGATCTGAATATATTCAGTGCCATAACTTCAGATGAGGGACCAGGTGACCCTCAGGACCTTGATCTTTCCAACAAAGCATCCAAGGGTGGAGCAAGGAGGAAGCAGCAAGTGAGAGCAGTAGGCAAGTCCTGCTTTAGGGAGGGGGATGGAGGTCCCATCTGATGACCAGACCTGCAGCCCAGAGATGTTTGCTTTATTGCTGGGCCTTCAGGTCTGGGACATTGTAGAGAGGCTGCCTAGGCTTGAATGGCGCTTGGATTATTATTTCCTGCTGGTCCTCCAAAGGGGCACCAATGATACTGCCAGGGGAGCACCTGACTGCTTCAAGCATGACTGACTAATCATCTGGAAAGCAGATTTGCAGAAGGAAACCCTGGTAAGAGCTGCAATAGGAAGATCATTGCCAGCAGGTTGAGAAAGGTGATCTTTCTTCTCTGCTCAGCACTGGTGAGGCACATCTGGAGTCCAGAGTCCAAGCACTGTGCTCCCCAGTAAGGGAGGCATGGGCATACTGGAGTGAGTTCAGCAAAGGTGAAGAAAAGTTCATTGGGATTGGGACATCAGACACTCAAGAGAGGCTGAATGAGCTGGATTTGTTCAGCTGGAAGAAGAGAAGGCTCACTGGGTGATCATTTCAATGTGTATAAATACCTGATGATGATGAAAAGAAGGTGGAACCAGAGTCTTTTCAGTTTTCAGTGCTGTACACAGAAAGGAAGAAAGGCCATGGGGACAAACAGAAGTATGAGAAATACCATATAATTCAACTAATGTTCAGGGTTTTGTGGATTGTGAGAGCAGCTGAACACTGGAAAATGTTGTCCAGAGAGGTTGTGGAGTCTCCATCTTGGAGAAATTCACGACCAAATTGGACAGAGCCCAAGCAATCTGCTTAAGCTGACCCTGTTTGAGCAGGTTGGACTAGAGGATCTCCAAAGGCCCCTTCCTATCTCAGCTTTTCTGTGCATTTCAGTCCTTGAAAATGACATTGATGACTGCAGCCAAAGATTTGTTCCTTTCTTAGTGTGCAAGGCCAGAAAATTGAGCATAATCTATAATCAGCTAATGGAAGTTCTTCAGGATCTGCAGGTACAAATAAGAGTTTTCTGGGGCAGTTTCCTAATTTTTTAATTGGAGAAGGTGATAAAAAGACTTCTTCAGTACACCACCTGATCCCTGTGCTGAAAGAAACTGATGGGAAAATTGATATTGATAGAGAGGAAAGGGAGGGGGAAAGGCTTCAGAGCCTCATGGGGTGATGGAGAGTAAGGATTCTGCTTTGTTTTTAATGTTTTCTCTAAATCAGAATTCAGGCCAGATGTGTGCAATGTGGACAGGATCACAGCCTTAGAATGATCCATGGTTTTGTGTCACCAGTGTGGAGGGGCCCTGGCTACCACTGCAAAGCATCTGCTTCCTACCCATTCTGTGAAATCTGTGCTATTTCAAGAAAGCTTAAAAATCCTTCATTTAGTTGTGCTATTTTCCCACAGCCATTGTAACAGGACAAAGTGATTAGAAGAATATTTAATAGTCCTGGTTCCCACTTATGATACTAGCTATGTCTCACCACAAATTTATTTTTGTTCTGTACACAATGGGCTACAGTTTGGCTGAAAATATTTTACACCAGAATTTCTCTTGGATTTCTCATGAATGAGCTGAAGTATATGAACAACAGAGTGTCTTTTGAGGCAAACATATTTTGTCAATTTTCAGCTGACATATTGTCTCATTCCTTTGCAGAGTACTGTCTCATGAAATCTGAAATGCTGTTGTTGATACTGACAGATGCCATAAGAAAGAATCAGTGAATAGACAAGTCATATGGATATGGCGGCTGTAGGGAAAAGAATTGTAAAGGTCTTAGCAGTCTATTTAATTCAGTTAATTAGGTTGAGCTGAGAAAAGAAAAAGCTCCAATTGAGTAACTTCATAGCATTTACAGAGCATGTTTCAAAATACTGATACTAGAAACAGACCTGTGCTTGATGAACTCCAGATGATACCACTGATGTTAATACAGAGAAAAAACCCATCATCCTCCCTCCTCCACCTCCTTCTCCTGCCAGAGGTAATCCAGAGATTCTTGCACTGTTAAAGCCATTATGACATATTTTGGAACTAGTCTATACAAAAATTATTCCTCTTCTCTTTCCTATGATGTTTACAAATGTATTTTGCAGTAGCTCTAAGTACAAGGCAGCTAGAAAACTTTCAGCAATTTATATAAATAAATATTGTAGGAAAAATCTTTGAAGTAGGAGATCACAAGTGAACACATCTGCTTAACAGCACAAAGGTTTGAGACCTTTCCCTCTGTTCTACTAAACAATTTTTTAAAAAAATAAATGCTTTGTTTTAATGTTTTACTCATCAACTTTTTGCATTTTTTTGTATTTTAACACTCACATAGCAAAAAGAATGTGTAGATAAACAAATGTCTAATTTTTCTTGGTAGCAGAAGTATCTTGGCTCTTATTTATTGATGTAGCATAAATGTTATCTTTGATACCAAGGGTTTCATTTACTTTTGACCAAATAAAGCCTTTGGGAGAAAATGCTTAAAAAAAGATCTTTGGTTCTTTAGTTTCAATAATGAAAAAAGCTTTTGAAGGTATTGTGGACTAGAAAGTTCAATTTAATACCCAAGAATTTTACCTTGCTTTACAAAGAGTCTCTCTTGATCAAAAGGATGGAGCACATGAATTAAGAAGTCTTTTCCATCTTAAAATACAAGGATTCTGCCATTCATTCTATTCCTAGCACAGCCTGAAACCCTTTTCATTATTATCCAGTCAGTAATGCTGAAAAAAACCATCCTTAAGCCTAATGATCTTGCTCAAATATTTTTTTAGCTGAGGAAAGGATGAAATAGACAAAATCAAAGAAAATTCAGACTTCAGTGAAGATTTTCCCCATAGGGGAAATAAAAGAACTATTTTATAATAACTTTTCCTCCTTTTTTTTTGTGCAAATGTCTTTTCTTCAGACAACATGCAAGTGCCAGACTGTTATAGGGTTTTCTACATCACAGCCTGTGAGGGAGCTAGGGACTGTTACTCATGGGAAGATTTCTCCTCCAAACTGACAATGGCCATGACCAACATTGGTGTTTCTCTGCAGAGAAGTGGGAAAACTTCCTTTATCTCCTGAATGTTGTATTGAATATGCAGCTGTGGTGTGGGTAACCTGGCTTTAGAGAGTGCCACACTTGGAGGAATGAAAATTTACTCCGGGCCAGATCAAAAAGACAAGCTTTAGCAACAGATAGAGTTTTAAAACACTTTAAATTTGCTTACTAGAAAAATTGAACAAAGCTAAAAATGTAACTGCAAGCAGATTAGAAGCAGTTTTAATCCACTAATGGTAATGGTATGTCTTAGATATTTCAGCATGTCATCTAGGTTGTGAAATTGGCTGCCTTTTCCAATTGGTGTTAAATTTGACACGTGTTGGAGACTCCTGGTGCTACATTTTCCTTACCAGAATCACTGATGGTAACTTCTCAAGACACTTCTGTAGCCCAAAATGGAAATGTCTGCAAACTGCAATGATGCAGGCAACCAGTCTTTTTGCAATTCTTGTGTTTGGTTGTTGGAGATCACATAATATTTCATTGCCTTGCCTTTTCCTCCCCTTCCTCAAGTTTTTCACAGGAAATGTTTCTACTATATCTCCTGATTAGATTATATTTTCAGCTTTATGCTGCCTTTGTTTTGACAACAGCCTCTTTAAAACACTGATGTCTAATGTTGCAAAATATGTATCAGGAGAAATATGAAAGCTGCACATTTTTAAAGATATGTAAAGTGAATTTTGGACTACATTATTTAAACAAAAATAACCCAAGAATAAAGTTACCATGATTACATCAAGTTCCTTTTTCTGAGATTGTAAGATTAAGGAATCCTAGAAACTGTTAAATTCCTATTATTTTTTAATATCCATCTAAACTTTAGGGCTCTTACCAAACATATTAATAAGAGGGTTTTTTATTTTCTAGCCTTAAATATTATGCATTAATAACAACTATCTATAAAAAAAATCTCATTTATATGTTTTTCATGATAGTACTGTACATTTTTTGAGTATATGTTACTTCCTATTGTGTCATTATATTGACCCTCAAGGTCTCTGTATTTCCTAGTTTTATAACCTCTTATTTTAGATGGAGAATTGCAGTCAAGAAAATGGCATTAAGAAGTTTTCCTTATGCTATCTATGTCTATATAAATCTTTTCCTTATGCCTACTAATATCACTATTCTATAAAAAGAGAGATCAAGATTAAATAATAAAAGATGTTGCCTCTTTGGAATACAAAAAAGGCACATATTTTTATTCCAGTTTGAAAGACGAGAAAAGATATAATTATATAGTTCGTGCTTTGTTGCCCTGTGACAAATACCATGCAAGACTTGTGTATGAATTTTAGCAATGTCTACAATGAATATTTAGATTAACCCAGTTAGAGCAAGACTAAGACTAAAACCACACCACATCTCTGTTCATTATTTTTTCTATCCTCTGGATAATCTCTAGCTCAACTTCAGCCTTCTTGATCTGTTGCAACCAAAACTGAAAACAGTGTATGTTACTTTATTTCTTTAAGATTAGGGTACAGAGGAATAAACTACTGATGAACATAAAGAACCAATGTGGCATGAGACATTTATGACAGACATAATTTTGATGCAGAAATCAGTGGGATTTAGTGTGCTTCTATTATGTTTAACACTTGTTTCTTTTACAGCTGACTCAACGGCTCCTTTTTGCAGTCTCCAACTTTCTTTTATTTTGAATTTGAAATGACACTGCAATACCCTGAAAAAAAAGGGTAGTGGTAAATTGGAAACTGAAGTTGTTTTGGAAACCCAGAAATTTAATTCAGAAAGCTCTAAGTCCAAGAAGGATATATTCTCCTTGCTTCATTTAAAAGAGCTATGGTTAAGAAACTTGCACTAAGTATGTCAGGCATTTGTCCAATTTTCTGCTCCAATAAACACTTATTTATGTAATGTGGAAGAGCTGCAGTCAGGAGAAATAAGAATCCCACTCTACATAATCATGGTCTTGGTGGAAGAATGTCCACTTCAAATAGTGACTGAAATCATGCAAGGTTTGATTGGATGCACCACAGGTGATGGGACTCATTTGACAGCAACTCTTCTATTACCAATCTCACTCTCTATCCCAGAGATGGACTCCAATACAAAGTTAATTGATTAAACTTACACATTACCAATGAAGTTCAATTTTCAAAAAAATCTACAATTCATTGTAAAAAAACCCACAAAGTAATGACAAAAATATTCCTGATGAACTGTTTGGATTGAATGGAGGAGTGAAAGGAATTGAGCAAGCATTCAGAAGATTGGGCAAGCTGTAAACCTCTTCAAAGAATGACAGAGAATCGCAGAATCATAGAATGGTTAAAGTTAGAAAGGACCTTCAAAAATCCAGCCCAACCCCTCTGCCATGGGCAGGGACACCTTAAACTAGACCAGGATGCTCAAAGACCCTTCCAGTCTTACCTTCTACCTTATATCCAGTGTAAATCTGCTCTCTGTCAGTATAAAACCTCTGACCCTTGTCCTGCCACTATAGATCCTGGTAAAAAGTTTTTCTCTTTTTTTTCTTATAAACCCCTTTTTATTTTAAAAGGTGAGTCTGGAGTCTTCTCCAGACTGAACAGCTCCAGCTCTCAGCCCTGTCTTCACAGGAAACCTGTTCCTACCCTCTCACTATTTTCATGGCCCTCCTCTTCACCCCCTTTAACAGATCCTTGTATTTCTTAAACAGGGCACTCCAGAAGTGGAGAGAATATTACCTGTGGGGTCTCATGGGAGCAGAACAGAGGAGACTCACCTCCGTCCTGTGACCTGCTGGGCTCACTCCTTTTTTGTGCAGCCCTGGATATGAAACGTTTTAATGTAAGAGGTGATGCTACACATGGATATGAGATTTTAGTGCTTCACTTACAATAGGAACAGGAAAAACAAAATCTCTAAGACCAGTATATTGTAAGAACAAGAATAATACCCAAGGCCCTGTGCAAAAATGGTCCTGGAAGCATTTGTTGTAGCTTACCGATGAGTTGATAGTTTGGATGCAAATAATCTCAGTCATCTTCAGCTACCTACATGCCAGGCTAATTTTTAGTTTTACAGGGGTTTTCCTATGCTCATGCTACTCACTAGCAAGTAACTAGCTAGTAAGTAAATGAAGTGACAGTGTGACAGTGCCCAATCTAGCAAAGGCATCAGCAAACAGAAAAATCTTGTAAATGGAAAAAAATCAGCACTGGAAACAAAGGTACGAAGTATCATGGAAAATCTCAGATGCCAGGGAATTATTAAGTTCTAGCTAAAATCCTACTTCTACAAGCATGAAAGCAATAGGAAAGCAGGACTGGTGTCTGGAACAAAGTCAATGAGGGATAAAGGCAGGAAAATGATGGAAAATACAAAAATTGCAAGTCAGCAATGTGCCATTAATTGGAAACACACCTAAAAGTCTAGAAAAGTCATTTATATAGGACTTTAATTGCAGTTATCGATGTCTATATACATCTGTACTGCAGCTAAAGGGATTTTCCAAAGCTGTTCTCAGTCTAGGCTCCATGTCCACATCAGTGAATTTTGAAATTTGCCCCCCAGTGTGGATGCAGCACAGGTAACCTGCAGGCCCAGTCATCCATACCCTGTTGGTACACAATCAGGTAGTTCATAATTTGTTCCTCTGCCAGGAATTAGCTGAAAAGTGCCTCATCTTTATTGGATGTGGAACTAAGACAGTAGCATTTAACAATACATACCTAATAAGATTAGAAAGGAATACTGGCCTCACACCCACAAATGAGGAGCTGAAAAAAAGGACATCTCATTGCTGAGAAATCCAAAATACATGTGTAACCTCAAATACATTAAAAATACTTAGCTAGGGCTAGGACTGTACACAAGAGGTGGCATTCCAGACAACATGACATTAAAACCAAGCCCAAATAAAGGATCAAGACAATGAATTAATATAAAATGAACATTAATACCAACATAATTACATAGATAATAAATTTAAACTACAAGGGTTCAAACCATGACAATCAAGGAGGAAAGCAGGTGACCTGAAATACAGGCATGTTTATCATGGTGCACATTATGTGGAAAATAATGTGCAAAAAGAAAAACTGCCTACTTTTAGAAAATAAAGCACAGTGTGTAGAAAAGAGAATAATTTTATCCTCTAAAGTTATGCTATCTCAAGAGGGAAGAAGTAACAATCAACAAGGCTGCAAAGATGTCTAGTAAAGGGAAGGAGAACTTCAGTGTAACTTTAGAAGACGAGGAGATGCCGAGGATGAAGTTTTGCAGAAGGATTCCATTTCTACGATTGCAGCTCTGCTGTTAGACCAGTAAGTAAATTCAATTGCTACTGGTTTAGGGAGCCAGGTATAATTTAATATCAAGTAAACAGCAACATTAGACTGAAGAAGTGAGGCCAAGTGTTGCTGATTGACAATTAACTCAGGAGCCAGTGGACAAAAGCAGACTCCTGGTGAGAAGCCCATGAACCAACAGAGAAGGAAACCAAGGAAAGGGCACACTTAGAGGCAAGATGAAGCTGGAAATATTTCCTCACAGTTTACAAACCTACAAGAACACAGAATGTCTTCAGTGTTGTAGCTAAGAGAGATGGATGTAGCTGTCTACAATAGAGGCATCATTTCAACCCTTGAAATTTTCAGCACAGCTGCCTAGAACTGGTGAGAACAAAAAGTTTTCACTATTTGGTGAGAACAAAATAGTCAAGTGCTCAACCCCCAAATTTTTAAAGAAAAAACAGAAACCAGTATCATGACTAAAATGCTACTATCCTGCAAAATTATTAGATCAAAGGTGTGACTTTCAAGGGCACATTAGAAAAATATTCACCTAAAACTAGGAGGCCAAAGTTATTGCTAGTAGATACCTAATATACTTAGAAAATGCACCTGGAATTATTGAATAATTTGAGTTACAATCCTATCTCAGAGTCATTAGAAAATGGCTATAAAAAACCACTACTAAAGTATGCCTGAATGGCTACCAGATATGCTTTGGAATCTTCTGTGCTGTGAGGTAAGATTGAAAGTTACTCAGAAAAATTCACTTCTGGTGGAAATATAGCATATGGCAAAATTTCCAGGACATGGAGAGCAGTGGATCATGAGATAATGTTATCAACGCTCTGTAATGTCTCTGCAAGGCTGAAAACCACAGCAGAGTAGTGGCGACCATCCAGAGGGCCTTAAAAGAGAAGAGTCTTGGATACCATTTGGATTTTGCAGGAGAAATGTAAAAGTTAATGTCTATTAAGAACAACTGTGTTCTCACCAGAGACTGAGGACGTGAATAATTGGGGTGAGTCCCACTAATTTCACCACTGACACGAAACCCTTTGAGGATCATCAGGTTGGAAGGATTGTGATGGCAAAGTCCATGCAGTGTCAATGTGGTTCGCACCATCCACATTCCAGTAACTTGTAGTCCCAACAGCTTATCAAAACCAGCAACAAAAAAAATCAATATTTAAAAGGCAGTAAAAGAAACCATAAGAAGCCTTGATACACATCAAGAGGTCTTAGTCTGCAGGAGGCAGCTGGAAGTCAACCTTAATTTTACTGGATTAATAGCTAGAGTTGTAACCCTGTTGTAATAAAAATTTCTGTTTAGGTTTTCAATCATTAGTCTTTATGTGATATTTATCAGCCCATGGCCCATAAATTAAGTCAGATGGTTTTTTTCCACCTCCTTTTGCAGAAATAATTATCTATCTTTATTCTAGCAGGAGAAACAGCTGAGGGGGCCAGGGAGATTTGTTTGTTTTTTGTTTTGGTTTTTTTTTGGTAAGCCATATTTTCAAAGACTTGAGAAATTTTCCAGAACCTGCTCCAGGATATTCTATTGATATTTCCAATTCCTCAGAGGTTGTAAGAAGAGATTAACTGTTGGACAATATCCACGTGAGAGACCATGAACACTAGAAGTTGACAGCTTTGCAGCATAATAATCCATGGAAATGTCATCTGAAAAGCTGAGATAATGTCTGAAATTTGCCAATGGGCAAGAACAGTGTATCTGGGGATGTAAAAAAGATAGGCTTGAGCTTGATTATAAGAATTCAAGAAAGATGGAATTGAATCTGAATAGAGAGACTTGTGGCTCTTTGGATTGAGTCTCACAGGAGATAAGCACTTGCTGACCTTCAGTTCCTCAATGTTCTTCTGCCCAGACTTCTAGTGTGCTTGAGTGTTTGTTTCTTGACCTTCAGCCCTAGCAAAGCAAAGAGGTTTAGAAATACTTGAATTGGATCAGTTGTTATGATGATCTTTTCATGAATAATTTTTTGGCAAGGTTAGTGTAAATTTGGATGCTATTCATGAGCTGTTAGTATTGCAAGGTACAGAGGAAAAATTACTGATTTTATGAGAGGAGCAAATGGCAATGAGCTGTTCTCCTCTGCAGGATGAAAATTTTAATGAGCTGAACATCAGCTATCTTACAAGTCAAGAACTGCAGGAGGATATAAAGGAAAACATTATGTAGAATTTCTGTTCCTTGTAATCAATTAGAGATAATCATGGTTAGAAGACAATTCACACATGTAGTATATTAGCTGTGCTTTCTTTGGTGTTGGGCACTGATTTTCTAAAAACATGTCAGTGTTGCTCTGTGTCCAGTCAAACAAAGGCTAGACAGCTCTGTCAGCAATCAGAAATAATGTGGCATCAAGATACGCAGTCTTGCTAATCTGTAGCTTTCTTGAACGAAGTAAATCTGGGATGGGATGGAGTACACCAAGTGAGGACTTCTCAGAGCGCTGAGGCATGGGAGATAATCTTTTATGACTCTACATATGTTCTAACAAATGATTGCTATTTTTTGTGATTGTGTATCATTGATTCCAGTATGCTTTGTGGTTTGTAATAACTCAGCTTATTTCTGAGAAGCTGCTACCTAACCAGTTCTTCTTCCTCTTGCATTTTCACCAATGACATTTTCTTCTGTGGAATACTTTGCTCATATCCTTATTACTTTTTGCAAGCCTCTATTTCCAGTGCCAACATTTCTCTCTTCCAACTCTGTCTATGTACCGAGACAATTTTTGGCTCATCTGAAAAGCAGTACCTTCAGGAGTGTTGGGCACTCAGTCACTCTTAAATGGTTATGTGCAGAATAATATACCTTGCAGCTCAAGATATTTAGAGGTTTTGGGTACTTTGTTCTTTTGATACAAATGTAGGCAGTCTGTACTATTTTTCTCTCTTTTGTATTGATGTTTCTGAAAAAGAATCTAAAGCACAACAGGAAATTTTTCACTCTTTTTCCTTTGGTAATGATGCATTCAATTATGTTCCCGATGATTCATGAGGTTTCTAGTAGTGACGATTATTTATCCTGCACAGCCTCCTCAGGGAACACAGGGTGCCCAAAAGTGTGACTAAGATGGGTTAAATGCCATATGCTCCAGTCAAAGTTAGTTATGTTTCTAGGAAAATCTTTCACTACTTCTGAGCAGTCTGGGGTCTGCTCACAATTGCAGGAAGATCCTCCTGTTCCTCTTAGTCTTCCAGGCTACAACCTCCCAGTTCCCTGTGTCTCCTTCTACCTTCATTCCAGAGTATTCTTCAGGCTCAGTGTGATCATTTTTCTACAAGTATTTAGAAATCTGCTTCTCCTTTCTGTGACCTCTTTCTGATCCAGTGTGTTTAGGTGGGATAAGACAAACAGGTCATTTCCCATCCTGCTCACCACATCTTCTCTAATACTGTGTAATATTTACTGTTCACACAGCAAACTGTGGTCAAAGAAACAATTCAGCAGCATTTCTCACTCAGAGCCTGATAAAGTGCATGTCTTCAACATTGCATTTGGGGGAACTAAGAAACTGGTGGGGTTTTTTTCATCCAAGCAATAAATTTGTCTTAGAGAGGACCAGTAGCAAGGTGTCAGATGCTCCATCAGATGCATCTGGAGCACTGGTGCTTCCAGGTGTCAGGAAGAACACTTCAAAGAAATAATACTCTGCCCTCCAGAGGCTTGCCAAATTTTGTCTATGTTTTGTATGTTGTCAGGGCTGCCTGACAGTAAAAATAATTCAGAAAATGCTTAGGTTGTCAATGCCACCACACCAAAGATATAAGGTAGGTACAGAGACATCTCAGCTCTCTTAAATTCTGAGCACTTCAGCACAAACTTGGCAGCTGGAATTCCATTAAAGCACAGAGATGTCTAAGGGAATGCCAGGGAAAAAACCAAACCAAACCAAAACAAACCAAACCAAACCAAACCAAACCAAACCAAACCAAAGCAAACAACCTAACAAAAAAAGGTACCTGAATTTTACGGTGATGGCATTTTCAAGTTTCTTAATTTAAATTATTTCCCCTTACTAAGTTCTTCCTTCTAGTTATAACTTAGCCAGCCAGCACAGATCTGAAAGTACCAAATTGCATGCTCAAAAGCTGCTAAGAAGTGTTGCAATTAATTTTATGACACTTGAACAACCCCCAAATTTTATAGTGTTGTGATGCCAGGATCTTAGTGATATTCTTATAGTCTATGCAGAAGAGGAAGACCCACTGTCATTTCTTTTCTTCTCTAGAGCATTTAAAAGTTAGTTATCTACCCACAAACTTTCTATTGAGGGGAGCAAAGTGTGACTGCAGCACTTCTCCAGGGAAATGGGTTAAGACTTTCAAACTGTGTTGCCATTCCCATGAATTTCCTCAAAATATAATTATAAAATTTAATTTTTTAAAATTATATGTCCAATATTGAATACATAAATCAAATTTTATTGTTGCTTTTAACAGAGATCATTAACATAACCTCTCATAGTAATTTGTATGTGTTGTGCACCAGGTGCTGACAATTGAAGATATGAAGTATTTTGAGGGTGTATGTACTTTTCATGCTGGCTTTCTCAATTATCTGTGCTCTTCAGGGCTGATACGGGGCATTGTAAAATGTTTAGAGTGATGCACATTACAGACAAATATCAATTGTCATAAAAATTTTGTGGATTGATGTTTGAAGACTTTAGCAAAAGCTGGGGGGAAAATGCATTTTCAGGTCACTGGATGTAGTCAATAGTGCTGAGTCTCATTTCAAGTGACTGAGACATTACTTAAAAATCCCAGAGCATAAGATCTTATTCTATGCAATCTAAATAAGTTAATTAATGGGCTATACCAATTTTTGAGTACACAGAGAACAAAAGGCTCTATTTGGAGAGATTTGTGCTAAAAATACTTTTGGTGCCCTGCTCAAAGTTTTGAGTGGCAGTCTTGTGTTTCAGACATAAAGTTGGAACCCTGGTTAGGAAAAAGAATAGCAAATATTTTCAAGGACAAAGAAAAGTTTCTATTCCAGTGACTTTCAATGCTTGAAGTCTTCCTTTTTCTAAATGAATTTTGCTTTTTCAGTTTTTCTACCACTTAATTAATTTTTAAAATTATTCCACATTACCAGGACCCTGAGGACAACAGTAGGAGTTAATGGTCCTCAGCAGTCTCTTGGAACTTAGGACCTGGGACCTCACCCATGCCCCATCCAAGGGCTCAGGACTCCTCTCCCCATGGGGACTCTTCCCTGCTCCCAGTGCTCACCCCAAAGGAGTGACTGGCCCTGCTGCACCCTGGCACCCATCATCACATAACTAAAATCAGAGGACTAGATGCTAATTTTGGCTGTAGACCAAACAAATATTCCCCCACTTGTTACAGTTCTGGGCTTCTGTGAATCTTAATACCTGTGTCTGTAAAGGATTTCGAAGCTGAATGTTTTAAGATATAAACTGTGGAGTAGATTGATAAGAAAAATGTAGCTTTGAAATATCTTGGCAGTTGGAAAGTAATAGCTGAGCAAATAAATGCTTTACTGGTCTTATATTTAATTTTTTTCCATGAAACATTACCCTGATCATTTTTCTAAGAGATTTCTGAAATAAATCTTACTCTATAGTTGTTCTTCAAACCAATAAGCAAAAATGCCTCTGATTTGGCTAGGTGAAAGGTTTCATTTTATAAAACCTTTCTAAATATTTATGCAGACTTCATTTAATCATCTGGAGCCATCATTTTTACCAGTAAGATACAGAATAATGAATTTCTATTAAACTTATAAAAAATGTTACTGCTTTCAGAAACAATCTGTGGTGCAATTCTATATTAGTCACTGTTTAGAGTGTTGTTACTCTTTAGAGAAAAGAACAGAGCATTTATTTATGGTTTCCTTCAAGCCTGGAATCAAATGAAGCCCTGACTTTTCAATGCCCGTTGAAGGGGTGCTGACCACTCCACAATTAATAGTCCTGCAAAACTGAATCTTCCAGGGAGGAGGGAATTTCCATTTGCATTGTTCAGAATCTGTCTGTACTTGGATTTGTTTCTAGATACCTTTGGAAAGCAGGAATACATAGGACACTAGGAGTTTAGGGGAGGAATGTTCAATAGGTAAACAAATAGCTTTGGTTTTTATGCCCATTCACATCATCGCTATTTTTTTCATTAAGGACTGGTTTTAACCCTTTCATTGTTCATCCTGAAGCTACTGTTTGATTTTAAGTTCACCCTATCCAGAGCAGACCCTGGAAAAGTGGGGATCCTGGGCATGCAGCCTGATCCATACAGCCCCAGGGGGACTGGATTTCAGGGGTTGGATTCAGTACTGGAACGACCAAAACCCTCCTTTCAACCCTCCCTGAAGCCACACTGCCAAGGCTTTCATTGCAGGCAATGTAATAAATCAACAACATCTTGCCAGCTGCCAGAGGATTACAGTTTTCTTTTGGGAATTCTGCAAATTTTGAGATGCCATCAAAGTATTTTTGCTCTTACAGAATCCAGCATTTCTCATCAGAGGCTCTCAGTGTGACTTGAAGGCATTAATTGAACACAGGTGTATAATGAGTTTGAACGAAGCACAGTTCAATTTTTGACTTGAATTAGTCCTGTTATAGAATTATATCAGGCTTGTTTCACATAATGTATTTTTCATGAAATGTATTGAACAGTATTGACAATATTTTTGGTTTTCTGAAAATAATCTAGTACACTTCATGTTGCTTATTTTTCTGTTTATACAGAACCACCATCTAGGAAATTATCTCAAATTTGGAAAAGCACAGGCTCCAAAAATATAGTTGAATATGCTTTATTGAAACTGAGTAAGTGATATTTGACAAAAATGCAACATGTTCTTTGATGTAGAGCGATCTCATGCAGCTGGAAATCTTCAGTTTATTGCATGATTACTGCTTGAAAACGTTACTTATGTGTTACCAGAATGTTTCTACATATATATATAATATAAAAAGGTCTACATAAAGGTCTACATAAGGTCTATCCAGTAGCTTGTAGCCAAGCTCAGTGAAGTTCAAATCTTTGAATTTATGGTGGAAGTTGCTGTTTTCCAGGTAAGCATGGAACTCCCAAATATGTCACCGTGCAGAAGCTCCAAGCCCTGTGTGTGCCAGCTGCAGGACCAGATGAGTACCACAGTTTCCTGGTAGAGCAGAATAGCTTGCATTGGAGCTCATGCCATTATAAAATGGGACATTGAAAGCTTGCATTTATTTATGCTGCAAGGAAGACATATAACACAATCACAGTTTTAAAACTGTCAGGGTAGAACTGTTTTTGGAGAACTTCAGAAACCCAGAAGTCAGATATTTAAGTCTCAGCTGGTTACCCCTTAGTTTCCTTTGTAGTCAGTAGATAGAATCAGAACTGAGCTGTGAGAGACTTTGTTTTATATATCGAATTTAAAAGAAATTGAAACAAAGTCTGCTTTTCTAGAAAATCAAAGTGGAAGGAATGCTTTTGGTGATTTTGATCCTAAGTCTAAAATTATTATGCTAGGATATATGACTAGATTTCTGACTCTCTTGATTTTTATGCACTTTCAAAAATACACTATCATATTAAAATAGTTTATGCATACCATGAAGAGACTGTTTCCTAGCTCATCATGTTCTGCTGTTTGGGGTTTGTTTGTTTTTCTTTGCTCATTTCTACTTAAAAATTAAAGATCTTACTACATATAAAATTTTGCAAATTGTTTCTCTTACTGTAGTACCAAATGTCATTACCCATGCCTTGCACTTCAGTAATTGCTTGGATATTTGACAAAAAGATAAAAACTTATCCACTAATTTATAAAATGTACTGTATAAATTAGATAGAAGCTATGGGAGATATTAGACACATTCATGTTTTTGGAGCAGGCTTGAGAAGATACAGATTTGGCAAGCATCAGAGTAATTTGAAAAGAGGAAACCATACAATGTTATCTTGTTCCTTCCCTTTTCTAATTTCAAGCAATCCAGGAGATGAGGCTCTCGTCACCAACTGAAACTTCCATTATATGAAATTTAGCTAGCGTTTTGTTTTAAAATAAACTTGCAACCTTGTAGAATGGATTTGCCTTTCATTTTTTTCCATTTTATGCTAATAATATTTATGTGTGATCTTCTAAATTCAGCAAAGCTTTAATTTATTATACAGTCAACTTGGAGAGCAGAATACTTTTATATCAAATAGAACACATTCATATTAAGCTAGAAAATTAGATATTGCAGAGCAGCTCTTTTTTAGTAACCTTGTTCTAAAATATCGCAATCAGAAATTGCCTTTGGATATGCGGGTATTTCTCATATCCAATTGCCTTTGGATATGGGTGTATTATTGGTTTGTGGAAAGAGTTCACTTAACTGAACTCTTCTATCCTAAAATTCTCTTTCCTCCTTGCCACAGTCATATATGGCAGACAATTCTTGATAAAATAAATTTGCATGGAGCAACCCGGTCTAGTGGAAGGTGTCCCTGCCCATGGCAGGGGTTGGAACCAGCTGATCTTTAAGGTTCCTTCCAACCCAAACCATTCTGTGATTCCACAATGTGAACTTTTCAACCTAGCACCACCCCTAATAAATTATTCTAACATTTTGTCACAATTAAATAATTGTACGAGTTACAATGTACTGCAGTTTTTAATGTATTATTCATTGTCAGTTTTCTCTCATTGCAACCAGATATGAGCACTACAGATCCATATAAGAAGCTATAAATATATGTAAGTTTACACACATATCTATTTTTATGAATGTGTATATGCAATACAAGCTTTGTAAGAGATTTAGTATTGTTTTCTACATAATTTCATTTGTGAAATAGCTATGTTTACTCACCACCTTTTGAGCAACTTCTAAGTATGAAGGAAAAGATTTTGCTACTCAAAATTACAGAAACATTTCCTTTCTGAAATGAAAAAAATAATTTAGATATGGGGAAGGTATATGAAAACCCAAAAGATTTATTTCACCTAATTCCAGTTTGACTATAACAGCAGTGAATTTTCTCTGGGAGAAACTTATGCTTTTTATATTTTATGTCCTTTTAAAGTTCTTCACATTACCTTTAGCTTTGATTAACCTAAATTGTTATATCCTATGTGTGCTTTTTGCTTCCCTGTTGCTCATTCATTTCCCCTACAGATAGATAATGAACATAAAATTAATTCTAATACAGACTGAACACATTAACAGCCTTATTGGGCTTTTGTATTAAGATGAAAAAGCTTTAAAATATGTTTTTAATGCAGAGAACAATACAGTAATGAAGTTCAATATGCATAACTTGCTTATTCAAAATATTTCTAAAAAGTTATTTATAAAAGTCTTTACTGCTCTAATGTGAAGCTGTAAGCTTCTACATTTTTCAACAGTTAAAAGTCAGTGCAAATTAAGAAATCCATTATTAAAATTAAATAAAGAAGGTCCTTTTATTTGTGCATGTGAATAACCTTTCTGTGTAGGAACACTGGGAGTTCTGAAAGGACTGCAAATTTTAATTCTATTTTTTTTGCTTTTCCCATTTTTTTCTTAATAATTTTGTATTGAAATGCTTAGCTGTGTTCACTTCTCCCAGTGAATACTCTAAGATTGTAAACTTTTCCTAAAGGTCCAATACCTTTCCCTCTACCCCATAAATTACAACTCCATTGTAATGAGTTAGTGCTATAACAAAGACTCACTGGCAATGCAGTGTATTTTAATAGACAAATTACTCTAAATTAAGCTCTAACCATCTGCTCCATTCTCATTTATGGCTCTAAAATGAATGTATTTTAAAATTATATCATTTAAAAATAATGCAAGTGATTGAAGTCTGCAGTAAGGCTTCTGCATATTTGTTCATCCAGGGTAGCATAGTTATGGTAATAGTGATGTTTCTTCCTTGCTCCAGGCATGTATGAAGGAGAAAGTGGTTAATGCTTGATACAATAAATTTGCAGTTATTATGACGCATTAAGTGTGTCAAAAAAGATATTTTACTCCTAGAGAGTTACACTGAATGGTAATCTCTGTATTGGAGCATCCTGATGGGATACCTGGAGGCAAAGCTTTAGCTAATTCTACAACTTGTAGGGGGTTAAGGATATCAGAGACATTAAATGGTGACAACTATAGTTTTAATATGCTGGGGAAATGAAGCTGTTCTATATCACTTTCTGTATTTGTTAACTGTTATGCCACCACCAGGGATCTCACTAGGATTTATAGAGAAAGAACATGCTGATAGCTATTTAGAGGGAAAACAGTAATTTTTTTCTCCAGTAGTAAATTGTGGTACAGACTGATGGAGCAGCAAGGAGGAGAAAAGACATTATATTCTCAAAGGATGGTGCTGGAAGTCCAAGTGAATCCCATTTCCTCTCATTGCCTCTCTGCTTTGCTTGTGTCTTCCATATTTTAAAAATATTGCATTAAATGCTTACATTGATCTCATAAGTGAGATAACTCTACTATTATTTTTGACTTCAAAATAAGCATCAGCAGTCTAAGAACATTTATCTCTGGCTTCATGTGACTGTGGCACTTGCCTGGGAGAGCACTTGTGGAAGGTGCTAAAAATTACTCACCATGCAGAGACACCTCTCCTCCTGCCAGACTGGGCAGGCTTCTCATCTTATAGAAACATAAAACAAGATCAGCTGAAACGAAGAAGAGAATCTGACCTGCAGATTGTAACCATATTCAGCTAAAAGATGGCATCAGTTTTACCAGTTTGCAGTTTCAAAGGTAGCAATTTTGACTGGGCTAAATGATTGGGCTGCCTGCAGAGACAGAGGGAGGAGTGTCATGGGGCTGTTTCCTCCACGTGTTTTTAGCGAGGGTGAATTTCCTTTTGGAAGCGTTACTGTCTGTGGAGAGAGCCTATTTGAGCCAGGCAGGCCAGATGCTTCCCTGTTCCACAGCTAAAGTTAGACAAGAACACCAAAGTTACCATTCACTCCTATCACTCCAGCAATGTCTCCTTTTCAATCATTTAGGGAATGACATCAATGATTATAAAAGAACATCTGCTGATGGCTTTAGGAGGTATTAAGTTTGGAATGACTAATTTAGTCATATAATTAACAGAAATACGGTTTGTTTGGCAGAATAGGAAAAACACACTATAGAGATACTGATGATAATTGTGAGGGCCAGTAATAGAAATCAGAATGTATCACTTTAGTACATTACATCTCTGAGTCTGTCATTCCAAAGTAAGTGCCTCTTAAAACCAGATGCTCCCCTTGCAATATTTGATACGTGTTTATAATGGATGAACAAAGGAGGTATTATATCTTTTGTTATCACTAAGCACCAAGGTCAAATTTGGTAAGTAAGCAATGATTTCAGAGTTTTAATTATATACAAAATAGTTCTGTTTAATTCCTGCAGAAATGTGTCTGCCTCTGGGAGGTGTTCTGGAAGGGAGGATTTTAAAATTGGCCATCTCTTTTAATCCTTCAGAAAATATAAATTTTAGTGTATGCATTCTTTTCTTAGCCTTGTAAACATTAGGAACATAATTCAGATCTTCCCTGTTTGATTGAGGGTGTACTGGAAGGACAATACATTGGACTTTTCTTCACACTATAACATAATAAAACTAACAGAAATGTATCTTCTCTAGAATATTAATGCCTGGAATTATAAGATGTATTAATGCAGGATAAAATGTGATTTTACTCTATGTAAATAAAATTTATTGACCTTTCGTTATTTAGGCTATTAAAATTTTTTGTTTCCAGAGTCCTCAGAATTTATTTTTCAGTACTTCATTTATTATTTAACATATGATTTCATTCTATTCCATTCAAATTTATAAACTAAACTTGTAACACTGAGCATTTTCCAATACACAGCTAACAGCTGTGATTAAGGCTGTTTATCTCTGTTCATACTTTTCCATTCTCCACCCTATTGTTTGTAGTATTTTTTTTGCCAGGATTTTAAAATTGATTTTACTACATGTGTTCTAATTAGATAAAAATGTTAAGAAATGAATCTTGCATTTAGAAAAAGAAAGGCAGCAGTCTTCCCTTCCCTTACTTTTCAAAACTTCCCTATAGATTTTTTTTGGCCAGTTACTTTCATTTTGGAAATCATCTTTTTGTTCAGTCTCACAGAACTCCTGCTTTTGGCAGATTTCTGAGAGTCTGGTACTGTTCTACTCATCCCAAGAGGAATGGATTCATCAGCAGGGCAAAGGTGAGGAGTTGAGAGTTCACAATAAATGAACATTCTTATATTATTCCATAAACTATACTGTGGATGTTCTACTATCTTGATGGAACCTTTTGGTACACGTGTGTACGTGTTCAAAAGAATCCTTTTTTTTCCTCTGTAGGAGCTGAATTTCTGCTCATGCAGCTCTTTATCAGATTTTTCCTGGTGAAAAGGAGAAAAGTGTGTTACAAGGGGAAAAAGGAAATTCAACATTCTCAAAATTACTAAAAAAGTAGTTTTCTTTTTTTCTAGAATTTGGTTCACTGACATTGGTCTAACTATATGAGTTAATGTGTTAGGGGTTCTTTTTGGTGTTGTTTTGGGATTTCTTGGGGGTTTTTTTAGTGAAAATTTTTTACTAGAAGAGAAACCACATTTAATTTTCCTCCTGTCTAAATTTTCCATTTGTATTTAGGAGGTGATAAGTTTGGGGCCATAGTGGCTATTACTGTTCTTTCTATGCCCTTTGAGAGTTCTAACTATGAAATGAAGGCAAAGCTGCAGCTGCAGCAGCAAAAATGCACTTCTTAAATGAGAAACATCTTGCTGTTTTCCCCTTCCCCACAGTAAAATTTTGCTTAAGATGAAAAATTAAACATCATGTTACAATTAGGCCACAATCTATTAACACTTAATTTGGTAGAGATAAAATTAAATACAGGAACAGCAGATATTTTAATAGATTTTGGGTTTTGCACATATTATCACACATGCACCATTGTATGTAATACTGTGCATTCAGAAGAGAAAAAAAATCTTGTGTTTTCAGTAATTTAACTCCTAATTCTTCAGTTTTACATTAATATTCTCAGTTGAGAGCAATTTTATATGCAAACTTCATCCTGATATGGAATTTTGGTTCTATTTCATGCAATACTTTCTGTAAACACAAATTAGATTCAGTGCTCAGAATCTAAGCTTTTTTCAGTGCGAGACATCAGCTTCATGTACTTTTAAAATTTTATTAATTCTAACATTTGTCCTTTGAAGGGGTAATGATTTATTGTGTGTGGAAATTTCACAATACCCTATTTTGCTTTGACAGCTGTATTTATTCCAGTGAGCTAATTAATAGGAATCACAGTTGTTAAGATGGTTTTCTGATGTGTTGACAAAACCCAAATAAACAGCTGAAAATTACACACTTTAGTTTCAAGAAGGAAAAATGGCTTCTTTCCTTTCCTTGCCTGTTATTCAGGTAGACAATACAAGGATTGTCCATTGGAAAGGAAAATTAATCCAGGAAAATCTTTCACTTTTACTTTAAAATGCATTTTGTAATAGTTGCTTTTTAGGATTTGTCTGTAATATTTCTAAATTAAAGAGAAAGAAACAAAACAATTGAAGTGAAAATAACTCTATTATTTTCTTAGTTATTGGAATTACTTCCCACAGTGACTTAAGCAATGTGATTAAAGTGACTACTTTTCTTTCATAGTCTGATTTATACAGCAATCTATGATCTGAGATGTAGGAATGTTTAATCCAGCAGTTAAAGGCATAACAAGATATTACTGAGGCTGAAAGCAGAAGTCAGAAACATATAAACTGCCAATTAAATGCAACTTTGGAAAACATAATGAATCTGACCTTATTTTTGAGCAACTTGCTAGATGGAGGGCAATTAATGACTGACATTTCTTCTCATGGGAAGTGACAAACTCATAATCATTTGAAGTCTTGAAGTCAAAATTATGTGTCTTGGAAAAGAACATTCAACAGCCCAGTAAAAAAATTAAGAATGATAATGTTACTTTATTGTAAGAAAAAATAATAATTTCCCCACTATGAAATAGCAAGTTTTAGGTTCTTATTATTTAGAAGCTAGAAAATATGATTATAGTGGATTCTTCTGGTCTTAACAGTCTGAGGATCTGTTCAAAAGCTGTTGAAATAATACATGATATGAGTACAAGGAGGAGATAGAACATTTTGCAATGAAGGATGACATTGGGGAGGCAGGCTGGTTTAGCAATTAGTGCATGGTTTCACAAGTCAGAAATTCTACATTCTATTCCCATACCTGACATTGATTAGCAAGTCACATTAGGACTTATTATCAAAAGTCAGATATGCAGCTGATCATCTAATTAAGATCATCATGCCATTAGCATAAATGCATTTGCAAATCATGTATGCAGAGCTTTTAGCCTTTGTTTAACCTTGATCTCTGATATGAAAGCAATCTATGATTCAACCCTCTCACTCCATAATTTGAGCAGCTCACAATTTTTTTATGTATTTATCCTCATCAGATCCCGTCAAACTGGATGTTATTATTTATCCTTATTTTTAGAAAGTGGAAGTGCATCACAGAAATAGAATAGAAGGTTCTGAATTTTGAAGATACTTTAGTATTTAAAGATGCAGATAATCAATTAATGAAATTTTCATAAGTCCCAAAGATGATCATATCTCTAAGTGCTATATACATTTTAATGACATTTTAAGTGCCTAAATTGTATTTGAATTTGATTCTACATCTTGTGAGGGTCTATGAAATCAAAGTCCATTTAAAAACAGTGTCCACATGTGCAAGTAGCACAGACCAATATAAGCAAATTAATAAAATGAAACAGTTTGTAAGAAGGATCTGTCTGTCACACATATCAGGAGGCTTTACTGCTGGTCTAGTTCTACTCATGCTTGCCAAAGATCACCTCCTACTCACTTTCATTCCAAAATTCAGTTTGTGTGGGAATCCAAGACCAGTCAGTAAATACAAAAAAGAAAAAGCATTATTAAATGGGAATAATCAGGGAATTTGCTTCAAAAGATGACAGCCGAGCTAAAATGTTGATGTAGTCTCACCCTGTGATTCTTAGAAACAAAACAATCTAAGAAGTGTAAAAGTAATGGAATTTCACTCTGAAAAAGTAGAGCATATTGATGTCCTTACTTGAAAATTTAGTATTAGTAAGCAGATTTGGTCATCTCAAAAGTATGGTAGGATTGTTTGGGAATAGCTCACTGAAAACCTGGACAGAAACTGTTAAAACTAACCTTGGAAGAGATATACTTGATTTATGGAAGGTTAGCCAGCTTAACAAAACAAAATACTTAGCACCTGTCCAGTCTGAAAATATTGCTGTATTCTGGGATTATTTGAGTAAGCATTCTCCATTTCTTGGCCAAGTTATGAGAGAAAGCAATAATTTTCCATCCATTGCACTGCTCTCACATTTTAATGAATTTTCCATATTATGAGAAAATGGAAGAAGAAATGCATCATTTCAATGTTATTAAGTGTATCAGTAAAACAAAATTAAACTTTCATGCCATAAGATGAAAAGAGATTAAAATTTCAAAGAAAAAATATGATTGAGAGCTTCATTCATTCTTCCAAATAAATTAATTTTGTCACTCTTACACATTCCAGTGGAATATCATGGACATATGAGAGATGCTCTGTAACCTGCTATTTCTAACTTAAATATTTTAATTTCTCCAGAATATGAGATGTTATGCCTGTGTATGAAAAAAAACCTTAGAAAACTGTCCTTTTGACAACTGCATATGAGCAGCATTTCCTAAGCTATACAGATCTCCTCCCTTCTTGTGCTTTGGTCATGCTGACATACTTAAATAATAAACACACATGAGCATTACTCAAGAGAGGTCAGCAAAAGGATGGAAAAGAAGGAAGGTTCATTGTTACCACAATAACCTTTTCATGCTCTGAAATATTACATCAGAGTTAAAAATGCAGGATGTAAACAACAGCTATTGAAAACACCCAAATGAACTGAATAGGGTCAGATGTTAGTAACTCAATATAAAAATCTATAAGACAACATAAAATAGTTTTTTAATCTGAATTTTATGTATTTATGTATACTCTTTTTTTTTATTTACTAGGATTTCAGTTACGAGGTAACTACAATAAGTTTCCAGGCTTTTTTTGTCATGTTCCCAAATGAAAAGATGTCTTAATCCACATCCTTTCCCCATCTTTATGTTTGAGTGAAAACTAGAGCCTTCAGGACTTGTACCAAACACTGTGGATGGCTCAGAGAGTATTTTTTCACTCTAGAAAATGAAGCTCCTTCTTGAGATTTTCCATATGTCACTGCCAAAAGGATTTGTGATAGCCTAATATGCCCCATCACACTCTTCTAGTCTGATGGATAAATTGAAAGAGGTAGGTTTATAGAAGTATAATATTCTCCTTTTCTTTCAATATTGTGTATGCAGATACCTTGGCTGCCTTTTTAGTATGTCTGTACTAATAATGCATATTCATTTACATTGTTAGTATAGCTTGGTAGATAATTTACAGGGTCCAAACCTAAAATTTCCCATTACTCTGTCTTAAAAAGTACCTTGAAAAAATATATCTGTAGTTTTGATTTAAAACTAGTGAGACTACTCACAGTTTAATTAGCTAATTTTATAAGTTTTCCTAGAAATTTTTCTTATGGGG
>NW_005054479.1:1226050-1237636 GCF_000277835.1 Geospiza fortis | reverse complement strand
TCCCTGCAGTTTTAAATCGGTGAGGGCTTTCAGACTTGGGGGCAAGATTAATGTCTTTTTAATCACAGTTGTTTGATTTCTTAGCTGCATTGCCTCTGCTGCCATGCAGAAAAGAGGATCTCTAGACATCTTCGAAATAGAAGGCCACTAAAAACAAAAAAAGCTTCCTAGTATGCTGATCTATATATTTGTTATCTTGGAAGTTACTTAAAAATTTAAAATTTAAAGAGAAAATATATATTTTTTTTATTCTTTTACCACAGGCTTTTATTGTAATTTCTCTAAAGAAATTCTGTCTCCCTTTATTGAATACTAACAGGTGGGACATATTCTATGTTCTCCAGTTTGATCTCTGAAGCCTCTGTCTTGGATTTCTCTTGAGAAATGGGAAGACTGGGAAGTGAAATGAACATGTCCACAGATCCTGGAAACATCTACCTATGGAGTTTTAATTTTATTTTTGATAAAAGATCCTTATCCTCTCAGAAATGTATGAAGTTTATGAACTGCTGTTAAAAAGCAAAGGTTGGAGTTAGCAATCTGCTTCATTAAAGGCTGAAGAAGCTGATAAATATCCTAAATGCTCTCAGTGGCTTCAGAATGGCAGTACCACAGTGGGTTTTAGTGAAAAATCATACATGTGGCATATGGAAATTCTCTGTAGAAAAATACATTAATCTTTGACATTTTGGGTATGAATGACTGGGTGTCTGCCAAGATATTTGTTACAATGGATTAAAAATACTAGGTCTGAATGGATTTTAAAGGTCACTTCAGAAAGAATTTACAATGTACCTGAAGGAAACATGAGCAAGGAAAAAAACCTTTCCACCAGAAAGGCTGTAAAGACATGATGTGTCTACTTTGTATATTGAGTGCCTAAGATAAGAAGAAACAGACAGAAACCTGAAGTAGTGAGGAGTAGGGTATGGACCAGCATCACTCAGGCCACGGTGAATTCCAGCAGAGGAAAGGTCTCTCATGTTAATCAAAGTTGAAGCTGATAAACTACAGAAAATGGGATTTGGAATTCCTCAGTTTTGCGCATATTATCCTAACTGATACAGTTCTGGAAATCTTACAGAGACCATGGAGGCTTCTGAACTTACAAAAAAAACAGGGGATGGTTATATAAGGGAGCCAGTCTTATTACCGAAAGGATTCAACTCCTGGTTCTTTTTTATTTTCTCTCCCAACATCCATCAGACTGTTCTGGCACATCCCAGAGACTGTTCCTGCTTCAAGTGAAAACTTTAACTCAAAATTCCTTTATTCCTTCAAAATGCTACACATTTGGTAATAGCCACCTCTTTCACTGAGTTTTTCTGAAATAGAAACTTTCTGAAGTTATGCTTTGTTTTCCCTGTGCACAGATTAGAATCAATCTTGTATTTCATTATTTTAGGAGTCAGTCAGATGCCATGACAACAGGTAGCAGTGCTTTGAGCTGGACAGACAATTAATCAATAGCTGTGAGAGGCAACTAAAAGATCAGACAAGAGGTAGGCATATTTTAATTATTTTGTAGGATCTATCCATCTGCTCTTTTCTGTACTGCCTAATACCAATTGTCATATCATCCTTATTCTGGACTATGACAGTGCAATCCACACTCTGAAAAATGAGGATGAGCAGAAGCCTGAACCACTCTGGCTCATGTATTTGCATCCTGTCTCCCCAGAAACCAGGGCCTAGGAAGAGTTCATAAATCCAGGTCTCACCTCAGGTCTTACTCGAGGTAGGAAAATGAAAAGGATGGACATCTGAGCAAGAAAACCAGGAAAGACTTTGCAGTTTGGGTGGAAGCACTATAGACTGCCTCCAATTTTGACTGCTTTTTGCCTGACAGATGACAAAACTGTGTTTTTTTTCTTCTTGTCTTAGTCTCTATTTTGTGGTTGTTGGGGTTTCTTTTTCTTCTCTCTTTTTTTGAAAGGGTGTGACAGAACAGCAGAAGGGCTGCCTCTGCTTTTCCTGGCTGCAGCAGTTTGGGTCAGGTGGACTGTGGGGAGGAAAAGGAGGAGATTACAATGTCTGCACACACATGGAAAGACTCCTGACAAAGCACATGTCGTGCTTGTTGCAGAGGAGCAGATGCTGGCCAAGTCTCAGAGGTCAAGGAGAGGATACATTCCTAGAGACCCAGAGGGAGACTCTGAAGGTTGCTGCAACCCAGGAAGCAGTGCAAGCTGCTGGGCTCCAGAGCATCTGGAAGGAGAGCTCATTCTGAAAGGAAATAGAATGCAGGGGGAAGATCTGTTTTCCAAACTTTTGTTTATTGCATCATAAGACCTGCATTTGGTGTATTTTTTAATGGGATGTCTCTGCTGTAACAAAACATCAAAGTTAGAATTACTTTAGTGGTTTGGGGGTGTTCATTCTGCAGATAAAATTGGTCCTGCCTCAAGGTTCAGACCTCTTCAGAGACCCATCAAAACCCCATCAAGGCAAAAGTTTTTATATAAGCTTTCTGGAACTGAGGGCCTCTCTTCCTAATTCAGAAAAGACTAAAGAAGCATTAGTAAATTATGGCTGGTGTAATTTATTTGGTCAGGCCTGCTGGTAGAAGGAGACAAATAGCTGTTATAATGGACTAGACACCATGGAAAAATAAGCTTGGTGTTTAATCTCTTGAAGCTGATCTAATTAGTGATGACAATTTGTCTAGCTAGTACAAGAGATTTAAGAGCTGTGTGTAATGCTGGTTTTGTTTCCCTCAATTTTTGACTGCTTTTCTATCTCTAGATGCTGAATTCAAACATTTCAGTTTTCCAAGAAAACATTTATCATATAATACACACTGTAAACAATGTGTATTTTCTATTCTGTTTAAAATGTAATTTATCTATAAAATATGTGGTTCAAAATTCCAAACTCAAGGATCTGTGGGCTCCCATACAGTTAACCAAGTTCTCTGCTGTCCTATATATCCTCAAGCTATCCTAATGCAATCCAGGAAGATAAATGAATAAACTATAGGACCAAACCATCAACAAAAAATATTGATCTCCCTGTAAACTGATCATAAAGAATTATACTTTTTTTTAAACCCTCTTGATTTCCTGTTTTGGTATAATTTTTAGTGTCACTAAACATGACTTTAAACCCAAATATCAAATATTTAGCAAACCTAAATCCTGCCTGCATCATCTTTATAGAGCAAATCTTTACCCTACTTTGCTTTGTTTATATCTGTTGAATTACACCATCTAGCTGAGGTGCTAATGGATTAGAGTAACAGATTAATGGTTGGCAACAAGTATAATTCCAAGGGCCTGATTTGCTGTACGTAATGGGACTTGATATATTCAACAAAGAAAGTGTGCAAAGACTTTGATACTGTGAAATGATGGGATTCCTGTGATAACAGTTTGAGATTTGTGATGTAATGTAACATATAACATAACATATGCATATAACATAACATTACCTTCAGAAATCACTATGAATTTTGGAGTAGATTTTACAAACTATTGTTATGAGAAATTTATTTTATTTTATTTTATTTTATTTTAAATTTTTGTGGGGAAAAACCAGGCACTGCTGCTACCATTACTAGCATTTGTAAAAGCAGCACCTCATACTAAGAATCAGGAAAGATCTACTTGCCTGCAGATGCAATGAACTTACTACTTGTATTTATATCAGTTCTTATAACACTGGGATAATTATTAAAGGAAAAATATCTGTATTTTTTCTGGGGATGATCAAAGTCTTCCAAATAGTAAACATGAAAATAAGGAGATGTGACAGAAAAGAAATATGCTAAACAGAGTATCGATAACTATCCAAGTCTGGTTGAAAGAAATCACAGAGAAAGAATTCAGGACTTTGGGAAAAGGCAGAGGATCCACACTTGAAAAAAGGTAAAAGCCTTTTCTTTATATCATAACTACAGTGTGCTATAAACATATTGCACTTGATGAAACAGGGTGTTGTTGGCAAATTTCTGACAATATTTACTCAGTGGAGTGGCCAACAAGGCAAACAAGGACTCAGTACTGGCAGATGATGTAAGGGGTGAGAACAGCTATAGCTGCACCTTGGGACGTTCAGTTCAGAGGAGGAACACTCCAGCATGGGATGTGGTTACTGTGGCACTGGAGCTGGTTACCCAGGGAGGTGATGGGAATCACCACCCTTGGTGCTTTCCATGAGCTACAAAGCTCTGACCCAGCCAGACACAGGCTCAGCTGGCCTGCCCCAGTTACGTGACAGGTCTGCTTTGAATAAGAGCCTGCACAAGAGATCTCCACAGGTCCCTACCAACAGGTGTTTCTACAATTCTAGAAAATAAATTTACCTATATTATTGAATATGTGTTGAATGGAATTCAACACATATTCAATAATATAAAATATTCGCAAAATATTTAGGAATCAGTCATTACTGAGTATTGGGCCTGATATTTACCCGAGTAAATCAATGCTTTTAGATTTCTCGTTTTGATTCTTCTGGCTTGTTTTATTTCAGCAATTCTAGAGACAGTTAGGAATATCAAAAGTGTTGTATAGGGCTATTACTGAACACATAGAACATTAAATGTGGGGGCTAGAAAAGAAAAGTGTGAAGGAGATTGCTGAAGTCCTTCCCCAGTTCTGTGCTTATGTACTCTTAGTTTTAAGGGAAACTGTAACATTTTAATGTATTTCCCCCCCTTTTTTCTAGTCATCCATTTTATTCATAATTATGAAATGTTGTCCAAACAACTCCTAGAACAGTTCCTCAGAATCCATAACTGATAATATATCAGCAAACTGCACTGTCACTTTGAAGGACAGGTTAGGACAAGAAGTGAAGAATAATCTTTCCTTAATTGAATCTGCAAAGGGAATTCATGGTGGTTAATTAAAATGTGGTCTGGGCAATGACTTTTCTGTTGACAAAAGGAATTACAACATGAGCTTTACATCTTTTAAAAGAATAGGTCAGATTCAGATTATGTTCACATTGACATAATTGTAGAGTGTTTCTATTGATGCTAATTCATATTTATACCAGTGCTTCAGAATTAAAAATGTATTCAAGCATTTCTAGCAATACAGTGGGTCCTAGAATAGTGCTTGACACTGATCTAGTTTTAGAAGCAAAAGAAGTAAATGAGCAGCAAAGCTTCCTGAGATATAAATTGATATCAATTTATCCCTAATTTGTAGTTAAGGCAGAATACAATGGAAAAAACTTAAACTTATCATCTTGTTGTAAAGTACATTTTTCATGGTAATAATTGATAAATAAAATTCACAATCAGGCAATTAAAATTATTAATAATGCAGAGACTTGAAACAGCAGTAAAAATTGCAAGAAATCATATAACCCATGATTTAACCAGATGCTTTCTTCAGTTTCAAAACAGCAAACTCTTTTTTTTTAAAATATAATTTCAATTTCTTCAGTGCTAGCAAAAATACTGATTTAGAAAATACTTGTTCTTATGGTTTGCATTCCCCTGAGTTTTGTTGAGAACTGAAGGGCAAATAGAACATTTTATTTCATTCAATATTTCTGGGGAAGAGCAAGTTTTTGGTTGTAGACAAGTGATATTGGCCTGTGGTCAGACACAATAATGCCTTACATTTCATAGTCTTGCTTCTTCTGCTCTGCAAGACTTTTAATACTTTTTGTGCTCTTGGGTATGTATGCCCTGGAAGCTACTTATTTTCTGCTGTCAGAGTTGGTAATTCTTTTGAAAGTTTCTTCCTGTGCATTGGGGCATACGCATAGACTAGTAAAAGTCCCAAGTATTTCTATATGCAACACAATGTTTCTACGATAGCCTTCCAGCTCAAGGGGTTTAAATGAGGATGGCAAGCAGCACAGTGATAGGTGGATTGTTAATTAAGAACATCCATTTGATATGAATTGGTTTCACACCATTTGTAAGAGATTGAAAAAAACTAGCCTAGTTACTTTTTGTGAGGAGGTCACAAAAGATTTGAGGTTTCCCATAATAAACTGTGCTTTGGCATGCATTTAGTTCTTCACAGTCATATTTGTGTTTCAGCCAGGGACCCTCCACAAGCACATCATCACCTCTGTGGAAGATGCTGTCATAGAACACTGTGCATACGAAAGGGTTTTCCCAGAACCCAAAGAAACACAACTGTGTTTTATTACCCTGTTTCTGAATGCAAAGATACCACCTCTCAGTCAGCTAATTCTCTCCATATTCTCCGTGCTCATTTAACTTTAGTATATTGAGTATTGGTTTCTTCTAATTCAGGGAATTCTGTCACAGTCACAGTCATAAATTTCTTGAAAAATCCCTTTGCCCAGGATTCTTCTCCTGGAAAGCTAAGAAGCCTCAAAGAAAAAAGAAAACAATTATTATCTGATTTGCTTCTCCTGGGTTTTGCTCCTTTGGAATGTGTTTGGAGATTGTTTACCAACAGGTGGTTGTTTCATTGGTTTCATGTGAATTGTTTTGTCTTATTAGCCAATCAGGGTCAAGTTGTGTTGAGGCTCTGGAAAGATTCACAAGTTCTCACTATTATCTTTTTCGCCTTCTGTACATATCCTTTCTCTGTTCTTTAGTATAGTTTAGCATAGTATTACTTAATGCAATACAGTATCATAAAATAAATTAGCCTTCTAAGAACATGGAGTCAGATTCATCATTCCTTCCTGCCATGGGCCACCCTGCAAATACAGGCAAATACACTGAATTCCATTCTATGGTGTAGAGAATTCCTATCGTCAGCCCTACATCCCCCTCCTCTGCAAACCTTAGTTTTACAATTACATTCCCTTTATTAGGAAAGATAAATCTCATATGTGGAGAGAACCTTTGAAATTATTAGACAGGTGAGAATTTCTTGCCACTAACTGAAGCATTGAGGTAATATTAGAAACAAATTTTCTTCATAATATAAGATCATGGAATAGTTCAGGTTATAAGGGACTTGAGGAGGTGCCTCATCCAATCTCCTGCTCAAAGCAGGGTCAGCTTTGAGATTTGATCAGGCTGCTCAAGGCTTTGTCCTGTCTCATCTTAAAGCCCCCAAGGAGGGACACTGCCCTGCATCCTTGGACCAACTGCTCCACCACTTGACCGCTTGACATTACAATGGTGAAAACATTTTTCCTTACATCCAGTTTGAACCTCTCTTGCCTCAATATATGTCCATTGTCCCTTATTCTCCCAATGTCCACCACTGTGAAGCATCCAGGCAGCAACTGACAGGACAAGAGGACACAGTCTTAAGCTGTGCCAAGAGAAATTTAGATCAGATGTTAGGAAAAAGTTATTACCGAAAGAGTGATAATGTACTGGAATTATCTATCGAGTGAGATGGTAGAGTCACCATCCCTGGATTTTTTTGAAAAAAGATTGGATGTGGCACTGACTAAATGGTTTAGTTGAGTTGTTAGGGCATGGGCTGGACCCAATGATCTTAAAGGTCTCTTCCAGTGATTCTGTGCTCCTGATGACCTCCTTAGAGGCACTGGGAGGCTACTATCAGGCTGCCTTGATCACCTTCTCTTCTCCAGGTTGAATAAAATTTCCCGTGAGCTGACTCAAGTTTATCAATATCTGTCTTGTTTGGAGGTTAGGTGAGGTCAGAAATGTGGATAAAACACTCTCGATGAGGTCTAATGAGTGCTGAATGCAACACTGCAAATACTTGCAGTCTCTACCATAAGATATTCTAATGCCCCTGAACGACATAACCTATTATATATCAACTGTCATTAAATTGGAAATTCCTAGTTTTTCTTAGTGTGATTAGATCCTATTCATAACCAAGCTAAGGAATGATGACAGAATTATACATGTTAGCATAAGGTTTTACTGATTTTCCTATACAATTTCCATGGCAGAAGGTAAATAATTACACCTTGGTCCCAAAAACGTGGTGCTACTCTGACAGTGGATACAACTCGTTCCAATGCAACCCTTATCCTGCACTGACTCCTCACAAGTCTTGGGGTGGGAAAACGATACTGTGCTGTGGTGGCAATTAATGGCTGTTTTACTGAACTAGACCTATATGCAAACTGTGATGTATGGATGAGTTCCCAGAAAAGACCAATCAATTTTATTCCGTATCCCATTATTCATATGAATTAAAGATGTAACTCTAATAACTCCATAGCTATCATTCAGTAGATTTAAGATCTTTGAAAAAAATACAAGATAAATCAACAAAACTGACTATGAAGCAGGACATAATATAAGCAAAGAGTGGCGTTGATGGTGGCTACTTTAGAAATATAATTTGGTGGCCTTCTACAATATTGCCACAGAGATAGAGGACTGACATTTCTACAAGTCAAAGAAAGCATCAAATCGGTCTTAAAGGGTCAACACCTTAAAAAGTAGCTTTGTAGGGTCTAAATCTTTTTCTAGTGGAAATTCAACAGCAAAAAAAGGAGTGCAAATATTAATGGCACAAGCTCATTTCACTTTGGAAATGAATTGAAAGATAATAGGATTGGACTTGCTGGAAGATGCAATCCGTATTTTTCACAAAATGATAATTAATTTTTATTATTTTAATTATGCTGCTGTAGTTTTGGGCTGTTCTCCATAGCCAGTTTTCAGTTCTCTTAAACCTTTGCATTTACAGCTCCTATGTAAATGCTTTCTTTTGTAAAAGCTCCCAAACCAACACCACAATTTCTCCATCATAAAACATTCTGCTGCTTGCCACTCTGGTCCTGAGGTTTTACAACTTAGAGCTCAGAGGGTTTTGACTGAATGCAAACCTTTGGCATTGCTGAGTGTCCATAATTATATGTGTCTCCATGGTAACCACAGGAGAGAAAGTATAGCTGTATAATCCTTCTTAAGTAATACAATGTTATGTTTTTCTTGGTAGACAAAGAGATTCTAGCTAGTCATAAGCATGTTAAGCAGCCTGTGAATATCAAAGTTGCACATATATTCCTTATCAGCAGAATGGAAATTGTTTTACCAAAATTGAAATGTGTGTTGATACCCCAGGAATATAAACACAAAATTTTTGGAGCTTCTGTTTTGAGTAAATCTGGGCAAACTAACTTCAGATTAATCATTTTGGCAAATTTTCCTTTCTCTTAATCTCACGGTTTAATAGAAAAGTCATAACTAATCATGGCAATCTGGTTGCTTGCCAAAAAAAAGGCTAAATTCTTCCCTGACTAATCAAAATGGAATTTACATTCTTTTAATGTGCTATATGCCTGTGTGATAGCCTGAACTTGCTCATTTAAACGTTTCAGTAGAGTGTAAATGATTCCAGAGCCAACATGAAATTGATGATACTGCTGTATTTTTAAGTAGGTCTTCTTTTTCTCATTTCTTTAATTATTTTTGGTTAGAAAAAATACAGAGAATTTTGGACAACCTAATGACTGACATTTAAAAATCAAAAGTATCTGAACACCATTTTTTTTTATACTTTCCAGCTTTCATCCTCTGAATCTGGGTAAAGACTGCGGGAACTGTAAAACTGTTGTCATATTGACAAGAAACAGCAGAAGTTCCACACTTCTGCAAGCAAAATTTAACCCAAGGCACACTTTGGCACTGATGCTTAAATAAAACAAGTTTTGTATGACTAATCCCTCCAGCATTCAGGGTCTGTAGAGGTACATATATGGATAGAAAATAGGTGTACCAGAAGAGACACAAACTTGAGGAAAAATAGATATTTTGTTGAAAAACACATTTGTAATACAGGCAATTTTTTTCTAAAGGGAAACTCTTCTTCCAGTTTTCCATGAGTTCTCAGCATATTCCTAATGGGACATAAAAACTAAAGAAGGAATGCAAGCATAGGTTATGATCCCACAGCATTTTCTTCTCCTACTGCTGGCCCACAGAAATTTTTCATCTGTGGTTCCCAGCCATGAAAGTAATCCATTGAGTGGAAACTGTCTTTTTTTTCTGTTCTTTGTTTTCCTTCCCATCTATGAGACACATTTGGTGTTTTGATGTCCTTCACAATGTCAGAGACTGATTATGCTTAGCACAGTTTCTATTTAAAAAATAGGACAGTGAGTCTTCAAGTTAGGATTTTCTGACATTACTCTGCATTTTTTTTCCTTTTTTTTCTCTCTTCACTCAGTCTTAGGGGATGGGGGTAGGGAGACAAGATCATTAAATAAATTAACAATATTTTTCCCAGTGATTTCATTATCAATTCAATAAGGATAAGAATGAGTCTCTTGGTCCTGAAGAACTTAATAATGAGAAATCTGTCATAGTAAAACCCTCATTGTAAACAGGGAAAGGTCCAGTGCCAAGTTCTGCAGCCTGCATGTATTGTCCCATTCCTGGGTACATTCACAACACGTAGTCATGGAACCAGAATAATCTAGTCTGGTGATGTGCCTTTTGCCAGCAATTTATCTTTGGAAGGAAGAGGCTATTCTGATAAATTAAATATTTCTGTGCCAGACCCAGAGCTAGTTGCTTTGTTCTCATTTTGTGTTGTCCTGGCAGTGCCACAGCAGGTTTCAGTATGTGAAGTTCATTGGCTCAGTAATTGTGATGACAGACAAAAAAACCTACTGAAGTTTAAGGCTATTTAATAATAAATATCAAGCCTTGAGTAGTTTTAACGATATACTTAGCAATATACTTTAAAATTTGTGGGAAATTTGTGTAGTTCTAGTAGGCTGCACTGGCTGGATGTCATTAAATTAAAATCTCTAAGAAACCTGTGGATCTGGAATTCTGTGTGTAGGAGGGAGTGAGCTGGATGTAATCCACGTATCATTCTTCAACAAATACTCAAAGAACTTGTATAAAAGTATACATGAAGGCTCTCTGCTCTTTTTCTTAGTGGAGTCTAGCTCCTGGAAGAGAAATCAAGTATGGAAAACATACCATTAACATAGGATGGAGGAAGAGACCTTGGAAATAAAGGGCATGTCCATGCCTAGATGCCTTAACCTGCTACAGGATTCCCACATCAACCCAGACACAGAAGAATTGTGGCTATAGGTGCTGTAGCCATCTATGTTGAAATTTGCAATAGATTCCATGTTGTCAGCAGAATAATTGATAGAAATTCCATCCAGACATCCCAGTTTATTCACCTCCTGGCTTGGATTTACCACGGGGTGGGAGGGAAGTTTCCACTTAAAGTGCCACAAAGCTCAGACATGTTTGGTGGACAAGAGTGTGTCACTAGAGCTGTGTGGTGTGTGCTTAACCTGTGATGCCCTGGCAGCTGCATCTGGAAAATAACTGGGTTTGTTTGGGTCTTTTCCCATATGCTGTACCATCATGTTAGAGATCTGGGGAAGTACTTAAGTGACATTCCTTACAATTTCTAAAGAAAACTATGAAATATTATTTTCATGGTTCACTGTAAAATTTTCAGTTACTGATTAGCCATAATAGCATTTGTTAACATTACAGGTTTGGCACAAAGCCCTCTGTTTTCCCTTATTTGAAAGGTGGCTGGGAAAATAACTTAAAATAAAGATTAAACATTCTTTTTTAATTGGGTCACTCTATGATGCTTATTTTTTCATAAACCATTTAGAAGTTTTTAATGATGTAGGTGTATGTACTGTACTATAGAGGATGTATGATCTAACTGTAATAATGAGATTTTTATTTGGGGTTTTTTACTCTGAAGACAGCTAAGA
>NW_005054479.1:1207392-1226031 GCF_000277835.1 Geospiza fortis | reverse complement strand
GCCCTTTCATCATCCAGCACACAGCACTGTACACACAAAAATATACACTGTACTACTTTAAATTAATTCATATTTGCAGGAGACACAGTCTGTGTGAGTATGTGCAATTATGAAATGCAACTTTTTTCCTCTTGACATTTTTAGCTGGCTCACCCCTTTTATTTGAACACATACATATGGTGTGTGAGAGTGAGCAAGCTCTCTGTAAATGTTTGGAAGGAGCATCTGTCAGACAATAAAACTTACAAGAAAACATGTTTCTCATTTAAAGAGTATTCACTTGAACTATTTCAGTGTTGGAATCAGTTCATTTGTATAGCTTGGAGGCATTAATAAGAGCAAAGAACTGCAAAGGCACCAGAAAACTCAAACTGTTACTAAGAATCCAAGGTATTTTTAAAAAGCATTTTGTCTTTTCGGCATCTCAGTCTTCTGATAAGGAATCTGAACCAGCTGACAGACAGGAAACCTCTGCTAGTCCATCCAGAGGGATTGCAAACAAGAAGATGGCACGATTTTTGCAAACCTGGAAAGTCTAAAGATTGCAATAATTGTTGGACCAAAGGGACCCTCTTCGGGCATAAATAGCAAGACTCCTACTGTCTTCTCTTGCAGACCAACTCAGCTGCCAGCAAAAGCAGGTGCTCTCCCCCTACCAGTGCTCCAGAGGAATATTTAGTGAGTATTCATAGATATTTTTACAAACTAATGTATTATTAGTGATTTACTTAAGATTGTATAGTTTTCTCAAAGGACAAAGGCATTTAAAAATCACTTTTAAGGCTGTTATTTTAAACAATTGGTGGAGTTCAACAGTCTGATGCAATTATCATGTTAATTTAAAAACAAAATTTGCATAACCTATGACAGTAACTGTAAATAAAAATACTGATTTTTTTAAACTATGTAGTTTAAACAATCTAAAGGAATTACAATGTTTTGAATTCACATTATGACAGCAAAGCAATTTATATAAATATTAAATCTATTTGACTTTAAATGTTATGCTATAAAACAGCCTTTGTGGAACACAAATTTAAAATAAATCATTTCTTTTGGCAAAGTAACCTGCAATTTAATCTTTAGAAGAATAAATATACCACTAATGTTTTCCACAGAAACAGTTGCTACTCTAATTAAATCAAGATGTGACTCTAATCAGATTTCAAAAGAAAATCAGAAACAGATTTTTCTCTGAGGTAGTACTATGGACAAGGATAAGATATTTTTATTTTCATTTTTATTAGAAACACTTGTCCCAGGTAAAGTTACAGGTTTGTAGTATATACCATGGAAATAACAAATCTGAATGCATTATAATGTTTTCAGAAGCATAGCAATTTTTAGTGTTTCAGATATCTGCTTTCTCTTTGGCTATAACTTATGCCACATTACATTTTATTAGGTAACTGCTATTAATTTTTGAGTTTAGAGTGACTAATATGACTAACACTTTTTTCTTTCTTTTTGTGTGCAAGGGAATGGAAAACCTGATGTTTGTCTACTGGTCCTGTAAAGTTATCTGGACAGTTCTTGTAACAATACTGGGTTATGCCAGCAGCCTGCCTGTGGGGGAGGATGCTCTTTGCACAGCAGAGGAACTTGCTAAGTACAGGATAATCTTCACAGGGAAATGGAGTCAGACTGCTTTCCCTAAGCAGTATCCACTCTACAGGCCCCCAGCTCAGTGGTCATCCTTGCTAGGTAAGTGATGTATGCACAGTACTAAGAGCAGATAAGCCTCTTGACCTCTGTGATCTCCTTTTCCTTAATAGTTATGTAAGATAAGTAATGAAAAAGGAAAAAAAAAAAAGCTAAGTTATTAAGAATGAAATGCAGATATTGAAGTATCCACAATGTTCTCAAAAATCTCCAACTGTTTTCAATTGACTTCTGTTTTCAATTGGCTGCAGCTGAAAGAAGCAGTGATAAGCCAAATGTTTTAGTGTTCACTCAATTTTATACACTTTTTTTTAACCACAGAAATAAAACAGAGAAAATGAAGAAATAGGGACATTCTAAATCAGACTTTTATGTCATGCCATGTATTCACTCAAATAGGTGTTACTCATAGTTCTGACTACAGCATGTGGAAAAAAAATGAATATGCCAGCAATGGTGTACGTGATTTTGCTGAAAAGGGTGAAGCATGGGCATTAATGAAAGAAATAGAAGAAGCTGGAGAGAAAATTCAGAGTGTACATGGAATCTTCTCTGCTCCTGCAATTTCCAGTGGTACAGGACAAACCTCAACTGAATTAGAAGCACATCTAAGACATCCCTTAGTAAGTAAATGTACATAGTCATTTCAAAAGTTTATTTTATGTTACCAGCAACCAAAATTAAATATTTGAGTTCTCACTTGTAGAAACAACATAATGAAAAAGAATTACTAAAAAGCATGTCACATTGCAGGGAGCACTGTACAGCTTCTATAAAGTAGAAGAGCAAAATGACATTATTTCAAAAACTTTGAGTGAAAATTACTAAAAGCAGGACTGAAGCATTCCAAAGCAAGTGATGCAATCCCGATGGATCATTTTGTTTCATTAGGTTTCGTTCGTTGTACGAATTGTTCCAAGCCCTGACTGGTTTGTGGGCATTGACAGCCTAAATCTCTGTGAAGGAGACCACTGGATGGATGAAGTATCAGTGGATCTATTTCCATATGATGCTGGAACTGACAGTGGATTCACATTTTCTTCCCCAAACTTTGCCACTATTCCGCAGGACACAGTTACAGAGGTAGGTGCATGGACATAGTTTAGCACTTCATACTGCTATGTTTTGAGTCTTCCCTTTAAAAGATAGTCTAAAATAGTGAAACTGATTAGAGTATTTGAGAGTGCTGATGCTCTTTATATATGGATTTATTACACAGCTGATAAACCTACTGTTTTTGTTTATCTTCTTTATCATTGAAATTTATTAGGTAAATGTAAACGGTTCATGAGAACTTGTCTCTACATTTTCTGGAAAAGCTGACAATTTTTGTAGGTGATATTTAACAATCCTTAAAGTGCCAGGAAAACGAAAATATAAAAGTCTTGACATCACCAAATGTGAATCTAACCAGGAAAATTCTTAGTAGTGAATACTGCTGTGAGGAGGAGTTTTCAGTCGAAAGCACTGCTGAAACCTGAAACCTGAAACTGCTACATTTGAGGGAAAGGACCTACAGGAAAGCAGAGAACTTCACTGTGGCGACATTGCTTTCAATCTCTTTTGCTCATTTCATCCTCTCTATGCCCCATACTTTGCTTTTGCCATTTAAGAGAGGTGGTAAATGAAGGATTTTGATTCAAATGGTTTGAATACTATAAGTATTCACTTAATCCTTTCTTAAAGGTGAGTTTTTCTAGCAACAAATCCTGTGTTAATAAGTAATGAGGAAAGAAAGAGAGAAGAATTTGGCCTTTCATATCCATATGGCAGCTCTTATAGCATACCTAATATTATTGTTTAATACTCATGTATTCTTCTTGTAATAACATCCAGTTCCTTCTGTCAAATCTTTTCATACATTACTGTGTTTGCAGGACCTCCTACCACAGTCCTGTATCCAGTCAAGTGTCCTAATTAAAAATTCTGGGCTGACCAGCATAGTTATGTGAACTATGTGTTCATAGAAACTGATTGTATGCAAATTATGATTTACAAACATGATTTTACAGTTACCTTCTTAGTTTTTTTTTTAATATTCCCCCTTTTATTTCACAGATCACTTGTTCCTCTCCAAGTCACCCAGCAAACTCATTTTATTATCCCAAACTCAAAATTTTGCCACCAATTGCTCAAGTAACAATGGTGAAAATAAAGAAAAGCCAGCTAGGTCTTTCTGCACCTTTTATTAATCTTCCAGCTAAAAGCAATGAAATAATAGATACTGTCTCAGGTAAGTGATTAGTAGATGTTCTCAATTCTGTTATTTCCATTCACTCAGAAGTATGTGGAAATCTGGCAGGTGATGTGGGTGAAACAGGTGATCAGGCAGAACATTCTCCTATCTGCACAGGAATAGTTCCAGACTCACAAATGGGAAATAAAACAAGCCAGTCAACATAAAAGAGAATTCCTGAAAGAATAAGTAACGGATTGCATATTTAAGCTGTGGTTCAAAGGACTGGGCTATATCCAGAGTAAAAGCTACCAAGCCTTTGTATCAGTGTAGCTCAGTGAATTTTATAAGAAACAAATGACACTCAATCAGAATCAGCATTCCCAAACTCTTCGCAACTTTGAAGTACATATTCATCCTTAAGTTTTTACATGACAAAGAAGCCAAGAACAATTATTGTTGTCTCTTTCTGGGTCAGGGCTTGGCAGTTATATGCAATAAAATTCATACAATCTGATTGATTTGGACATATTTTCAATAGAAACATAAATCCTGATAACAAAAATAACGTTCTCTCTCATTTTCATTTTTTCAAAAATATTAGTTAATAATCTTGAATAGATAGGAAGACATGCAAACTACTGACTCAAGTCAATCATAAGGGTGATTTTCAAATCTCTGAATTAAAATACATATATTGTTAACAAAATATTTGCTCCAAGGGATCAATGTATTCCCAACAGAGTTGCCATGCTCCAGGAGCTTTCTCCAGAATGTCTGGAGATGGCATGTCTCTAGCACTGTGCTGGTCACCTTAAAACCACTAAAATACAGCTCATTCTCTGCTCAGTTAATGTGTTATTTATAATTTAATAAATGTACTTATCAATATATAGGGGTTTAATGTATTTCTATTAGTAAACAATACACATGCAAAGTGGGTGTTATACATCTCATTTACAGTTATATATCCTTCCCATAAGATTTGAAATGAATATTTGGCACTATTCATGATATAAATTTTAAATTGCATTTAAAGCATAGTATTTCAAACAAAATTTTAAAGCACAAATTCTACTTTCTTGTATATGAACCAGTATATTAAACCAGTTTAAAAACTTATTCTGGAATCAAAAGGGCAGATTTAATTACCAGAGGTCAAGCAGCGTCCCTCATTCCCTCTAGAAACATAGGAATGAGTGATGACAGCAGAAGTGGTGATGCCAGAAATTTATACCAGGTGTTACATGTTTAGTGTGGCATTAAAGGATGGGCTTGTGCACACCTCTTTTACCCACAAATGCTGTAACCGGCAGTTTTGATGCCGCTTCCTGTGACAAGCAGTATTTTAATTTAACCTGCTAAGGAATATTCACCTACTTTTTATGATTTTTACTTTAGATAGAAGCATACATTATGGATAGCACTTCAGAGTTTCTAACTTCTTTTCTTGCACTTAATGAAAACTATATTGAAATCCTTTCAGCATTAGAAAACTTCTAGTGACAGAACATCCTTATTGGCAAAGGAAGGAGAAGTGTACACACCAAAAAATAGCAAGATGATAAAAAATGGGACTTTATTTCCAAAGCAAATTGGAGCAAAAGTAAAATGGAGTTCAATATGAACAATAGCTGCCTGCAGAGAAATATAAATATACCTAAATAAACCAGAGAAAAGCATTAATCTCAGTGTTTTAGTTAGTCATGAAAAGGAAAATGAGTTATAAAAATTGACAGTAAATGTTTCTTAATTCAATCTTTTGAGTACAATCATTTTAAGCATAGTTTTCTTTTAAGGAATTCTGTATTTTCATTCAAGACAGAATACGCTTCAGAACTGATATAATACCTCAGACAGGCTCTAGACTGCAATAACAATAACACTAATGAGTTTAGGAGCTGAAACCAGATTTTTTTTTAAATTTATGAGACAATACACTGATTTGATGGATATTACATGTATTTTGTATCAGAAAGGACGCTGTTTGATAATCATTCCTTAATGCTTTTCCAACTGTGTATTTTACTTAAGTACAACTTGATGTAAAGTTGCCTCTTTGCTGTGTGTATTGCAGAAACACCCCTGGACTGTGAGGTTTCACAATGGTCTTCCTGGGGGCTCTGCAGAGGGGTCTGCAGAGAAACAGGGACCAAGATCAGAACTCGTTTTGTACTACTTCAGCCTGCCAATAATGGAATGCCTTGTCCAAACCTGGATGAAGAAACAGGATGTGAACCAGAAAATTGTGTCTGAAATAAGGAAAAGCTAATAATTAAGATAATTTAAAAGTAGGATAAGTTTAAATCTAAACTACATGTCAATCATTGTTCTTTATAATTTGGATACGCTGCACTATTTTGCTGAAAAGCTGCATTAGAGTGGGTTGGAAAGCTTTTATTTAATATCAAGATCTTGGGGGGTTAAATTCCTAGGGTTTAGTAGGACAACAGTACTGGATAATTTAAAGAACAAAAACCCCCAAATAAATCCTTCCTCCAAATACACTGTAAGTTCTTGGAGTACCCTCTAGTGGCAGAAAAGAAGACATTTGGAAAGATCGTACATCACATTTTTACTTCGCAGTAAAAATCTTTCAATCACAAAGTCTAAACTAATAACCTCTTTAAATATTGTAATTTGTTTATCTACACCTATTTATACCTAGAAAATAGTTTTTTTCTTCTAAATTATGTTTTTATAATTTATTGGCATTTTTGTCATCTTTCTAACCTTGCTTAATGTGCATTTCTTCAGAAACTACTTACAAAAGTCAGAGTGACCAGATGATTGCAGTGTGGTTAAGACAATAATGGAACTGATTAAACTTGTCTTGAGACTTTTGAATATATGAAAATGTCCTTTTATTTTTCTTTCTCAAAAGTGAGAAGAACAACTGCCATGAGGACACTCAGCCAACAAAATTATTAGGAAAAAAATCTGAAGTGTGGATAGTAATAGAAAACATCTGAGCTGAATTTAAAGTGTTAGCTGAGATTCAAAAACTGATTGTTGGTGTGTGTCCCTCATTAGACAACTTTAATCTCAAAGTTAACACTGTTGACCATAACATAAATTATATTATTAATCTTATACATGAAGTAAATGTGTTTCTTTATATGTGTTTGCTGCTATTTGTGTATATATTACCTAAAATTAAGGTATGCACAACTCTAACAAAACACATGTCAGAAACTGTTCCTGACTGCAAGTTTTAATGCTCAAATAACTTATAAAATGAATGCAACATATGGCTTATGAAGAGCTGTGACTACCAACTAGGAAAAGAATTTTGGAATAATACTTTTTCAATAGAATAAGTTTAAAGTCAGCTCACAAAACTTTTACAGCACACTGCAGTTTTACAAATATACAGCACAGGTGTTGAACAGGAGAGTTGGTTTGTTGTTTTCCAGAATATGCCAAATAAAAGATAATTTCTCTTGTCCTTGAAGGAGCACACTCTATTCTCCATACAGCTTAAACATTTCTCTGTATTTCTTTTTCCAGGAGAGATATCTTGCAAAGATACAAATAAATCTGAAACTTTTACCAGACTAGACTTCACTGCTCCTGCAAATGCTGATAAATACACAATTGTTAGAACTAAGTGTAGGAATTTCTGCTCTTTCATTCTTCAGATTCCCACTGTTGTCTGTTCAAAATTGCTCACTTAGTCAAATTGTTCAATTACAAAATTGCACACTTACTCACTATTTTTTTAAGTTTCCTCTATTTCCACTCTATAATGGGAGTAGCATTACTACACTATTCTGTGTTTAGTTAATGGTTAGTATTTTTCTTTCTTCTTTTTATACTAGTTTTAACAATTCTGTGCTTTCTGTTACACTTATTTACTTCCTGTCTACACATTTATCATCATATCAGAAAACATAAGCATATATTGTAGTATATATTTAAATATTCTGAGTGTAGGAACTTATTTCAAATTGATAGTCAAGAGACAAATTAAGCTCAATAAAGTTTTAGGGCAGATATCAAATGCAATTCTAAATTATGCCTTAGGAAAACCAAACTCAAAACCCACCCATATCTTTGAGATACTTTCTTGGAAATTCTCTAAACACTACAGTTTTTCTTCTTCACATGCCCAGAATAAATAAAGGCCCAGACCCAGTAAAAGAATACCTGCATTTGTATTAACAAACATGACCTGAAACTTGGATTTCAGTCCTACAAAATTTAATTTGAGTGGAGGAGTCCCAATGTTTGCTCAAACTCTTGGAGACAAAAGTTTTCCAAAGGACACTGAAGGAGAAAGGATGAGATAAGGACAAGGAGTAGAAAGAGAATATGTAACCAGCACACCCCAGAAAACTCCAGTCAGTGATATGTAACTTTACTATTTTAGGGTGTTTACATATATGAATATTCACTGCATCGTCCTTCAAGAACAGAAGTTTCCTATGCAGCCAATTACCTGGATATGGGCTTTTTTGCAAGCTGTAAATTCAGGAGACCTTGGTATTAAGGATGCCTCTGTGCATTGCTTGGCCATAAATAAAATTCCAGGTATTTCGTTTGCAAACCACAGGGATGGAGCCATTACTTGGCAAGACTGTGGATACAGTGAATGAAATACATCCTAGTGATGGAGCACATTTCTGATAGTATTTATCTATTAAACTGATTAGTGAGGTACATTATCCCTGCACAGATATTGTTAGGACTTTGTAGCTTCAGCACCCTTGGAATTCCCTTAAAGATTTTGGGACCAGGAAGAAACACAGAGAAGCTCTTCCTTCTTTTCCCCTTGTATCTCATGTTACAGATGGTTGGCAGCCAAGATGCTGAGGTCCGAAGTACACGAGATTTAGGGAAGGAAATAGGCAAATTAATTCCTGGGTTAAGCTTATCTCAGAAAGCACTTTGGAAAAACCTTGAAATGGATTTGTAAAGACAATTCTTTTCAAGAATAGCTCACAGAAAGAATCAGCTTTGATGCCTTGGCAGATGTTCTTGCAGAATGAAAGATGTGGTTAATGGTAAAGGGTAGCAACAAAAAAGTCACCACAGAATTAAATTGTGGTCCTACAAAATAATCAACACGAAAATAAATTCCTATAATGGAATAAGTGTGAAAACAAAAGATCTGAGAGTATCTGATGCTATTCAAGCCCAGTCCCAGGTAAATGAAGTATGTTGGGAATAACTGATCTGTCATGAATGATCCAACATAATAAAGTAACTCAGACTAATCCATGACAATATTTAACACTCCCAAGAAATAAATCTAACACTCAATACAGCAATTCTGGTATCAGCCAGATGTTTGTTGTTCAATGGGATTTTTTGCAGTATGCAGAAGTTCTGTCTGTGACAATTTACAGAACTCTGAATGCCTGAGACAAATTACAGCATTTTTCCAGAATGCCTGAGACAAATTTAGAGAACTCTGAACACCTGAGACAAAAGAAAGCTTTCAGTATGCTGCACAACAACCTGATTATTTGGAGACTAAATTATTTTTGTTTGCTTGAAGTCCAGCAGCCCTACTGGACATTTACTAGCCAAAAGTACAGAAGTACTAGCCAGCATTTACTAGCCAAAAGTACAGAAGAAATGTGTCTCTTCCAACGGGTCTGGGCAGAGGGAAGGATAAAATGGTGTCACCTTGTACATCTTGTGTTCTACCACTGGAACTCAGAACTTTAGAAGCCACAAGTACTCAACAAAAAGCTAAAAAGATGATAGGTCAAGTAGCTCACAACCTGCAGACAAACCAATATTTCCTGCAGGTATGAGTATGGCATGGGAATTTAAGCAGGTGCATGACAGTCAACATCTCCTGTGGTAGAGGGGCAAAAGTCCAATATTATGATGATATCCTGTATAATCTAAAATTATTTCTGATGGATAAGTGCTGAAGTAGTAAAGGAGTCCTAACATCCCCCCTGACATTCCTAAGGATCAACAGCCATGAGATGCAATTTTTATCCCTCTATCCATATGGAGTCAAAGCAGTAATGTGTAAGGAATCGGTTCTCTTCATCTGACAACCTTTAAATACGGGGATGCTGATGGGTGATTTTTGGAGGTGAACTAATACTTGTGCTACAACTTCCATGAAGATACTCCAAGCTGTGAAATGGAGTGAACCCAGGATAGTCCTAAGCCTGTGCCAGTGTTACACAGGCATTCCTTTATTGAGACAACTTCATAGATGGCAGGTGCAGTGAAGGGTAATAAACACAAATCAGTCCTCCTTCTGCAGATGTCAAATAATCCAGCAGGAGTTTACCCCAAAATTTTTATTTAGGTTACAGATATTGAAGATGAAGGGTTGTGCACCTTCTTCCTTGACACAAGAAAAAAGTGTGCTCTTGTGCAATTGGGATAACATAAATTTTATGAGGAAAGATGGGTCCTCTCGACTGGAAATTATCCCAGAGGTGGGTCCTCCCTGCTGGAAATGACCATTCAGGCCTCCCTGCTGGAAATGACCCGTCAGACAGAGTGATCTCCACTTATAGGACAAGGAACATTTAAGTGATAAATGAGTTTGTCATCAGACATACGCATTGGTTGACATTAGTACAAAGAATAAAGATAAGAACCTCAATCACTCTTTGATTTATACTATAACTTTATTCAGATAATGTATTAGGAAATATCTAAGAAATAGTCATTCCCATATTAAAAAAAATCTTGTTCTCAAAGTGTCAATGTTGTTATTTTTCCCTGCAATATCATATTCACTAATGTTATTTGATTATTTAATGGTTTATTTGATTATTCAAGTTCTTTTGACTTCTTTGTAGTTCTTTCATGTAGTGCCTGTGGGTTTTGATCAGGTGCCTACATTTGTACAATGATTTAGGATGGAAATGAAAAGTTTGCTTAATAAAGGAGGGGTGAAGCTCTGGAATAATCACCCAGAATTGATGGGAAATAATAACTTCATCTAAGTTGAAAATATAGCAGTTTATGGAAAGAGGTAGCCAATGTAGTTGCCTACAGTAATCTAGGGAACTAATCTCAAGCACCTGAAAGTCCCTTTCAGTTCCATGCTCTTCTAAGTATATAAAATAAATTTTAATCTAGATGCTGGGAAAGAAGAAAGAATTTTAAAGGTGTCTTTTCCATGTTATCTCATTCTCCAGAACATGATGTAGTTATTTATAAATGTGTAACCACCAGCTGCCTTTTCTCACAGGTTTTTTTCTCTCTCAAAAATACTCTGATAAGCAGCTAACAAGGAACAACCACAGGACTACAGGCATTTGTATGTAACTATCTTCAAAAGCAGTACAGCAGGGATACATAAAAAACATGAAAAGCAAATTAATAGGATTTCTTATGAACTTTTGGATTTCTTTTTCACTTGCTTTGTATTTTCACATTGGAGAAAGAGAAGAGAAATGCATAATTGAAGATATTCCCAGCGACACCTTGGTAGTTGGTAGGTACCTGTCAATGCTTTATGATGATCTAACCCAGGCAGTAACAAAGATAACTGGAAATGTAACAGCAATTTCTGTGACTGATGAATATAGTAAAAAAACAGAAAAGGACACTCTGAAAATAACTCCCTGCAGCAGGGATTAGGTTTAAAGTCCTTAAACATTGTGTGTATCCATCACACAAAGAAATGCAGATTGTCAGAGTGCTTTACTGACTAAACAGAGAAAAAGAATTTTTTAATTCTACAGCTGTGGGACTGCTGCTTCCATGTGTGCTTCTGCATGTTCTGACTGATGTACTCACTCATATCAGCATTTCTGTAACATGGTTTTCCCCTTATGAATGGCAGAGTTACTTTTTTGATAAGTGCTGCTCTGAAAAGAGACAATTCACAATGTACTAAAGTTTCATTTCTCCTCTGATACGAGAAGCGCATTAAATTAATCTACAAGACGGTAAATGTAAGATTTCAAGGGGATAGTAACAATAATAGAAATTAATTTTTTTAAAAATAATGTTTTAAGTGTGAAAGACAATTCATAAAATGTAACTTGAGCTTTTGGAGGTCTTAGTGTGCCTTCTAGAGGCTAATCTTCCCAGAGCATTAGGAGTAATTAGGAAGTTTTTCTTGTTAATTAACCCTTTTTTGTAGTACTTTAGAACATTTTCTACTGTAGTAAAAATTTATTGCATTTGACTCTGCTATGAAGTACCCCTGAACAATATTAATCACAAACACATTAAATACATATATATTTTTATTTTTCCTGAAAAAGTGTCAAGGATGTTTAATGTTAAGCTATGTTTTACTTAACAGATTTATCTCTGTTTTTATTCAGGGAATTACAAAGTACAACGCTGGGATTTACATATACATGACTTTCTTGAATCTGCTCCTGGTTTGGGAATGTTTGTGACTGTCACGAGCCCTACTGGTGAGGTAAAAATGCTTTATGAATGTTTCTCTATGATTTATGACGACTTCTGGCACTGGCAGGCAGCACTATCTAAAAATAAAAGACACTTCTGAGGAAGAAGTAATTCTACAGTCTACCCACTAGTTCAGCATTTTGATGCTGAAAGATGAAAAGTAAAAATAATTATAATAGTTTATAAATATGTGTATGGACAATTTTTGAATTACTACCAGATTTGCGAAACAGTGTCCATAAGGAGAATTAGTGACAACTGAGAAAACAAGTTAAATGGAAAAGAAAACCCCAAAATTCCCTAATGAAGATGGTACAGAATCCACTTGAGCATCCGAAAGGAGTGCTGATAATAAACAAAACCCAAAGTCAAGGTCACCAAGGCTGCACGTAGCCCTCAGGCAGAGCAGCTGCCTGAGGTCTGAGCTTTTCCAGCAGTGGACAACTTATTTCCCTGCCTAGGCAAGGTGTCAGTTTTCAGACTTTGAATGCTTTAGAGAGCATTGGCTTTTGTAGATTGCAAAATTCTGTAATGTTTTCATGTTCACTGTGAGCTAAGATTGTTTTGTTTTCTCTAAATGTGTTCTGAAATTTGGATAAATTTAATCATGTCAGCAGCTTAACTGATTCCTTTTTGCATTCAATTCACAGTACTGGTTTTTGATTTTTTTACTGGTATAAATTACAAACCTAATGCATATATCTAAATTGCAGGTACTGCTGTCAAAACTGTATGGGCCACAAGGGACCTTTACATTTACATCCTACATCTCTGGGGAGCATATAATCTGTTTCCAGTCTAACTCCACAAGATTTGCAGTGATTGCAGGAAGTAAACTGGTAGGTGTATTTCCTAAATACTCTTCGTTGTAACAGTACAAATCATTACCAATAGCAGAGATTTCAAACTGGATTGGAAGTTGGTCTAACTTCTAGCAGATAATTCAATGTTTTTAGTGATTAAAGAAAGCAAACATAGAATTATGCAGCTAAAAAGACAAAAAGACTGTTCTCATATGTAAAAAGTGTCAGCATTCAAGAGGCAGGACTAAGGATAGAGAGATTTAATGTTTGCAATGTGCTTTGAATGTGAAAGATTCTGATCATTAAGAACAAACTAATTTGAATCAAAAAGACAAATATGTAAGATTGACTAACACAAGCATTTGACATAAAGATATTCCATGTATTCACTAACTTAGATTGGATTGCCAATGAAAATGTAACATTTTAGCTTTTGAAAGATATTCAAATGAAAAATATGTCAGCATATTTGTTATTGTCTACTCCCAGCAAAGTTGGTTTTAATGCAGATTTGTGGGGGGAAAAAAAGCCATCAGAGGTGACAGCATGGCTCTAAATTTTTTTTTTATTGCAGCAAAACAAAATTTATAAATGCTGTTTTGAAATTTTATCGATTTGCTGCTTCCCAAAACCAGAGGAGAATTACTCTCTAGAGTGGTTTTGGGGCTTGTTCTCTTCAGCTGACAGCAAAAGAGTTAAATAACCAGCTAAATATAAACATCTTCTAAATTAGTTAAGGTAAGCTAAATCTCATCCTAGCTGTGCACTATCAGAAACGTGTAGATAACACAGAAATAACAATACTGGAGTAAGATTATTACACTGGAATAACAAGGTGTTCTTATAGGCTGATTGATAGAAATTAATGGAAATTTAATCATATACATTGCAAAAGCAATTAGCTCTAATCATAAAAAAAATAATTGTGGCGCTTATCAACTAGAGAGAGTAAGGGGGATAAGGCTTTGGTTGGTCACAGTTAACTACACACCATGAATGTGATTCTGAGGATGTGCAGGTGATTTTATCTGGAATAAATGGGGGTGTATTAGCATTATTTTACATGATACATGCACCATGTAGAGTTCTGACCACCCTATATAAAAGAAGCCAAGATATGCAGGGAAGGAGAACATTAATATCACAAATATTAAATAACATTTGTTTGAGAACACAGAAATAAAAAAGGAAAATACTGTCCTTTTTAATTATATCTGGAGGAATAAAGGTCACAAAAGGAAAAAACATTCTTTAGCAAAGATAAATCTTTAACTGTTCTTTGTAAGGATCAGATGGTTATCTGAACTCTTTCAAACAAAAATAAAGAAATTAATGGACCACAAGGTTGTGAGATGGATTTCTACCTATACAGTTAGGTAACTTCAAGACAACTGAAAGAAAATACACTCTTCATTTATGGCTGCTCTCTGAGCAGACCTAACTTCTACTATGTTAATATCAGCTTCTAGGGTTTAGAAGATTATTTGTTTGGCTAAAACCTTCTTATTTTCTCTTAGGCATTAACTGGCTTCTAGGAGAAGTTTCCCCCACTAGTTTTAGTAGAATTTTTCATGAATGCCAAAATAAGTTGCATAACATTGCAAGTTCCACTCTTCTCTCTTCTTTCTGTGGTTCTATTGCTTAGCTGGCTTGAGGCATTTTTGCTATAGATAATACAGCAGCCTGGAGGGTACTGGGAGATATTCCAACTTGGATAAATAATGTGAAGAAAAGTTATGTGAGGGAACCTAGAAGTGCATTTGTAAAAAGCCTCCAACAGTACCATTAAAAATAGTAATTTCTGCAATATCAGGATGAAAAGTGAAATATAATAAGCAGTCTTTTTTTTTAAAACCATTTTTGGCAAAGGCAACATTTTAATGGCAGTTGAACCAATACTAGCATAAAATAATGCCCTAACATTAGTGAAGATTGTAAATTTTTATAACTAATTTAAAAATAAAATTAAGAAACCCTTCAAATTTTCCACCTGATTCCAAATTTAGGAGGAATTCTAATTTTTATAAACAATTAAAACTTTTTCCTGCAATGATCTTAAGGGGAAATTTTCCATAGTTTCATTTTTATTCTAAGGAACTTTGAAAAAGCAGAAGATACATTAATGAGAACATTTTTTTCTTTTTGCAGCGCATCCACTTGGACATCAGAGTTGGAGAACATTTTTTGGATGAATCTGCTATTCAAGCCAAAGACAAAGTGAATGAAGTTAATATCAGACTAGAGCATCTAATTGAGCAAATTCATCATGTAACCAGAGAGCAAGAGTATGAAAGAGTATGTATGTCCCCTAATGTAAATGTTAAAAAATATTGTACATAGGCTTATTGATTTATGAAGTATTATGAGGTTTATTATCCAATTGCAGGGGTGTTTTTAACTAAGTCATAAAAATCTATAGCTATTTAACCAAAATAGTCTCTATTACCTTGCAAAATATTTTTAAGTGGTTATATAAAACTAATTAATCACTGTGGACTCATGCTTGTAGCAACAGGTGTCATTTTCTAGCAGCAGGTGTTATTTTAAAGCAGGATTTTCCAAGCAGAGTTTTCTTGGTCAGACTCTGCCACAGCAGCCAAGCTGGTGGCAGGTACCATTGTGGGTGATGCTGTTGTTTCCACACTGCCCTGGGTGCACAAACTCCATTGAGTGGGGAAGGAAATGACTGAGTGTACATTCATATATCCCCATGAAGTGTACATTCAAACAAGTGTACACCCAATTGCTTTCTATATGCACGCAGATAGACTGCGAAATGTATCAACTCGTTACCCAGTTTGAAATGTATCAACTCGTTACCCAAACCCAAAAATTTGGCTGCAAAAGGGTTCTTGACAGCAGTATGGAAGTGACTGTAAACCTAAACAGGTTAAAATCTGTACTGATGGAACATTATTAGCACAATGCATCTTCTGTGAACAAGGGAAGCTTTGTTTACCTTCCTGATTCAGGATGCAGTGTGCCTGCTTCTCAGTTTTGATTTGTGCAGATATCCACCATAGAGATAAGTACAAACCTTCACTTTTATCTACGTGGAAAAATGTTTTTGTTCACCACTATGCAGAAGAGGGATGCCTTTCTGGTTACCATGAAACATACAGATGGCAAAAGGTTATAATTATGCTTTTCCTTTATTCTCTAGGAGCGTGAAGAAAAATTTCGGAAAACAAGCGAAGAAACCAACAGCAATATTTTGTGGTGGGCTATAGCACAAACACTAATCCTCATCTCTGTTGGAATCTGGCAAATCAAATCTCTCAGAGATTTCTTCATATCTAAGAAGCTTGTTTAAGTTCTATAAAGTCAATGCACAGATTCCAAAGTTGCCCACCATGTAACACTGAACATCCAAAGAAACCCTGCACCTATGAGAAAATTGCTTGTATAGAACTCTCAACCTTCTCTCATCTTCTGCTCTAACTCTGGTTTCTCCAGCTAGGTCACAACCTCTGGCACGCCCTCACGTTTTGCTCCTTGAATCCCATCTTTTATCATTTTCTTTCCCCATCTATGGATGTAAAGCTAAATATAGAAGGAGTCAGCGACTAAGGCAGAATTTAAGTTCAGTACCTAGCGAAGAATGCTTAATTTAGGTTAAATCTAAAATACAAATCTAAAATAAAGTTTCCTAAGATTTTAAATTACTCTGCTTGCTGAGTAATCTTATTTGGCACTACCATGAACAGTTCAGCACTTCAGTCTGACTAGGATTCAGATAGTAAACAGAGAAATAATTACATCCCCTGTGGTGTTTAATTGGGTGAGAGTGTCTTGAACTCAATATACGTATGTGTAACACCTAAATATAATTGTGAATGCTTTCTTGTAAAACATTCAGAGTTTGAACTGATCAGTGGTGGCAGCAATTATCATAGAAGAGAGAGACCCAGACAAGCAATTTGGAATTATACTTACTTTTTCTTTCAGAAAAGCCTTTAACATTAGGTTGTACAATTGATGATGACCAGATGCCTCCCACAGTTGTTTATGTAAATTACAGTCCTTATGAAATATGCCAAAGAAACCCAAATTATTTTGTTTCTTGGTAAACAATGCCAATTTTATTTTAATTCATTCCTGCACTAAATGCTTCCATGTTGAGAATTTTTATAATTTTAATTATTTAGCAACTTTAATATGACTGCCTACAGAAATTACCAGGTTTTGACTTATTTCCATTTTACTTATTGCAGCTTGGTTGCATATACCTTTATGCCCTAATTTAGCTAGTTAATGTACAAATAGCAGTATAACTACAGTTTCATACAATGACAAGTCAAAGGCTGTGGTTAAAATTCCAGATAATTAGTTTGACAAAGCAGCAGCAGTAGAAGGAGTTGGAGGTGATTACATACAAAGACATGGAAGTTGAAGTTTCTAGAGCACTGTGATAGCGGAATATTGTGGTTTGTTTTCCTACCCATCTTTTCAGACCCTTTGCTGGTTTAAAAGGTAGTGAAAGGTGAAATATCTATAGACCAATTATTGTTCTAAAGGCATGGCTTTCTTTCTTTTTTCTATCTTCCCACCTGTTGTTTTCTTTAGCAAGGAAATGACATTTTCCTTTAAGTCTACTTATATTTCCAGCATGGGAGGTAAAAGACAGCTTGTAGTAGGCGAGAATCAATAAAATTGATATAAAGTAGAGACAAAAAGCAATGTTCCAGGGACCAAATCAATCCAAATAAAATCTCATAAAGCTACTCACTGCATTGTGTCCTATATTTAAAAATTTGGATACTTCAGAGGTGCCACTTGGAATGATCAGTAAGTAAGTGTTATTAAATTCACTTCTATAGAGCACTCACTCAGAACATGTCTTGTAATAACATCTCTGGTGGTGGGTAAGAAGGAAATATGTGTTAAAACCATATGGTATATGAAGTCCAAGAAGAAGGTAATAGAGTGTTGTGACAAGGCTGTGGCTCAGACTTTAGTTGATGTTTAGTGTAAGGCTCCTAACCACATCCCAGTGACAAACATAACTCATTTCACTTACAATACACTCCAGCTGGTAATCCAGGACAAGCAACGTTTCAGAATTCATAAAAGAGCTCATCATGTTTCACCATATTAATTAGGTCTATAGTCAAAGAGTACAGACTCAGCACAGAGACTTGGGCATCTTGAATAAAACTTGTGATTGCTTAGCTCTTTACTACTACTAATGGTACTATTATTAACAATAATCATCACCATCATCATCATCAGATTATCATCATCATCTTTGCTTTTAGGAAATGTTTTCAGTCTCCTTCAAGATTTTTAATTAACTCCATAAAATAGAAGGTGACTCACAGCTCTTTTGGGAAGCACTCTGAGGGCAGAAATCTTTGTGAAATTAAAAGCTTCCTCTGCAGTTTGTGGCTCTGTCATACCCAGAGCTACAGCCTGCACTGCAACTAAGTCTGTAGGGGACTTTCTGCCTAAAATTTTCATCACGGGACACTAGCAAGCGATGGGGTCTTTTTTTGTGTAAGAAATGAACATCAAATCTCCTTGTTTTGCTCTTTTTCCACAACAGAAGATGCCACAAACCTGTGTTAGTGAATTAACAAATTTCCTGGATTCTTGCACTTAAAAGAGTGAAATCCACAATTATTTTCTCTGCTTTTCTTTTTT